>NC_092804.1:54155835-54509585 GCF_040954645.1 Diabrotica undecimpunctata | reverse complement strand
TAAAATGATATTCTATTTGAAATTTTGGTTTCCCTGGAGCATTACGTGGCATTTGAAAACTACCACATTTCTCTTCTTTAATAACTCTGTAAATCGTAGATTTCCCAACACCAAGTGTACTGCTAACTAACTCAACGGTCTCATCAACACTTTCACATAAACGTTTGTCTGTAAATGATTTAAAACAATTAAATATTAATGTTTTTTCATTAACTGTTAAAGGACCAATTTTTCGGCGTTTACACGGCACTTCCAAATTTTCCATAACACTAGTATACACAATAAACTGCACCTTGCAACTGAAGTACCTACTTTTAGTGAACTGTTAAGAATTTTGAATACGCCACTTGGACCTTCCTACAAAATGGAAAAACCCACTATCACATTTTCTGTGGAATAAGTTGCTTCTTCTTCTTCCTATGCCGTCCCCATTAACGGAGGTTGGCGACCACATTTTTAAAGGCTTCTCTATCTTTTGCAACGTGGAATAATTCGTCTACAGTCATGTTTGTCCAGTCTCGAATATTTCGCAGCCATGACTTCCTCTTTCTACCTATTCCCTTTTTGCCATCGACTCTACCCTGCATGATGACCTGCAGAAGACTATATTTATTATTTCTTAGTATGTGTCCAAGGTATGCAGTCTTGCGTACTTTTATCGTTCTCAACAATTTTTTGTCTCGACCCATTCTTCTCAGCACTTCCTCATTGGTGACCCTGGCAGTCCATGGGATTCTCAACATTCTCCGGTATATGAAAAGTTCAAAGGCTTCAATCTTTTTAACTATTTGCGCTTTTAGTGTCCATGTTTCTACCCCGTACAATAGTTGCGACCAGACGTAACATTCAACAAACCTCAGTCTCAGCGCAATATTCAGATTTTTGTCACAGAACAATTGTTTGAATTTTAAGAACGCTGCCCTTGCCATTTCTATTCGTACCCGGATCTCTTGGTCTGGATCTAATTCTGTGTTGATGTAAGCTCCCAGATATTTATATTTTGTCACTCTCTCTATTTGCTGTCCACCAAGAGTTAGTTGTTCATTATTTATTGGACTCCTTGATACTATCATAAGTATATATTGTTATGATGTGTTTTTTTTTGTTTGAATGATGAGCAATGAGTATTTTTAATAATATAGGGTTTTTATCGCGGTTCTCAAAGAATTAGCTTGTAAGTACTTTTTTAAATTTTCTTTATTATAACTATTATGAAACACACATATATATCTAACTTAGCCAATGTAAATTTAAAATAAACTATCTTTAAATTGATATTCTTATAAAACTAATTAAATTCTATAGACAATCTAAAATTTAAACAAACTATCTTCAAAATTGAAATTGTTATGACACTAACTAAATTATATTAACAAATTTTTGTACCTTTCTTTCACTGAATGCCTAAATGAACTGTTTTCTACTATATCGATTCTAATCACCACTGAATGTCTTCGTACTTCAGTTATCCTTGTTTTTTGTGAAATTACTTTTTCCAATTATCAGCTTCTACCAAATTAAGATATAGTTTTCTTCACCAGCATTTATACACCACCAACCAAACCAGCAAACACCATTTATATTTATTCTTCTTTTCAATATACCAATATCCAATTATTATAAGTTGATTTATACTAATCTCCAACCATAATATAATTTAATTTCTTCCAATATACTTTTTTTAATCTTCAATAATTATTTGTGTATAATTATAAATGTGCATTAAATTATATGCATAATTTTTAATCTTCATTTAACTCACTATATTAAACAATTGGACTATCTCCAACTAACTTTCATATTTCTTATAAAACTGCTTGACTGATTTACTAAAACTGTGAACAATTGACTTCACTAATTAATTGTGTCTATCTTCTACTAACTTTCATAATAAACTGCTTGACTTCTAACTAAAAACTTCTAAAAACTGCCATCTTGAATCCAAATCACGGGTATTTATATGTTTCTGGATTTCTAGAACCATCTCGTAAGATATCATGTTCCAATTTGTTCTATCAAATACTTGTCTGAATTTTCTGGAACAAACCATTTCGCAAACATGGCCATCTCCGGAGATCCAGAGAATTCCATTCTTTTCTATTAATAATTTTGTTTACATTTAGGCTTTTCAGATCAAAATATATAATTAAATTAGTAACTAACACTCTAATTTAATAAAATACACATTTCAAACAATATATTATTATAATAACCCCACTTATATTCGTATTATGATTCTTAATTTGACACTTGGAGTATGTATAGTTGGTTGCCTAGGCACATGGCTCACTTAAATCTATTATTTTACAATTTATTATATTTTTCTATTATATTTTTACAATTATTATATGCTAATTTCTTAAAATGCCCTCACATAAATATATTTTTATAAAATTCTCTAGTATATAACTTATTTAAAATAATCAAATACTTTTTAATATCTAATATTATGTAGTATATAACTTATAAATTATTTTCTATAAACCCCAATCGTCACAATACCCCAAAAATAATATTTAAAATAAATAATTTACTTATTATTTTTTTAAATATTAATTTTCTCATACCTTATTAAATTTAATAAATTAATAATTCAATTTTTTTTTATTTAAAATGTGTTAAATACATCCCTGTTCGCTGTCTATATCAAAGCATAGAACAACGGATCACAGTTCGGCTATTCTATGGTCAAACTGTCATGTCAAATGAAACAATGGATGCGATATCAGAGAATAAAATATAACCTTAATTAAAAATATAATCTATATTGTGTTCTGTTTATTTATAGACAAAATCTAGGAATTATTTCCATTCAAAATAACTTTCATCAATATAAATTGGTAAGTTTTACACTTTTTATAAAGACATTTACACAATCAATTCTGTATCTAACCCCAAATTATGATTTTTAGGGTACCAAACAATTTACATATGTACAAAATTCAACAAGTATGATGTCACATTTATTCACAACAAAGAAATCTACCATCTATCTATGAAATGGATCTATCAGTAAGTTTTTTTTTTTTTTTGAAATTCTTTTCTTTGTTTAGTTGACATATTGGGCATTGGGTAGTAATTTCTTTTGCTATACTTATGTCATTCTTTGCAAAATAATTGTCCCTAAATAGCATCCATAGCTTTCTTGAACCAATATGCATATAATTGTTATGTAAATTTTTCAATATTTTCTTTGCTAAAGTTCTAGTTATTACATATACTTCTATGCCATTTATTATTTTATAATATACCCCATCTTTCCTAAGGACTTTTTGTTTTTCACTCAAATTGATCTGATCTTTTATAATTTCTTCTTTAGAATATAATCCAGTACTTTCTACTAATTGATTTAATCCAATTTTTATTGTTCGCTGCCCTTTTTGTGATGTATTTTCTAACCTTGATAAAGCATCTGCCACTATATTGGATTTTCCAGAAATGTATTTGATTTCAAAGCAGTATTCACTAAGTATTAGACTCCACCGATGTATTCTACTGTTTCCATATTTGTTATTTAATATAGACGTTAAAGCTTGGTGATCTGTTTCTATTGTAAATTCATTACCCAACAAATAAAATCTTAATTTTGTGACACAGTGTATTATACTTGCTAGTTCTAATTCTGAAACTGAGTAACCCTTTTCATGTGGCTTTGTGATTCTTGAAATGAATTGTATTGGGTATTCGACCCCATCATGTATTTGTAATAATACCCCTGATAATCTCTCTATTGATGCATCTGTTCTTAATATGAATGGCTGTGTGTAGTCAGGATAGTATATTTTCAAATTTGACAGAAAAATGTTTTTAATCTCTTGGAATGCTAGTTCTCTTCTCTGATCCCATCTCCATTTTACACCTTTTCTCAGTAGTTCAAGTAATGGAATTTCTTTTATACTTAGATCTGGTATCATCCTTTTATAATAATTAATTATTCCAATAAATCCTCTTAAAGTTCTTAAATTGTGTGGTGTTTTATATTCCTGAATGACTTGTGTCCGTTCTGGATCCATTTCGATTCCCTTAGTGTTAAGTTTATAACCTAGATATATGACTTCTTTTTGAAAAAATGTACATTTTTCTTGATTTATTTTTAGTCCAACTTTGTCTAATCTATTTATTATAATTTTTAGGTGTTTCTCATGATCTTCAGCCGTTTTAGAAAAAATTAATATATCATCAATGTAGTGAATTACAAAATGTTCATATTGATCCAAAATATCATGAAGACATCTACATAGAGCACTGCAAGATGATTGAAGTCCAAATGGTACTACTTTGAATTGATATACTACTCCATCTATCTGAAATCCTGTATACTGTCTACTTTTTTTTTTAGAGGTATTAACCAGAAACTATGCTGTAAATCGATTTTAGTGAAAAATGACATTCCTGTAATTCTTCCTAATATTCCATCTATACTCATTGGTGCTTCAAATTGCTTTTCAGTAATCTTGTTAATATTCCTTGCATCCAAACATAACCTGATTTCATCTGATCTTTTTCGTACTACTACTATGGGGTTAATAAAACGTGTGTCTGCCTTCTCAATGATCCCATCTTCTAACATATTATTAATTGTTTTGTTTACTTCTTCTCTGTATTTATATGGTATTGGGTATGATTTTGTTTTAAAATCTTTTTCTTCTTTAACTTTTATACTATGGATATAATTTTGTGCAATTCTATTTTCTTTATTGACAAGTTCCTTGTGTTGCTGCAATATGGAAATGACTATTGATTTATATTCTTCAGGGCAATTTAAAACTTTCATCATATCTTCTTCTTTACAAATAAAATTATTCTTCATTATGTACTCATTATTCCTTGCTTCCAATTTTACGCACTCCGCCTCGTAGGCATCCATCTGCTTAAAATTTCCATTCCTTAAATATTCACTACAATAATTATTCTTTACATTCTTTTGGGACATTTCCCTATCATCAAAATACATTTCTTCTTCATAAACATCATTATTTTCTTTTAATAATATCCTATCAACTCTTATTCCTTCTTCTACCTCATCTTTCTGCATAAATTTAATTATTTGCCCTTCCAAAGTTACCACTTTTTCTTCAAAATCTATCTTTACTTTCTTCTTTTCCAATTCATCATTTCCCATTAATATATCAACACATAAATCCTTGACAATAAATCCTTGCATATTAATTTCTTTATTAAGAATATTAATTTTAAAATTGGCTAGTTTATCAATTTCACCCAACTTCTTATTATTTGCACCAATAATTTTAATTTTTGGAATCTTTATTATATCTGATAGTTTTAATGTATTAAAAATAAAATTCTCCGAGACTAAAGTACTTTCTGAAACAGTATCTATCATAATCTTAATCATTTTATTTTTGGCCAAAGCATTTATATAAATTAAATTAATAGATTCAATAATTTTATCTTCATCTAAAGAAATAAATTCAGAAGGTTTTTCATAATAGCAATGGCCTAACTTGTAATTCAGAAAGTTTACTGCACAAAATTTTGATTATTAGAATTGTCAGATTGTATCTGACCACTTGAATCTGATGTCCTATGTCTTTCCCTACTATGACTTCTACTCACATTTTCCTGCCTTGTACTACTTCGTTCCCTGTCTTCGCAGCTTCTATTCCTTCGAACACAATTTACCTGTCTATTATAGTTAGGTCGCTCTGTATTTCTTCTATTGTTAAAATCTTGTTTATTATTATTAGTACTGTTATTAAAATGTTGTCTATTATAACTAGTATTGTTATTAAAATTCTGTCTATTTTGATTACTATTATTATTATTAAAATTTTGTAAACTATCAACATATCTATAATTATTATATGATTGTCTATATTGTTGATTATCATTTCTATTATATTGAAAGTTACTATTGTTTTTTCTGTTATTATTATTACTTGTCATATTGCCTCTTTGTATTCTTTGAATAAAATTAATAAAACTATCTATTGTTTGAATATTTTGTACAGTTACGGTTTGCACAACATCAGCATCAAAATGTCTAGATACATTTAAGACTGTTTCATCCTCTCTAAGTGGTGGTTCTAAATATTTTGCAACTGTTATCAATTTCAATGCATAATCTACCATATTTGATTTTAAATTTTGATTATACTTTCCAAAATATAGAATTTCTCTAAACTTGGCTTGCTCTAATTCACCCCAATAATAATTTAAAAATTTATTTTCAAATGTTTGAAAATTATCTAAATCATTCTCAATACTAGCAAACCAAGTTGCTGCATTGTCATTTAATGTCATTCTAATATAATCTTTAATATCATTAATATTATTCACAAATCTTAATTTATGTTTTAAACTATTTATGTATACTCTAGGATGCAAATTTTTTATATTACCAGAGAATTTAATCCCAGTCTCATTTGTTAAATTTAAGTAAGGTCTCCCTATGTCTCTCATTTGTGAAATATCATCTATTCTCTGTTCCACATTTCTTATTTGATTACTATTTATTTGGATATTTTGTTGTATATCGTCTAATTTTTCTTCTGTGTTTCTCCTGTCTTCATTAATTTTTACTTCTAAGTTACATTTCTCCAACTCTATTTTCTGTTCTATATCTATTTTATTATCTTGAATAATCCTCTTTACTTCTGTCCTCTCATTTTCTATCCTTTTCTTGTAGTCCTTCCGTATAATTTTTATTTCATTTGCTACTTTTTTCTCTGCAGCTTCAAGTTTTTTATCCATTTGTTTTTCTATTTGTTTTACAATTTTATTATTATTATCTTCTATTTTCTTTTCTAATTTTCTATAATTCTCTTCTAATTTCTGTTCCATTTTTTTCATGTCTTCTTTGACTTCTTGTGAATTCTGTTCCATTTTTTGTTCTATTTTTTTCATGTCTTCTTTGACTTCTTTTGAATTCTCTTCCAATTTTTTTATGTCTTCTTTGACTTCTTTTGAATTCTCTTCCAATTTTTTTATGTCTTCTTTGATTTCTTTTGAATTCTCTTCTATTGTCTTGTTCATCTGCATCATTAATGACATCAAAGCTGCCATATTGACATTTTCCTCTCTTTCTGGATTCATTTCTGCAGTATCTTGTGGAACTTGAACTAAACTCTCCTCTTGTATAGGTTGTGTTTCTACTTCCACATCTTCTTCATTCTTTTTGCTTCTTGTACCTTTCTTTCCTTGAGACATTTTGAGACTTTACTTGTTCAAATATAATTAATAATAAAATCTATTATTTTTCCTTTCTACTGATAATTAATTTAATTATATGAGAGCACTTATCTTCCCAAACTAATTCTTTTAAATAGAGAGCCACCGCGTTGGGTGCCAAATTGTTATGATGTGTTTTTTTTTGTTTGAATGATGAGCAATGAGTATTTTTAATAATATAGGGTTTTTATCGCGGTTCTCAAAGAATTAGCTTGTAAGTACTTTTTTAAATTTTCTTTATTATAACTATTATGAAACACACATATATATCTAACTTAGCCAATGTAAATTTAAAATAAACTATCTTTAAATTGATATTCTTATAAAACTAATTAAATTCTATAGACAATCTAAAATTTAAACAAACTATCTTCAAAATTGAAATTGTTATGACACTAACTAAATTATATTAACAAATTTTTGTACCTTTCTTTCACTGAATGCCTAAATGAACTGTTTTCTACTATATCGATTCTAATCACCACTGAATGTCTTCGTACTTCAGTTATCCTTGTTTTTTGTGAAATTACTTTTTCCAATTATCAGCTTCTACCAAATTAAGATATAGTTTTCTTCACCAGCATTTATACACCACCAACCAAACCAGCAAACACCATTTATATTTATTCTTCTTTTCAATATACCAATATCCAATTATTATAAGTTGATTTATACTAATCTCCAACCATAATATAATTTAATTTCTTCCAATATACTTTTTTTAATCTTCAATAATTATTTGTGTATAATTATAAATGTGCATTAAATTATATGCATAATTTTTAATCTTCATTTAACTCACTATATTAAACAATTGGACTATCTCCAACTAACTTTCATATTTCTTATAAAACTGCTTGACTGATTTACTAAAACTGTGAACAATTGACTTCACTAATTAATTGTGTCTATCTTCTACTAACTTTCATAATAAACTGCTTGACTTCTAACTAAAAACTTCTAAAAACTGCCATCTTGAATCCAAATCACGGGTATTTATATGTTTCTGGATTTCTAGAACCATCTCGTAAGATATCATGTTCCAATTTGTTCTATCAAATACTTGTCTGAATTTTCTGGAACAAACCATTTCGCAAACATGGCCATCTCCGGAGATCCAGAGAATTCCATTCTTTTCTATTAATAATTTTGTTTACATTTAGGCTTTTCAGATCAGAATATATAATTAAATTAGTAACTAACACTCTAATTTAATAAAATACACATTTCAAACAATATATTATTATAATAACCCCACTTATATTCGTATTATGATTCTTAATTTGACACTTGGAGTATGTATAGTTGGTTGCCTAGGCACATGGCTCACTTAAATCTATTATTTTACAATTTATTATATTTTTCTATTATATTTTTACAATTATTATATGCTAATTTCTTAAAATGCCCTCACATAAATATATTTTTATAAAATTCTCTAGTATATAACTTATTTAAAATAATCAAATACTTTTTAATATCTAATATTATGTAGTATATAACTTATAAATTATTTTCTATAAACCCCAATCGTCACAATATATATATATATATATATATATATATATATATATATATATATATATATATATATATTAGTAGGAATAAGTTTAGAAGGTAATTATCTAGTCAATTACTGTCGTAGATTCCTGGAATTAAAGAATTAAATGTTTGATTGTTGAAACCCTTACTTCGTGGAATGCACTCATTTCAGATAAAATAAAACGTTTTATTTTATCTAAAGAATTAAACTTTATTTTGCAAATTTACATTTCTTGCAAATTCATTAGTACCTGTTAACCTCCATCACTCCGACACTGGCAACCTTATTTAGGGATTAGTAATCCTCACAACTATTGTATTCTATTCTGCTCCAACCTTTATACCTGGTGGTCATACTCAATTTAAAATTGTTTTCCTATATGCTTCTGTAAACTTGTTGACAAATATCTGTTTTTCATTGAGTCACCCGTGTCAACAGTTTAGGGATTTGCATACATAATTTATTGTTTTATTACTCTCTCATACATAAAAATACACTATAGTAAGAGGTTAAGGCTTCACTTTAAAGAGCTATATTAACATCAAAGAGCTCTGGGTTTTGTGCATCTGGGCATTTTTTTGAGATATGCCCTTATTGATGAATATTTAATTCATTGCATAATATACAGTGGATTTTTCTATTCCATCATTTATTTCTTTTCTTGTTTGTCGTGGTGATCTTTATCTCAACTCCTAACTATTTGAATGATTCTGCATATTTTATGTCTATTTCATTTATCTTTATATGTATTGTTTATTGTCTAGATGCTACCATCACCTTGATGTTATTTTTTTCATTGTCATTCCATTTGCTTTTAAAAAATTATTCCACTGTTAGGATTGTATTCTAGATTTTTTTGGCTTCTCAATGTTATTACCTCGTCAGCAAATATACATTTACGAATATCAGCTTTTCAGGTATCTTATATACAGGGGTGGACATAAGTGAGCTGGTGTTCTCGAAAACGACGCATGCGCGAACTCCACCGCTCTTTCCCGCGTTGTACCGCTGGTAGACGTCGAGACAAACGAATACCGGTTTTTTCGTGCGTTTAGTTGTTTTGTTATATTTCGAGTAAAACGACAGAGAAAATTTGCATTAAAACAACGTATGTGTTCATTAAAACAGTTTTACTGTCAGAATCGTGATTTTGAAGCTATTGAATAAGATTTTAAAAAGAGATGGGCTAAGGCATATTTTCCTAATCGCAATTACATGGTGGATTTAGCTAAAAAGTTTAAACGGACCGGTAGTGTAGAAGATGCAAAACATAGCGGCCGACCACGTTCGGTGCGCACACCAAAATCGTTAAAAACTCTCGCATCTCCGAAAAACGAACATCGTTAGAGTTTGGTATACCATCTCGTACGCTTTGTAGGATTATAGAAGATTGTATAAATATCTATTTAGTGCAGGAGCTGAAACCGCAGGACTTCCGGCCGCCCATCGATTTCTGCCAGTGGTACCTAATCATGAGAGCAGCTGAACCTTTTTTGGAGAGACAAATCTTGTGAAGTAACGAAGCACGATTCAAGGTTAGTGGCAGGGTAAATAAGCACAACTGCATTTATTGGGCCGATGCTAATCCTCACGAAATCATGGAAAAGGAAGTGAGTTCTTTTAGAGTTATGGAGGTTTGGACAATGAATAATTGAGGTATTTTTGGCCCGTTTTTTTCGACGGGTCATTTAATTCAGAAAGGTTCTTAGAGTTTTTATAGTCTAACTTTGGATAAAGATAATAGATTCGAAGAACGAAAAATCATTTTACAGCAGAACTGTGCCCTTGTGTATTTTGATCTGGAAGTTCGCGCTTTCTAAATCAGCATTTTCCTGGAAGGATCGATAAAGGTGGCCTCCAATATCGCCAGACATTACTTTTATGCATTTCTCAATCTCCACGCTTAAGCTATGTTTAAAAATAGAATTTTTCCGCATACAATCGAAAACGTAGAAGATTTTAAGAATTTGTTAACAATCGAGTTACAAATGAGGACCCCACGATGCTCGCTCGCATTGCTACTTTGATAGAAAAATGTTATTTTAAGTATATCGAGATGAATGGTGAACATTTTAAACTGTTATTATAAATACATATTTTTGCGCTATAAGAAAATAGAACCAAAGTTTCGTAAATGTGGTTTTCTTTTAATTTTTTTTTTTACAAATTTGCCAGCTGACTGATCTTCACCCGTGTATGATGGTTTCGCTCGCTGCTTGTCTTTCTTGATTTATATATATATATATATATATATATATATATATATATATATATATATATATATAAATTATTATACGATTACGATGTATAAACAATAAATTGAACTAAATAATTTACAGCCAAAAGAACATGTGGTTTTGTTTTTTATAATATATATATATATATATATATATATATATATATATACATTATGAATAGCAAGAGACTGGGACGTCCTCCATCTCCCATTACGTCTTGGGTGGTTCAAAAGCCTCATCTCATATTTTTACTTGTGATATAGTTTACTGTCTGTAAAGACTTTGTATATTTCTTATAAGGTTATGGTTACTATTCATATTTAATAAATATTCCCTTTTAGCTGTAGGATTTTTTTCAGCGGTAGGGCTAAAAAGTTTTTTTTCAATACCTTTTTTGAAAATCCATTTTTTATGATATAATTAAAAATCAGTAATTATTTATATAAAAAAGTAAAAATTAATCAAATGCATCTAAGAACAAAACATTCGAAACTTTTTTATACGTGGTTGGATACAAAAATAACAATCAGTAATAGATAAAATTGAATTTTACCTGAAACATAAATCAATCAATACTATTAATAAAATCCCTATGAAATATGGAGTGCATTAATCTCACAGGGTGTTGCATTTTTTTCACGCTACTACGTGTTACGGTATTCAGTGACGGGTAAATCCTTTTATTACATGCATTAGGTACTATATTACAATCCTAGTACAAAAGTAATAAATTTCTACGTTTTTTTAGGTTTTTACAGGAAATGTTTCAAAAATATTTATTAAGTTGTTTCTAGTAGGTCTTTAATATTTGGTTGTTCCAATCTGCTGGAGTTTAAAAGAAAAAAGTGTTCGTAGAATCTTTCTATTTTATTTCAATAGGCATGTAATGCATTAAACGTATAATAAATACAGTGAAAAACATAATTAAAAGTCGTTTATATACAGTCTAACTACCATTAAAATTAAATTAATCTCCCTAATAGATACTTTGAACACGCCAGATACAATAAACTAATGTTCAGTTGTAAGTGATAATTTCAAAACTAAGTTTTTGCAGTTTTTTTAAGAAACTTTTTATTGATTTTAGTAAATCTAATTCTGTTTCTTAGATTCTGGATGATATTAATTTTGAATTACTGACACAAAAGAAAGTAAGGGAAAGAAAGTTCTTTTTATTTATCATCATCATCACAAGTGGCTCGACAATCCGTTGTGGATCTCGGTCTGCTCACAAAGAAGTCGTCATTCCTTCATTTCATCTCTCCAACTTCTCTCCATCTTCTGACCCTTAGAATCTATAGGTCTTCTTCCACATCATCAATCCATCTCCTTTGTGGTGGTCCTTTGCTTCTTGTGCCCTTTTGATATAGTTCAAAATTGTTTTTTTGACGCCATAGCCCATTTGCATTGACGGCTTCAAAAATCTTTCTAAGAATTTTTCTCTCAACAATATTAAGAAGTCTTTCATCATTTTGAGATAAAGTCCACAATTCACCCCCATATATCAAAACCGGTCTTATTAGGATCTGGTATATATTAAGCTTCACTGCACGTTTTATATTTTTATTTTTTAAATGTTGCTGGAGACTGTGAACAGTTTTGTTTGCTATTGTTATGTGTCTTTCTATTTGGTCGCTTGTCTTTGTTGCGTTTATTAGCGATCCAAGATATGTGACTTCTTTGACTTGCTTAAAGGTATGGTTGTTAATTTGAATTCTCTGTTGGATATTTTGGGGGTTTTTAGAAACCAACATATACATATTTGGTTTTTTCCTCGTTTACCACAAGTCCTAATTCACTTGCCGCTTCCGCAAGCCTTGTAAAACACTGCAGCATGTCTCTCATACTTCTGCCCATTATAACTATATCATCAGCAAATGCGAGAATTTGCGTCGATCTATTAAAAATAGTTTCATTTATTCTAATATTTATTGGTCTGATTGGCCTTTTCCAAGGCAATATTACGAGGAGATACGCCAGCTCGTACCTCTGTCGTTACACCATTATTAATATCAAAGAACGTAGAGTTTTCTATTTTAATTCTAACGCATGAGCTTAAGTTTTTCATTGTTAATTGGGTCAACTTAACTAACTTAGGTGGGATCCCAAAGTCTATCATTCCATTATATAATGCAGTTCTTTTCACACTGTCATAGGCTGACTTGAAGTCGACGAAGTGGTAGTGTGTATCTATGTTATATTCTAGTGACTTTTCTAGAATCTGCCTTTGTGCTTAAATTTGATGTGTAGTTGACTTATCAGCAGTAAATCCGCATTCATATTGATCAATAATATCGTTTGTAAAATGTTTAAGTCTTTCAACCAATACATTGCCGAAGATTTTATACGCAGATGCTAACAGAGTAATGCCTTTATAGTTCTTACACTCCAGTTGATCACCCTTTTTATGCAACGGTCATATTATTCCCTGTAGCCACTCTTCTAGTACCAATTCATTCTGCCATTCAGTACTATTAGTTTATGGATTGCTGCAAAAAGTTAATCACCACCCTTTTTATACATTTCCGAACAGATTTCAACGATCCCTGGGGTTTTATTGTCTTTGAGTTTTAGGATGGCATTTGACACTTCTTCTCTTGTTGGGTCTTCACTATGTAGTTCACGTTGTAGATTTTGTTGATTTTCTATGTTGTAACCTCCTTTAATATCGTTTATATTTGTATGTTCGCTGAAATGTTGTGCCCATCTGTTAAGAACTGAGTTTTACCATGTAGAATTTCACCCTTAGTGTCTTTACAAATTTTTAATCGTGGTTTAAATTCTCGAAAGCTATTATTTAAGGATTTGTAGTATTTCCTCGTTTCAATTTTATCGAATAAACTTTGTACCTCAGTGAGAGCGTTCTGTTTGTATTCCCTCTTCTTACGTCCATGGATACGTTTTTTCTCTCTTCTAAGACGTCTATACTATTCTTTTTTTCTCCGTGTACAACCTGTGTCGATCGTTTTTTGATATGCTCCGTTATTTCTATTTATAGCCATTTCGCACTCATGATCAAATCAATGATTTCTTTTTTCTGACTTGGTTTTGCCCAATATTGCAACCGATTTCTGTAACATAATATCTCGTATATTTGCCCATATTTGGTTAGTGTCTTCTTTTTCGTCTTAGTGTTTTGTCCTTATTTGATCTTCTATTTTCTGTCTGTATATATTTGCAATGTCGGGACCTTCTAGTTTAATAATGTCGATTTTTTCTCTCCTTCTCCCGATCTCATTTTTTAAAATTGGATATTTACTTTTTTAATCGCGCTTTAATTAAATAGTGATCACTATCCATGATTGCTCCTTTAAAAGAGTTAAGATCTAAAAAGTTAGGGCAGTGTCTTGCATCGATGATTACAAAATCTATTTGGTTACTCGTTTAATTTAGAAGATTTTCAAGTTTCCTTATGTATATCTTTATGTGGAAATCGTGTCCAAGCTATTACCATGTTCTTAGACAACGCAAAGTTTATGATTCTAAGACCGTCATCATTAGAGTCTACGTGTAGTCTCTCTTTTCCGATGGTGGGCGAAAATATATTCTCTCTTCCGACTTTGGCATCAAAGTCTCCTGCTATTATTTTAATGTCATTTTTTGGGTACCCATCGTACTCTCGGTCTAGTGCCTCACAGAACACGTCTTTTTCATCATCCCCTTTTTCTTCCGTTGGAGCATGGATGCTATTAATGCTAATACATATTAGCGAACTTCCTTTTAAGTCTTATTCGACATATCCTATGATTAATATCTTTGAAATCGATTACACTATGTTTGAGTTTGCTGCTTACAATAAATCCGGTACCAAATTCGTGTCGGGTAGGATGTCCACTGTAGTAAATATTAAAGTTATTTTTTTCCAGGATGTCTGAGCTAGTCATCACCTCATTTCCTGTCAAGCAATGATATCTGCTTTGGCTTTATTTATTTCTTGTATGAGCAGAGCCGTGGCTCCAGGCTGATAAAGGCTTCTTACGTTCTACGTGCAAATTTTTAAATGATTATCCTTATTGCTTTGGCGAGTTTGTCGTGGGTTAGACAGTCCGGTTTCTTTCTTTGTAGCTCTCATTACAAAAGGTTTTTTACAGGGTTGGATAGTTAACCCAACGCCAAACCCCCTTTTCGGAGGGCTATTTCACCCGCTCTCGTCAGTTTCCGACCCAACTTTTCACCCGGGTTGGATACCGGATTTCCAGTTAGGTTTCTCGGTTTACAGGGGACACCATCGTGAAGGTGAGAGTCGGATTTGAGTAGAAGAGACTAATTGGAGTAAATTGGAATCAACTCCATGTTTTCGCATTCTACCCCTTTATCCTCTTTTTTTTATCATGGTTACAGTTAAATTCAACACTATCATCATTTGATGGTGTCGGGAGGCGGTTTATTAGGAGGACCTAAACCAAAACAATATTTTGCACACCAGGCGTACATCGCAATAAATCAAAACTAAATGTTGAAACAATTTTAAAATTTTCTGTTACATTAAATGTATTAATTATGTTTCATCAATATAAATTATTAAAACAAAAAACCTTTTAATTCCTATAAATATTTTTACGTTGTAAATATAATGCAGGTACTTAAATCTTTAGCATATTTACGTATAGCTTTAATTACCAAATCATTTCGATAATAAAAGTCCCTCGTCACGTCCCGCGTCTTATACCGTTCCGCGTCCCGTGCCGTCCCGCAGGATAAAATTCAAACAAAGTGCAGGACGGGACGTCCTGCCTGCATCCCTACTGCGGATTATATTTTCCTTTACGATTTTTTTAGGTGTTTACTATACCGCTGTGATTTCAAAATATGTCTTCTATTGTATAATAAATTAACATAAGTAATATAACCGTACGTAGCATTAATCATATATATTGTATACTAAAGTATTTCTTTCTGTTAACGGAAATTACATTTACCGTTTAAAAATATATTATAGCACCTATATGATTAATTCTCACACCATTTATCGGTTTATATCTATAAATCAATATACAGACTCGTTAAATACATGTTATTTGAAATGCAGAAAGCTCTGGAATTGAAATAAGGTTTAATTGCTTTATATTTACTTTTAGATTTATAATTTTTTTGCAATCAAGATATTAAAAGTTTAATTTGAATACCGTTTTTGCGAGTTTCGTTTTATTATTAAAACATTAATAGTACTAGATGCAATTAAATTGACCTCATTAACATATATATGTAATGTAACTAAAAAATATATATGAGTAGTGACGTAATCATACAAAATTACGGACAGGCGGAAAAAAAATTTAAAGAGATCATACGGCAAGTAATACCTCATCGTAAATCTACGGACTCTGCGTTGGATGATCTAAATAGGCTTATCTCAAAGTCAATGAAAGACAAAGAGATAGCAATGGCCGCTTTTTTTAGATATAGAAGGAGCATTTAATAATGTTACTAACAGCTATTTGATAGGAGCTATGAGTAGACGAGGCGCACCTGCGGTAATATGCAGATGGATAAGGACATCCCTGGAGAATATGACAGTAATGTAATCTGGGCAAAGCAAAAGTAGGTGGAGGCTGTCCACAAGGACGAGTTCTGTCTCCTCTACTTTGGGCAACCTTGGTAGATGATCTCCTCAGAAATCTGTCCACAGAAGGCTTTTATTGTCTAGGATATGCTGACGATATAGCAATCGTTGTCAGGGGCAGGTTTGCTCAGGTTGTGTCTGAGAGAATTACAAGTAGCCCTAAATATAGTTGACGATTGGTGTAAAGAAGAGAGACTGATAGTCAATGCTCAGAAAACACAAATCGTCAACTTCACCATAAAAACAGCATTACAAGGTCTAAAACCACCGGTGCTAGGAGGAACAGAGATTTCATTTGAAAAAGAAACAAAATACCTTGGGGTGTATTTTGATCATAGGCTTACATGGAATAATCACATTCTGAAAACCACACAGAAAGCTATTCTTGGCTTTATGTAGATGTAGAAGAATGCGCGGTAAGAATTGGGACTTATCCCCAAAATGACTCTATGGTTATACACAAGGGCTATTAGACCAATGATAACCTATGTCTCGGTGACGTAGTGGACAAAGACGCAACAAGTGGGACCAATAAGTTTGCTAGATAATACACAAAGGCTAGCGTACCTGTGTATTACGGACCCATAAAAACAACTCCTACTACATCGTTGGAAGTCCTGCTGAATCTACCACCACTTCATATCTTCATACAGGGCTAAGCCAGATCGGTGATGCACAGATTAATCCATAGTCAGCGACATATAAGACAGATGCATGGCGCTGACAACAGAAAGCTAATCGAGGAGCTAAAATTCGATATTGTTAGGGGGCAATCTATCGATGCAACAGCTTCGAGATATAGCTTTAACAATAAGTTCACAATTAAGATACCAGGCAGGAAAAACTGAAATAAAGTTGTACCCAAGCTGCTATTACCTGGTACACGGATGGCTCAAAAACATCGAAGGGTGTGGGAGCCGGCATAGTAGGGACAAATCAAGGGATACATTTCCCGGTAGGTCTATCTAAGAATGTGACAGTTTTCCAGGCGGAAATAACGGCAATATATCACTGCGTGGAAGACATAGAAAGGCAGGAAAGAACGTTCCGTTCAGTTTCCATCTTCACAGATAGTCAGGCAGCGCTTAAGGCACTCAATTCTGTAGAGGTCAATTATTCTAAGCTAGTATGGGATTGCGTGTGTGCCCTAAATAAACTAGGAGACTGTAGCAAGGTTACGGTAGCCTGGGTACTGGGGCATTTGGGTCATAAGGGCAATTAATTATATATCAATTATACGAGTTTTAAGATCAATTATTAAAAGTAAAAACATTTAAAAACTTGCCATTGTCATTCGTTTTTCGATCAGATTTCCTGTTAAGACTGTTTTAAAGTGTCAAGACAGCCTAGTATCTTTTACAGAGTTGGATTAAAAGATCAAATGAGAAAAGACTTCTTAATATTTTATAAGTGTAAATAATATTTGAAAACAAAAAATGTGTAAACTAAATTATATGTTGTTAGTTATTAAACAAAAAACAATAAGGTTTAAGAAAAATAGATTATTTTTTATGAATGCTATTAAAGCAAGATAAACACATCCCTGGTTTTCCAGAACATTCATTGCAATAATTGTTACTTTTGTTTGCTTGAATGTGTTTTTCTTAATTTATGATAGCATGCTTG
Source organism: Diabrotica undecimpunctata (assembly GCF_040954645.1). Lineage (NCBI taxonomy): Eukaryota > Metazoa > Arthropoda > Insecta > Coleoptera > Chrysomelidae > Diabrotica > Diabrotica undecimpunctata. Next base: position 54,491,425 of record NC_092804.1, on the reverse strand, counting down.
GCGTTGTCTTCTCCTTTTCTTTTCAGGTCCTGGCGGTTTAACAAAAGTATGTATAACTCTTTTGGAAGTAGTGGTATCTTCGTGTACAACTAAAGTAACAAAAAGCTCTCGTACTAATCTTCTTCTAAATTCCATTATAGATAATTTTGTGGAACAACTAATCTTGTTATAAACAATCCTGGAATTTAGAATACCTGCTCCAAGCAAAAATTCAAAGGCTAGTTTACGGTACCATTTAAAACTTTTTCTTAAAACGGAATGATAAGAACTCATCTGATCACTAAAGTCTAGTGCTTTTTGGTTTGATTGTAATCAATAGTTGGCTTTGTTTTTAATACAAGCTCACGTTGCCAGTTTCGCTTTCCTGTTGGTTCTAATGGTATGGGTTGGATCAATACTTAACATCAGAACTGGTCGTGTGTCCATCCATTTTATAATAAGTAAGGAGTTGTTCTGAGTATCCCAAATTTCTCCCTTTTTCATTTTTTAGGTAACGTTTACTGCTCGATTACATATACAGGCAAAAATCAACAAAAATAGCCAAACACATAAAAAAGAAAGGAAGAACACCAGCTTTCAGAACAAACAACAACTAAGGCAAATATAATAAAAACAACAAGAACCAAAATATAATATAATAAATATAATAAAAACAACAAGAGCCAAAATAAAAAGCACTTATACAGTGGTGTATACAAACTTAAATGTGACGACAGCCCAAAAACTTACATCGGTCAAACTTGTAGAAATTTTAATAAACGAATAGCAGAACATAAAATGGCTTTCAATAATAGAAAAACAGATTCTACATACGCACTTCACCTTCTAGATCAAAATCATTCTTTTAATAACGAATTTCAAATTCTTCACATTTAAAATAAAGGCATGAAGCTATCTTTGTTAGAATCTATAGAAATTAACAAATTAAAAAACACAGATATAATTCTGAATGACCAACTTGAGACAAGCAGTTCTCCCCTCCTCAACCTATTTCGTTAAGGACTATAAAGTGTAAACGCATGCCAAAAATAGATCACTTAAGAAAGGCATTCTGCCTATACAGCTGTAGTGATAAGATTTTATAATAAATTTTTTTGGAAGTTTTGAAACCAACGTTTTCAGTGTTTTATTGTTACATAAAATGAATTTCCAACAAGTAACGGTCGAATCCATCGAATCTACTTGTTTCAGTAACAATATTCTGTAAAAAATCATCAGTTACAATTAGCTTTTAAGCGTTTTTAGCATTTTTTATTTCGTTAACGTTCAAATGTAATATAGGCATATCTTGATATTGTTTCAACTTCATTGCCATTCTCATCTATATCATGCTACTGGTTTTCACTATTATTTTCAGATCCTGACATTTTTTCGCTTTCAATTTTTGTCTCATTATCATCATCGAATAAATTACTCGCACTTACATCACTGGACGATTCATTTACAGAAAGAACATAGTTTTTGTCGATTACAGAATCGTCCGAATCAAAAGGATGGTCCCGTTCATTTTCACTGTCACTATTTGGCAACTCTGCAAGCACATAGTCTCTTGAATCAGTTGGATTTTGGCGTGCATCTATAATACTTGGGTTATCTTAGTTATATTTTTTATTTTCAACTGAAGTACTCGGGTTGCACTGAAGTACACTTTACAGTTTTTGATTTGTTTGTATTAGTTGTTTAAGCTCAAACTATCATTTTAAGGCGACTAAAACACGGACATAAACAAACCTGCAATTGGAATATAAACCATACTAAATGTCGATTGTTTGCGCAAACGTGCATAATTAATTTGCTCCGGTCCCGTAGGACCGGTCTCGCACCCGAGTAACAAATTGTAATGTCTGTGCGTTACCGGCCCACAAAACCCGGTACATTTTTGTGTTTTAGAAATGTTTCGAATCTTAAGACAAGTATAAGGTAGTTTTTAGCATTTAAAACAAACGAATATTAACGAAGATATGCCTTTCGCAATTTTTAAAAGTTTGCAGTTGTCACATATCGCGCTTTAATAATAACGAGCACCGGTCTCAGGGAACCGGTAACAGAGTCAGCCTGTTAAATAAACAATCAAAACTTTAAACTCATTATTTTTCTTATAACTTAAAAGTTGTCTATTTAGAGATTTGCCGTCACCAGACAACTTTTTCAGAAAAAAAGTTTAGATATGCTAAATTAAAATCGGTTAATAAACAAAATAGGTATTGAAAAAATGGACAACAAAATCGCTGTTTTTGAATATTGTTAATAACTTTTTTATTATTTTTTAAGATTTGTTTAAATTTACCTAAACTTAAAGGTATTATAGTGTTTGAATGGCGCAAAAGATAGGTCGTAGAATTTAGTTCATAATAAATGACAAAAAATTGTCGGAAAAATAGTTTAAAAAAGACAAAAAAATAACAACAAAAAGCTCCTACGACCCTTAGGAGCCAAGCTCCATTTTTTTTAAATTAATGTTACGTTAATTAACAATATTAAGGGCTGAAGTTAACCAATCCTTTAAAAGAAAAGTCAAAGTTTTTAACAAAACTTTTAGGATACAAAATTATTGAAAGTTGTTTAAACAGGAGGGTTGTAAACAAAGAGTATTTTGCGTTCCAACTAGAGTAAAAAAAAAAAATTACATATTTCGGGTTTTAGTTAACCAATTTGCACTTTTTTTTAAACTGGTGTACAACGGTAAAAATAAAACAAAGCAGCTAATGACTACGGGATGTAACAATATTTTCTTAAGTCGTCTTTTTATTTTTACTGTTATTTTTTATTTAGTTAGTTAAAATATAATTATATTAAATAAATGTTATTTATAAACAGTACTATCAGTTTTTAGTATTAAAAAAATTATTTTTAGAACCAAAACAAATTATTTGTCCCGCATATTTATTATAGTCCGGGTAGTACGGACACACTGACTAGGAAAAATATTGGCATTTTATATTTTTGCACAATCTTACTTCAGAGTCCTCTTATAACAAAAATGCATGTTGCCAAGAGATAATGATGGTCAAAAATGGTTTAAACAATTTTTTTAAACAAATTGTAAAATTAAACTTTCTTTGTTAGTAACAAGTTTTTTACTTTGGTCGGAACGCAAAGTACTTTTTGCTTACAATCTTGGCTTCTACGGGTTGTAGGACCGTTTTGTTTTTTTTACGTTGTGTTGTTTAACCATATTTCCGAAAGTTTCTTCTGCCTTTTACTTATCTGAATCAGCCTTAGAAATTAGTTCATTTTTCAAAAAATCTAACACAAATTAAATTTAATAAAAAAGTTATTAACAATATTCAAATAACAATTGTCAAATCTCTAAACAGAAAAATTTTTAAGTTATAAACGAAATAATGAATTTGACGTTTATTTAAAAATAGTCTACTAAAAAATTAATGAATACCTAGATGAGAGTCCTTTGTAGTATCTTATACTACACTTTTCAACTGTCAACTTGATTGGCTGTCAATTGGCAACAATTGACTGTCAACTAGATTACCAGAAGAAATTTGACAGAGTAAAACATGACAAATTAATGACTCTAATGCAAGAAATTGGAATTGACAACAAAGATCTTAGAATTATCAGTGCGAAAGGAATACTAATAAACAGTGAATGGTTGAATAACATTAGATATGCAGATGACACTATAGTTTTTGCCGATAATCTGAGTGACTTACAGATAATAACAAATCGCATAACAGAAGTCAGCAACAGATACGGACTAGCTCTTAACATAAAGAAAACCAAATTTATGACAATTAGTAAAAAACCAATACTAAACGCTCAACTTACAATCAACCAACAGAATATCGAAAGAGTCAAGCAATATACATATCTAGGCACCAATTTAAATAGCCAATGGGACCACTCAACAGAAATTAAACAGCGAATAATAAAAGCAAAAGCAGTATTCGTTAGAATGAGAACCATTTTCAACAGTTTCAACAGAACATTGAACTGCTACATATTCACAGTTCTGCTCTACGGAATGGAAGCGTGGACACTGACTGTTGCATCTATGAATCGGCTCGAAGCTTTCGAAATGTGGTGTTATAGGCGCATCTTACGTATATCCTGGGTTGACAGAGTTACTAATGTGGAGGTCCTGCGTAGAATGGGGAAAGAATGTGAAATTCTCATGACCGTCAAAACTAAAAAGTTGGAATATCTAGGACATGTAATGAGAAATCAAGAACGTTACAGCCTTCTCCAGCTGATTCTCCAAGGGAAGGTAAATGGTAAGAGAGGACCGGGAAGAAGACGCATTTCCTGGCTTCAAAATTTACGAAAGTGGTATAATACGACTATCACTGAACTGTTCCACGCTGCAATAAACAAAGTAAAGATAGCCGTGATGATCGCCAACATCCGGAACGGATAGGCACTTTAAGAAGAAGAAGAAACTTGATTGGTCTATAAGTTGCCGTGACCGAGTCATAAATGAAAAAGTATAACGGCGAATATACAAATGACCTAAAGTTATACTTACCATAAAAAGGAGAAAATTGGAATACTTAGGCCACCTAATACGGAGACAAAAGTCTACATTCCTACAGAATATAATGTTAGGAAGGGTTGAAGAACCAAAGGATTCAGGCCACAGAAAGATGTCCTGGCCGAAAAAATCTAAGAGATTGGTTTGGTTGTACCACAAACGAACTGTTTATAACAGCTGTAAACGAAGTTCGAATACCCTCGATGAATATGTTTAAGGATGTTAAACTAGCTATGTGCTCGATTTATTTAAAATACTTACTACGATGGTCAAATGACAATTAAGAGAATCTCGACAAATTGGGTTCCACAAAATATCATAAAATGGAAATACAAGGAAAATCCTTAAGGATGCAAACAAAGGCTGTGTGATGATGAGTATTCTATTTAAATTATAATGTTACAATAGGTATAGAATCACGGCGTTAAAGAACTTTGTGTAATACTATGTGGTTTCAGTATGTATAGGGTAGGGTGGCATATATTGGACTGGCTCCTAAATTGGATCTTTGCAGATTTGAGCGAACCGACAACAAGTTGTGATATCCATTAATACCAACTAGAACTACATCCCTAAACCTGTTAGAGTTTTAACACATGTGCAGGTGTAAACAACGGTTGAGAAAATATTAGTGCTTTCATGATTATTTAACTTCCGTTACAAAGATACTACTACTTACCGTTCAAGTAAGTAATCACATTTATAATATCTTTATTTCTCAAGATTCATTAAAGAGGCAATAGTTTAGGGATTATTTTCATGATCTAACCTCCAAATTGGTAAAACCCGTTGTGGGTAAAATTTGACATTGTTTAGCTTTAGAACAAGGTTTCCTAAATTGGATTAGCAATTAACTTATAAATTGGACCGGTAAAATTAGGGCAACCGTATTGTACATTAAACAAACCCCATTTAGTTCCTGATAGATTTATTTTTTATTCCAGAATGTCATCACGCGGTAAATAAGGCAAGAGGACCACAGATGGTTTAAGCAGTGCTATTTCCACTTTTCGTAGCTACACTAAAAAGATATCTTGAAGAGAATAACAAACGGGCAAATAATGCAATTAAAAAAATGGGCAGGTTTACTGTATTAAATGAAGAAGTTAAAGCAGATTTGGCTAAGCATATTTTGATTTTCGAATAGCAAATGTTCGGGATGGGCATACGAGACGTCCGAAAACTGGCATTTGAATTGGCAACAGGAAACAATATGAAACAAAACAATAATTTTTAAGAGGAAAAGTTTTCAAGAGGAACTTTCATTAGGTACTCCGACTGGCAGCATTATCACTATTAGGGATACTGGATATATGAGTAGCGATTTTTTTGTGACATGACTTAATCATTTCATTAAAACAGTTATGTTAAGCCCCAAGGCCCCTGCTTTGTTATTGTTGGACTGCCACAGTACCCACAGTAAAAACCTAAAAGCTCTATAAATTGCAAGGGATAATGGAATTAGGTTACTGCAATTACCAATTCACACCACACACAGACTTCAACCGTTGGATGTTGGATTCTTCAGAGCATTTCTAAATGTTTATGGACAATGCCTTCAAAAATGGTTGCGAAATAACGTGGGCCAAACTGAATCAATGTTTCAGGTTTCCGGGATAATTGGAGAGGTTTATAGGTTTGCTGCAACAGTGGGAACTGCACAGAACGCTTTTCGTGCTCGTGGCATTTGGCCAATACATGAAAAATTTTTTAAAGAAACTGATTTTGACAGTGCATAAAAATCTAAACATCAATCCCAACAGGAAGCATCCTCTTCTAAAGAAGATAATATTCCATTGGCAGAACGAACAAAGAGAGTAGCATCAACTTCCCTAAATACTATTTCAGTTCAGGATATTTCGCCGTTATCTATAAAGAAATCAAAATTATCAACAGTTTGGCGCTCCCAGGAAGCATTTGAATTGACTAGTTGCCCGTACAAAAACGAATTTGAAGCACGAGCTGAGGCATCTAAAGTAAAATCGGTTAAAACTACTTTAAAATTGTCAAACATTGGTTGTGAAAAAAAAAAAATAGCAAAATTAGGTGTAGCTAAATCTGACCTGGTGTTGTGAAATATGCGAGTCTGAATTAGTCGAAGAAATGATCCAATGTCTTAAATGTAAAATTTGGTTTTATGAAAAATGTGTCAATATATCGCTAAGAACTAAGATATTTTATTAGTCAAATTGTAAAACTTAAGATTGAGATTTATAATATTACAGGACAATAGAGATTTTTTACATTTAGGTTAAGTTTATTAGTTACAAAACGTTGAATCTTAGTTTATGTTATGTTAATATATATTTTTTAACACGTTATTCATGTTTTAATATAGGTTTTAACATCGGTCCAATTTAGGGCGCTAATGGTCCAATTAAAGGTATCCCAAATATTATTTTTTATATTGTTTTCATTTGAATAATAAAATATTATAAACTACCATGTATCTATTATTTTTTTGGAATATCAACAGTATTTAGTAAATGATTTTTATGATAAAATTTTGAAATATTTATTAACATGTGTAATACAATAGATATTTGAAAAGTGGTCCAAATTAGGAAATCTTACCCTATGAAATTATGAATTCCTTAGACATACAAAAATCAAAACTTTGATAACTTTAGTATAATTATTTAAAAACAATCAAATGAATCATATAATATATTATAATTAAATCCATGTAAAATAAGCACGAATCATCATATTCAAAATTTTGGGTAATTCCCTTTTAATTTGTCGATTTAAATTTCAGTTGAGTAAACAAAATTTTAATCTCAAAATTTTCTCGTTTTTTCATTTGCATTAATTGACCCACTGTGTGACTAAACGGTTCGAATGAACAGGTACAAAAGCAAATAGAACAGAAAACAAAAAAAAAATAAAAACAAAAATAAACCACAACAACTCTCTCTCACAAGCGACCACCCCTCCCAACTGGCATTCTCTAAAACTCTTCCCTGCGAGTGTACAATGATTGAATCCTGCTTTTGGCGGTGTCTGTACAAAATAGACATCGGGCGTACGGCCGCGGTAATCTGCGTTGCCGTGGCAACGGGGGATAGCTATCAACAATACCGGCCCCGAGAGCCGCCGCTCGCCCCGACGCCCCGACGGCAGCACCCCGGTGCTCCCACACGGCCCACCACCGATACGAGCGAGCGACGTTCTCAAGACGCGCCAGATCGGCCACCACAACACCACCAGCCAGCAGGATTACGAGAGTATTGTCCTACAGGAGCAGGTGTCGATTGCAGGATGATTTGAAAGGATGCACACCGCTAGGAGTTTCTGCCGGCCGGTGCTTGTGATGCTTTACGAAAACAGCTGTTTTCGGTAGTGCATTTTATATTGAAAAATATTTAAGGAAAGATTAAATAATTAAGAATGTTTTTTATACAGATATATAAGTATATATTATTCATTTAATAATTAACTCTTTTTTTGGAAAACTCAGGCATTTATATGTATATAAAAATATATTAATATAATTGTAAAAGAAACTGAGATGATAGAAACAATTATTTGAGAAAATTGTTTTATAGATAATTGTAACAATAAAACGCCACCTCAATGGTGTAACCATGAACTGAACTTGAGATGCCAATTTTATCGTAAAGGCTTACACTAGCTTCTCTTAGGTGTAAGTAGGTCTTATCTTAATGCAACTGTACAAAGTTTGTACAGAGGAATTTCTTCTTCTTCTTCTTCTTCTTCTTCTTTTTATATAGACATGACTCTGTCTGTTTTTCAATGTGTTTCTAGTAAGTCTCTTGCTGTCTTTCCTACTCTATTTGATGTCATTCGGCTTATATGATCATTTCATTTTACTCTTCTATTGCTTACCCAATTCTTGATGTTCTCCACCTTGCATCTACGTCGTATATCTGTACTTCTAGCTCTGTCCCATAGTGTCTTACCATCCATTTTTCATCTCTTTTGTTTCTAACATCCTGTTTGTTCTCTCTGTGTCAGGTCTTGGTTCTGCCGCGTATGTCATTATTGGTCTGATAACGGTTTTGTAAATTTTGCCTTTAGTTTCCTTCACGATATTTTTATTTCTCCATATTGTTTCATTCAGGCAGCCTGCGGCTCTGTTTGCTCTATTCACTTGATCTTCCACTTCAGTTTCGAGCTTTCCGTAGCTAGATAATGTGATGTCTAGATATTTAAACTCCATCACTTGTTCTATTATCTGACCTTAAAGCTCCAATTTACATCTTAGTAAATTTGCTGTTGTAACCATGCATTTTGTCTTTTTTGGGGAAATTAACATGTTAAATTTTCTGGCGGTTATATTAAATTGGTGCATACGTTGTAAATCATCTTCACTTTGAGAGAATAGTATTGCGTCGTCTGCATAGCAGATTATTTTAAGTTGTTTATATCCCATTTGGTATCCTTTTTTAGTTCTTACTTTTTTTATTATTTCATTCATAATCAGGATGAACAATAAAGGACTCAGGGAATCTATCCGTCTTATCTCATTGCCAGCTTCAATAGTGTCGGTTGGTTCTTCTTCTACTTTTACTTTTATTGTGTTATTTTGGTAGATATTTTCGATCGTTTTGATTATTCCTAGAGGTACCTCTCTTGCATACAGTAAGTGGATAACGTCTTTTAATTTGACCCAGTCAAATACCTTCGTACGGTCCACGAAACATAGATATGCCAGTTTGTTGTATTCTAATGTCTTGCACTTGCCTCATTATAATTATAGCGTCAGTGCATAATCTTCCCGAGCTAAAACCTTGTTGTTCTGCTAGTGTTATAATTTCATTCAGTTTATTTGTTATCACTTTGGTTGTTAATTTTAGTGTTGTGTTTAATAAATTAATTCCTCTGTAGTTTTCCGCGTCCGATTTGTCTCCCTTTTTCAAGAGAGGTATTAGGATGCTTGATCTCCATTCTTGGGGAATTCTGTTTTATTCTATGATTTTTTGGATTAGTTTTAATAGTTGTTTGGTCAGATCTGGTCCTCCGTACGTTAGAAGTTCGTTCGGTATTCTATCCTCTCCTGGTAATTTTCTATTTTTTGATTTCCTTAATGCTTCGTTTACCTCTTCCTCCTCAATATTTATTTCTTCGTTTGTCGTCACCTCTGGTGTTGGTGGTTGATTAACGTCATCTTTAGCAAATAGAGATCGAAAGTAGTCTACCCATATTTCCTTCTAAATGTGTTTCCTTCTAAATGTTCCTGCCAGTGTTCCTTTTTTATTTGTCTAACTAAAGTATTCGTTTCATTTCTGATTCGTTTATAGTGGTTGTATGCCTGTTGCGTTTGTTGTGTTTTGTATTGTAAAAAGGCTTTCTTCTTTTCTTCACTTCCTCTCTAAACCATGGTATTTTCTTTTTTGATATGTTAGTGTTCGTTACTTTCCTCTCTCCAAGTGGTTCTGTTGCTGCGTTAATTATGTTATTTTTGAGTTTTTCCCAGCTTTCCTCGATGTTATCGTTTTCTATTTCATTCCCAGCGATCTTCTCTGATATTCTTTTCCTGGTACAAAGGAATTTGGAAGGAATAAATAAGAGATTAAGTTAAACAATCATATTTATTAAAAACAAATAACCTAATATTGAAAAACTTAACTTGCTTTACAAATAAAATGAATAAACAAATTTATTTGTATGGTAAATAAATAGATTAAGAGGTTGGCCAAAGTGATGGTGATGTTTAAATCACGCCGTGATCAGTGACAGTGATTTTTAAAGAATGGTGATTTTAAACGGTAAACGTTTAAGACTCCGACCGCTACCTTGTGGAACAAAACTCAGGGCTCGTATATCAAACGCTAAGAAGGGCCGGAGCACAAAATCTACTAAATATAATACTGATGTGCTAAAATCTGAAGACGCTAGGGATAACTACAGGTAAATTTTAAATGAAGACCTGACAAGAATTGACGAAAATATAAGTATAGAAGAATACTGGACCAAATGCAAGGAAGCTATCCATACAGCGGCTAAAGGCTTTTTAAAACCCAGCCAGGCTAAAATAATCGAAGATTGGTTTGACGAAGAATGTAGATCCATTAACCAACAGAAAAATGAAGCATATAAGAGACTTCAGCAGCGCAGAACGAGATCAAACCTGGAAGACTATGAAAATAGACGACAAGAAAAAAGGACGTTTAGAAGGAAAAAGAAAGATCCATACGAAAACGCTCTAAACGAGATTGTTAACCACCACAATAAAAAAGACTCACGAAAATTCTACCAGAAAATAAACAGCTGCAGAAAAGAATTCAAACCCAGAATAACAGCATGTAAAGACAGAGATGGTTCCATAATTAGTGACAAAGAACAGATACTAAACAGGTGGGCGAATCATTTTGAAGAACTGCTTAGCGATAGTCGCGAAGAAGACCAAATAGAAATTACTTTGCCTGAAATGGATGAAAACGCTCAAGAGCCGCCCCCCACCTAAGAAGAAATTAGAGAAGCCATTTCAAAACTGAAAATAACAAAGCTCCATGTTTGGAAAATCTTCCTGCCAAACTCTTTAAAAATGGTGGTGACACCCTTTTTAAACACATGCATAAAATAGTAACCAAAAATGGCAACGGAAGGAAACGCCCGCGGACTGGAAATTAGGTCTAATGCACCCTCTTCACAATGAGGGAGATATGATGAGGTGTAATATTTATAGCAGCATCACCCTACTTAACCTGGCATATAAAGTATTGTCCAATGTATTTTACAGAAGATTAATCTCCTATGCTGAACAAATAGTTGGGAACTACCACTGCGGTTTCCAACCCAATAAATCAACAACGGATCAAATCTTCACAGTCAGACAGACTTAAAAAAAACGCTTGAGTTCGGAGGCGACACCCACCACATATTCGTGGATTTCAAAGCCGCATATGACTCAGTCAACAGACAAAAAGGGACAGTTAGATGGACTGTCGTGTCTCTTATTTAACTTTGCACAAGAAAAAGTAAGGGATGTTTCTTCCTGAAACTCTATCAGGACTAAAACTGGTTGCTGGTATCGGCAACTGGACCCTCTTTTACAAATCCCATTTATATAAAAGTGGAAAGGGACGGATTTCGCTCCGCACCGGTAACCGTAAGAATTGCAGCAGGCTAGTACCTGGACTTCGGTGCCCTAAAAGATTTTCTCCACGATATTTCGGGCAACTCACCAATTCAATTGGCGGTATTCTATCTTTAGCATAGCTAAGTTTTGCACGTTAGACCCCACCACGTGCATTAAAGTAATGCTTACCATACATCTTGCTAGGTAAGTTAACTATGGGCAGTGTGTTTTATTACCAGATATAAAATGCAGCGTGATGTATCTTGGAGTTTCAAAGTCTTCCGGGAGCTAGCAGTTGGCATTGAAGTTCTGTAAATCGACCAAACTTCCTTTGAAAGGTGGATGCCAATATTCTTGCGTCTTTAATATGGGCTGAAATGGTATGGGCCAGTGAGTGGTCATCTGGGACTGCAGTGCAAATATATCTTGCTTCTTTCAGTGGTAACACTGTGTCTTGATTTATCGGTATTCCCCGTGAATTCTTTAAACGTAAGGACAGATACTTCTTGGACTTGGTTTACTTTTACTTTTTTATCTACGTCGTGGTCTCCTTTGAATGGCGCAAGCTGGTTATGTTGTATTCTTACTTATTTAGTAGATCACATAATTAATCTTCTCTCCAAAAAGGTACGGACCTTCCCAGAACTGCTGCAAATTAAAAGAGCAAATCTTTCGGTTCCTTGGATTATAGAGCCAAACTTTGTCATTATTTTTAAAACATCCCTCTTCGGCTTGGATATCGTACTGTTCGTTCATTCTTAACTAGCAACCTGGAGATAAGAACAGATCACTTCATGTATATCGTCTACTCTTCTTCGCAATTTTTTCATATAGTCTTAACCAGCTACATCTTCATCATCATCAACATTCCGACTTTACAACCCTGCGTGGGTCCTAGCCTCCTTAAGAATTTCTCTCCAGTCCCTATCCATCGTTTTCCTCCGCTAAGCACGTATTCCCATATTTCTCATGTCTTTATCGATTTTATCAAGGAATCTTGTTCTGGATCTTCCTCTTCATCTCTGACCAATGGGACTATCAAGGAGCGTTTTTCCAGCTGGGTCATTTTGTTGTATCCACATTACTTGCCCTATCCACTTTAGACGTCCTATCTTAGTATGTTTTACGATATCAGGTTTCTGCTATATCCTATAAAGTTCGAAGTTGTATCGTCTTCTTCACACTCCATTGTCATTCACTGCTCCATAGTTTCGCCTATTTTCCTTTTGAAACATCATAACATGTTCATTATTGTTTGTTTAGGTCTCTGAACCATATATTAGGACTGGGCGTATTACCGTTTTGTGGAGATTAATTTTTGTATTTTTCGATATAATTGTGTATTTAAGGAGGAGATTGAGTCCAAAATAACTTCTGTTGCCCGTGAAAATTCTGCGGTTTATCTCTGCAATAGTATTATTTTCAGTGTTAAGAAGCGCTCCCAGGTATACAAATTCATTCACTGATTCGATGACGTCGTTTTCTATAACAAGTAGTCGTAGGCTTTGTGGTTGCGTGCTTATTTTTATTTACTTCGTTTTGTTGGTGTTTATTACTAAACCCATTTTTGTAGCTGATTCATTTAATGCTACATACGCCTCTCGTACAGCGTTTTCCGTTCTTCCAACAATATTGATATCATCAGCATAGGCCAGAATTTGCACTGATTTATTATATATTGAACCAGTGGTTGTGATTTGTGACATATGTATTACTTTTTCCAGAGCCAGATTGAACAGTATACAGGAGAGAGGGTCTGCCTGGCGCAGCCCGTTATTTGTTTTAAAAGGTTCAAACAGTTCCCCCCGAATTCGTACTCTAGATTCAACTTTTTCAAATGTTAGTTTTGTTAAACTTACCAACTGATTTGGTATTCCTAGCTCTTTCATTGCTTTGAATATTTTTCTTCCATTCACAGAGTCATAGGCTGCTTTGCAGTCTATAAATATGTAATGAGTATCAATGCCATATTCCAGTGTTTTTTCCAAAATTTGTTTCAGGGTTGTAATCTGATGAATTGTCGATTTTCCACCTGTGAAACCACTGGTATTTTTCTACGTATAATACCCACTTTCTTTATATAGTTCTTTATATAGTTCAGCTGGGAGATTATCCATTCCGGGTGATTTGTTTCTGGCCAGTTTTTTAACTGCATCTTTAACTTCAAGAATCGTCGGTGGTTCCTCTTACCTCTTGTCTGTTCCCCTTGCCTCATCTGTTTCGTCTTCCAGGTTTTCTTGTTCTTCTTTCTCTATATTAAGTGCCTGGTTAAAGTATTCCATCCATTTATTCAATACATCTTTCCTTGTTGTTAATAGGTCGCCATTCTGACTTCAGCAAAATTTTCTTTAAATCGATATCCAAACTCTGGATAACAAGGTAGTCACATCTTGTGTCTAAATAGGACTTTTACTGTTGTTTGCCCCGTTGATTTAATAACAGCGGATCTATAGGCCATTGCAAAGAAAGGAAAGTGCTGTTACCAGTCTCGCTGTTGTTGGACACATTCCATCCTATTGAGGGTGCTGACTGTAGTTTTTGTTTCCTGTATGCCTAGTATATCATAGATTTCCCGAAATAGATTGCTCTACAAGTTCCTTCTTTGGTAACTATGGATCTACGAAGCCACCCCAAATCGGCTAATACACTCTTTGATCAACATATCAGCATCAAACCCTTCCCAAATTATCTGAGAGGTTTTCTTTACATGTAATGCCCTCTGATGGACTGTCATGTAACTGACAAAGTACTTCGGCTGATCTGCTTTTAGAATCACCAACTGTGTTCTCTTCTCTAAAGCATCATCATTTTCAGTACTCGTTAAAGCAAACCATCTTCCATAATAAAACTGTCCCATTTTACCCAATATGTCTTAAATGCTGAGAATAGTTTCGATTTATATTTCTTGCCAGGGCGGTCGATTTTTTTCTTACTTCCATTTTCAAATTTTCTGTAAAACTGGATCTTTATTTTGTTCTTGTCTGATTTTAGTAGGCGTCTTCTTGTCGTTGATCATCATTGTTCTTAGCACTGCTGATTCCTTAAATTATGTTTTGTTGCTATGGCTAACTCTGGCCCGTTGCTCAATCTCGAAATAATATTTTTGGAGTCCTTCAATTGATTTGGCTATCTGACCCTCTGGATTCATAAATTGCATTAACCATTTAAGGAGGGCATGGTTAGTTCTGATTAAAAACTTTCTTCTATAAAGGTCTTGATAGAGAAGTGTTCTACTAATTTCACTACTGCTTAAAGTTCTCTTCTCGTGATGAAATAATTTCGCTGAGGTTTTAAAGCACTTTACTAAAATATCTAAGAATTCGTTCCTGTTTTCCTTGAATCCGAGATAGTGTTTCTAAAATCCCCACATTACTTGCATCTGTATTTTTTTATCGTCTTTATTGAGGAGGGGGTCTGGAATCTTCAAAAGACATCTCAGTTCAGGACGCCGCCTGACTGAACTTAGTGCAGGATTCGTTCTTTGTTATCCCGGCGATAGTTCCCGAGGTACTTTAAAATGCCCTCTCTTCGCCGAGTCTACGTCGAAGGTCTACTTGCTAAACCAGATCCTCCTCTGTCATCCAACGATCCGGAAGCGGAATGGCCGCTTTAAGGCCGGCATCACTTCCGAAGCACTACCTTTATTCATTCATTCTCCATTCATCCACACTCCATTCAACAGCAAGGAGGCTCCCTGTCTCGTTACAGGTAGCGCGTAGAAGACCCTCATCGCTCCTAGTACGGCATCACTCCCAGATGGACATTTCCTCCTTCCCCACAGTCTGACTCACGCATTATAACTCATATAGTCTGACCACTTTTCTAGATTCAGCTTACAGTATTTTTCCCTCTTACTTTTGCGGTTGGTTCAGCTGTCTTTGAAATTTAATTGGAAAAACACAACTAACAAAATACATCCAACTAACAAGGTTAAACTGATGAAGACACCAAAATTAAGACCTAAAATTAGTTATGCCTCAAACACCAAGATAGTAAATTATATTAAGAAGAATTTCTTGATAAAACAATCAATCTCATAAAAAGGTCGTCAGAAATCCGAAGGGCTTAAAAAAAAATCTTTCTCAAAAGCTATGACTATGGAAATATTGGGCTTAAATTATGAAAATTTGTTCATATACTTTGATAATTTAATAGTTTTTGACAACACTTTAAAATAGCATAAATAAAACCCAGTGAAGGTATTAAAAATTCTAAGGAAAGTAAATCTAAAATTAAATCCAAATAAATGCGAGTTTATAAAGAAATTAACATTATACCTAGGATACAAGATTTCGAGTAGAGTAAGATGCAAAGGAAATAAGAAAATTTGTAGCATTTGCAAATTATTACAGAAAACACATCAATAATTTTAAAGAAATAGCCTCACCACTAAATAGACTGTCTAGAATAAATGTAAAATTCTAGTGGTCAAATCCAATTTAATTTACGAAGATTGTTATTTTTAGAATGGTCGAGGTATACTTTTTGACGAGGTGTACAGACCTACAACAACTAAATGTGACACTTAGAATGTTGGTTAATGTATAATAAACATTTTCTTTTTAATGTGTTAAATTTGTCATCACACCTGTGTCGGATATCTCCCACACTTGCTGCCAATATCACACAACCATATTTTAGAAATTTATATAAAACAACGTCTTTTTTATGCGAAATTCTTATTTAGAAATTACTTTTTTAATTAGAGGTTTTTAAAACAGGTAAACTTAAAAAACCACTTTGATTGGCAGCCGCGTAATCTATGGCTTAGGTCCATATAAGGCATTATTCTTCATCTGGCTTTCATATATGAAACTAATCCATCTGAAAAGATAACAAAAAATTACTATTAATATACTAATCTAGAAATTTCATGACCTAAACGTTGACTTAAACATGTATCTCATGATGGTACTAAAAAATGACATATTTAAAAGTGAACATCTAATTATCTCAATGAAAAAATTCTAATATCTTTTATTATTAAAGAGCACAAATTGCCTCACTATCAAAAGGAAATATATATGCATTTGAAAGAAAAAGGAGCATGCCGTTATTTCTAATACTATTTATTTATATTTCTAAAGATGTATGTAAACGTAAAAATTATAATAATAGACAGAAGCAGAAGCAATAAGAATATCCATATAAAAAAAAAACAGTTCTATTAGTACTTTATACCAACAAGAGATGTTCTTATCTCCACTAGTAATTGCCGTATAACGCCGTAAGCCCAACTTAAAAAGAAATGAGTTTAGGTTTTTCATGACTTATCTAGAAACACATTAATAATATGTGGTGGATATTACAATTGTAAAAATACTGCCTGAGGAAGTAGACTAATTACTATTAAAGGAAAAACATAATTCAGCTTAATGCAAGAGAAATCTACTTATTTATTTCGAGTAGGAACATATTAATCAAGCAATCGAGAGAAACACCGATCTATTAAACTTCTTTATTTAAAAGTAATTTTATTTTTTTATTACAAACACTAATATATTGTATTAAATGGGTATTTTAGACAACGAGATATCCTAAGTTATTTAAAGACGCGATCCAAAAACACAAGTGTGTGGTGAAATGGGTGGTCAAAAGTGACTGCAAAACAGAGAAAAATTCTTGTGTAGTAGCACACCATTCCAAAACAATAGGCCACACAATTAATTTGTCAGATGTCAAGATCTGGGAGATACAAAACAACTATAAAATAAGATTATTTCTCGAAATGTATCATACAAACAGAAATAAAAGGAAAAAAAAAGTTAGTTAGAGGTAACTGAAATTACTAATAAAATAGACAAATTAAAAAAACAACAAAATGTTTTAAAGCAACAACAAAACGATTTTAAATCTAATTTAGACGGGCAAATAACTGAGTTAGAAAAAAATTAGTACTTAAACTTCTGAATCTAATATTGTTCCAGTAACTAATATCGAATCCTGAACAAACAGCTTCATCATCTTCCATAGTTGAATTAGATACATTTAGAATTAACTAGCCTTTTAAAACCACCCATATTTGATGACCAAACATCATGGGAAACTTATCGTTTTTAATTTAAAGCTACAGCTATTGCAAATGGCTGGCCTGCTAAAGAAATGACAGCTTCCTTGGTAGTATCGCTTCGAAGACAGGCAGCAACTGTCTTGGAATTTCTTCCGCAGGATGTATCTAGTTATGCCTTTCTCCTTCAAGCTTTAGAAACAAGATATGGCCAGCAGTATCTAAAACAGGTTTTCCAAAGTTAGCTGTAAGTTTGGTAAGAAAATTATAATGAAAGTCTTCAAGAATTTAAAGCCGATATTAAAAGATTATTACATTTGGCGTACCCTTAGGTACGTAAAGATTTTTGGAACAAATTGGTATACAGGCATGCATAGATGGATTACAGGATGCCGAAATGCAACAAGCTTTCTGATTAAAACATCACTAAACGCTAAATGAAGTGCTAATCTCAGGCTAGGAGTACGAAGCGGACAAAAAGCATTTCCGGATCTCGCCCAAAATTAAGAGAAATATGATTTCGACAAAATGGAAAAATCACAATCGCAGACAACCAACAACCTATTTTATTACAAATTTTAAGCATACTAACAAAAAACTCGAAACGAAAACAGAAGATATTTTAATTGTCGAAGAATGGGACCTTTGCAGAATAATTGCAGAAGCAGATCCCAAGCAAGGAAAGACAATTACAGAATGAGGTCAGAAGGTTGCCTAAATCGACATCGAGAGTCCGTCACATAGTCCTATTAGAAATAATAGTAGAGATAGGTCTTTACAATCTCCCACAACTGACCACAAACATCCAAACAATAGCCAGTTAAACGAAGAAAAGTCGTCACTAAGGGGAGGACGTCGGCTGTATTTAATAAAAGTACCAAAACTCGCACTTATACTTTAAATATAAATTAACAGAATTTATTACTTAAGGGCTATTTCTTGTAGCCGATATTTAAGTTAAATGCGTTCTTGGGATAGATATTATGCAGACTTAATTCATAGATCTTCAAAATAATCGATCGAGTCTACCGCATCCAGTTTTTAGCTAGAAGTAAACCCAAGATAGATCATATCAAGAGACAAGCTCCATACTATGAAACTGATCCAGTCTCTTGCTTATTTAGAGAGCTCAGAATGAGTGGCTCTTCTGAAATTATAAATAAAAACATGATGGAAAAGATCCGAGAGCTGACTTTAATCACGGACTCTGTCTCTGTCCTAAATATTGAGTATTAAGCTAGAAGGTGCCCTGAAAGGAAGAGTCTGAATGAGTTATTAAAAAAAGTCTATCTGAAGCTCAAAAAATAAAGATCAACAAAGAGATAAAAATAAATGCTGAGACGTGGATAAAGAAAAACTACACAAACTCATAGCGGCAAAACTGGTAAAATCCGAGGGTAAAAAAAGACGTACAGAGAATATCATACTTTCTCGGGAAAAAAATTAGCTAAAAATCTAGGAACTCTAACGTGCAGACTAGGTCTTATCATTAGAGGAATGTCACCAAAGTATTCAAGATAACGGTAGTACACAGACACCATCCTGATATTCAAATCAGGGTTAAACAGACCTGATCACTAATTGTCAACAAACTGGAATAACCAGTGAATAAGTCTCCAAAGCCAGAATCAAAGTTTAGCACAGGGGCTTTGTAGGTAAACTGTGCTAACAAGTATATAAAAAGAGGAGAGCCTGTACAAGGGAACATGCTTTGAGGTAGATGTACAACTAGGGGGCTATAAAGCTAATTAGTCACGCCATAAAAATATGGAAAAGAATAATTTATAGACGGATATATGAATAAACCAAAAGAACAGAAAATCAACTTGATTTTGTACAAAACAGATTAATAACAGATGGAATTTTCATTATAAGGCAGCTGATGGAAAAATATAGGATCAAAGAAACAAACGCTGATAAGGTATTCTTTTCTATCTGATGAAGTTAGAACAAAGTTGAGTTGAGTTTGCTTCTTGCCTTTTCGTGTTGGAGTATCTAATCATACTAAGTAAGTCGCAATAGATTGATTTGTAGTATTTACAGGTATATTTTCAGAAATGTTTAGGGTTGTTTCGGGTTTTTTGGATAGATCTTCTTTAACCGTTTTCGTCACACTTGATTCAACTTGAAGCTGTATGGTCTTCTATTCCTTGCATGTTGAAAATTTCATCATTCTCGGGTGCTATCAGGGTTGCGTTCTCAATTTCAGGAATGTTTACAATTTCAGTATCATCTATTATTTATCACAGTTTACACATTTATACAGTTTTATCATTTATCTCCACAATTACCTGACTTGTTTCTAAAACTTTTATTTCTTCTTCTAAAACATTTTCTTTTTCATAGTTTGGAGAAATTTCTACTAACGGCTTTTCCTGCAAATGCTGAAAAGATTTGTTTTAATATTTGGTAATCATCAGATTAAGTCTTACAATTATTTCGACATAGCTGTTTAATTTTGTCATTGCCAACTATTTCACAATATTGTTTATTAGAAATTGTTGTATTTGGATCATAAAGTATTGGCAAATCTTTATGCTCATCCAAATTACCTTCAGTTTCAAATTCTTTCCCAAGACATTTTTAATAGTCAAGTGCAAAATAATTCCAAGTGAATATACCGCATGCCCTAAACCCACTTCGGATAACATTTGGATTTAACATATCTATAGCAGATTTTAAAACTGGAGCAAACTGTACTTTTTGGGGATTGTCTCTCCTAAACTGAAGCACAGCTTTGTTCCAAAAAGTTTTTAGAGGCTTAAACGCAGCCAGATCCACTGGTTGCAATAATCTCGTGGCATTACGATATAAAGCTACTAAAATAATTTTCAAATCTCTACCAAGTAGACTTGTCTGTATAGGTTAATGGGTTTCATGCTCATCAACAAAAAGTATCACCGTACGTGTAATATTAGTTTAATCTAAATGAGGGTAAAATATATTTCCAATGTATTCGTAAAAGTTTTTGTTATCCATCCAACCATTTTCTGATAAACCAATACTCCACGAATTCGGCACAGCACTTAATATATCATTAGGCAATCTCTTATGGGAATAAATTATCATCGGATGTAAAATATTTCCTATGGCAGAAAATGTGAACATAACTTAACCTAACCATAAGTTAACCATAAGGTTAACCTTAAGTTAACCTTTGAGTTATGTTCAATTTCATAGATATTTCTGGAACCCTTCATAGCCAAAACATTTTTAGGTTTGGGTCATAAATAAAAGCGTGTTTTGTCACCATTGAAGATCCTTGTTCGGTCTTGAAGAACATCTTCAATTCCTTTTTTATCTAGATAAGATTTTATGTTGTCAAACCATTTGGTAATGTCTCTTTGGTTAATGTTTGAACTTGCTGATGTCACTCCCTCTGAAGTCCTTAGGGAAATGTTAGGTTGAGTTTAAGTTGTTCTTTTTCATTCTTCGAAAAAAAAAATGGATCTGGTCCATGCGTTATCTTGTTGTGAAATTTTTCACTTTTACGGTAACTTATGGTGGCTCTGGGAATATTGAAAATTCTTGAAGCTTCTAGCTCACTCATACCATTTTTGAATCAACTCCAACGCTTTTTGAACATCGTCTTACATCGGAATACTTTTTTTATAAGTGTTTCCAGTTTTAGATCGTTTTGGCATAGTTGCTAAAAAAATATAATGATGAGATATTGACCACACACAAAACACTAGTCATTAACATATATCAATCACTAGATTCTTACAAAAAACTAATGTCTCAGTTATTGGCCTAGATGGCCAATCATTGATATATTGATAATTTCATGCATTAGTAGTTGGTCACCTTAAAATTTACGTTATTTGAATAAATAGCGTTAGATTCGTTACGCAATTTCAGACAGCACATACACTATATTCTCACAACAACATAAAACATAAAGTAGAAAGAGAATTTCAGTATATAGTACTTACCTGCTAACACAAGTTTCTCTGGATAAAAAAAAATTTGCTTGCAAACTAACGGCACAGAATAATGTCTGAATCAACGTTGAATACTAACTAAAACATGGCAGTTATCTTGAAACTAGATGTGTCATATTCTAGCAGACATGATGCCAAACTTAAAAAAAGTAGTCAGATTTAACAAAATACCAACATTTTCCTAATTTTAGTCAAAACATAGAGGCCAATAACTCACTCATGGCCAACAACTGGTGCATTTAGCCTATATATGGTTGCTTTTCATCGATATACCTACCTATTTTGTTTTTTGTTTTCTAGTTTTGCGAGATATACTATTACATTTTCCACGCGACATATAAGAATAAACATCGATAGTTTTTTAAATTATCTTTGTTTCTTTTCTTGAAGATAACAAGAACGTTTTTATGTATGGACCAATATAAAAGGACGTATATCTTTTATATACACATATCTTAGTTTTATTCTGTTATTTATAGTCTCAATATTGATCCATTAAATTGCAATCCAGTTATATTTACGAAAGCTGGAAAACTTAAATTCTCAAAAATGGACGCGAGAAAATGAAAAATAACCAAACATCCAGTAACAATTTTTGAAAGATTTGTATAAGTATATTTCAAAAAGTATATTTAATAATATATGTGTTTTTATTTATTTATCTTAATTTAATTTATTGGCATTTTCTAATCATCTTTTTGTCGAATTGCAAAAAAAACAACATCTATATTATACAATATAGTGTGTTTTATTTTATTCAGAACAACACGTTTTTAAGGATTTGTTTTCTCTGACCCACATTTGTTTCGTGTCTGATTCCTAATCCCATGTAGGAGCACTCGTCTTACACACATTCACATCCCAAGCTGGAAAACAGTTAATCTATATTCATAGAGCGAATTGCTCCTGTTCCCCCCAATACGTCGCTGCCCTTTGACTGTTCTATCTCGGCGGCCACCTAGCGGTGGCTTTCAGAAGCTCCGGAAAACCTCCAGGCTGGATAAATTGCCATCAGGAGGGAAAAATAGCGAGAAAATTTAAGAGGAAAGAGAAAAGGTGCAGATATTGGAATCGGGGTCACTAGAGGGTTCATAATTGAAACTTTTTACAATGTGCTGGAATATATATCTCCTAGAATTTATTTAAAATAGTGGTTAATCTATTTGTATATATTTTATGTCCATATGAGTCAATATTAAGACAACTAAACATCAACAAAATGCTAAAATCACAAGTAATACAAATAATAGACTTAATTACGACCAGGTTCTTTGCTATTAATTCTAAATTCTAATTATCCTTCTATAATTACTTTTGATATCTCATATTTCTGGTTTCGATATATGGTTCCTAGGTAAGCTGTCTTTCTCATCTTGATTAATATTAACAGTTGTCTGTTTTTCCCATTTTGCTTAAAATATTTCACATTTCTAAGGCCTCAAGACGGTTCATTATACCGACTTTTATGGTTCAACCCTTTACTCCATACAAAAAAACTGAGCATACGTAACATTTGATAAATATATCTCCTTCTGTTTTCTTTTCTCATAACTCACACTTTCTCATTCTCACTTTACGTCAGTTTTTCCACATGAAGAATAGAGGTAAAACAGTACTCAAAAACAAGATTAAACTTTTCATTTGGCCATATTTCTTTCAGTGCATCAGATTATTAAAATAAAACCCAAGATCCGACTTCATAATCTGTATATATTTTCCGACAGGTAAATTATCCATTGACAATATCAGGGAACATTTTAAGATCAAAACTTATTTTGGTAAAGCTACTTTGGATCGGAAAACCTTTATATATATATATATATATATATATATATATATATATATATATATATATATATATATATATATATATATATATATATATATATCTTCTTCTTCTTCAGTGCCTTATCCGGTCCGGATGTTGGCGATCATCAAGGCTATCATGGTTTTGTTGACTGCTCTGCGAAACAGCTCCGCTGAGGTCATCCCAAACCATTGTCGGAGATTTTTCAACCACGAGATACGACGGCGTCTCGGTCCTCTTCTGCCAAATACTTTACCCTGCATAACAAGTTGAAGAATTCGATATTTTTCTTCGTTCCGCATCACGTGGCCGAGGTACTCAAGCTTGCGTTGTTTAATTAAATTAAGCACTTCTTTTTCTTTTGTCATGCGCTGTAGGACCTCAACGTTGGTGATATATATATATATATATATATATATATATATATATATATATATATATATATATATATATATATATATATATATATATATATATATCGAGAAAAGGAGTACGGCCGTCAATCCAATATAAATTAAGGAACACTCGAAGAGTGGTGGGTTTTTCGGTCAAAGTGGAGAAATAAAAGACAAAGAAAGTGGCTACTTCATCTATTTATTGAAGACGTTTCGCTTTCTAATCAGAAAGCATCATCAGTTCATCTAAAAAGAACAATATAAAAAACCCAACATCCATAGAAAAATTATTACAAGTGTGTTACCTTAAAAAGACATGTAGCAGTCAATGATATGTGTGAAAAAGCTTACGACAATGGACATTTTGAGATCAAGTTGTATAAACAATTAATTGAAACTAGGTACAGTTTACAAATTACCAAACTTAGCACAGCAAAAGAACATGTGGTAATTGTACATGTATATAAAAAAATTTTAGTAAAAAACTTAAGTAAAAAACATTAATATTAATATGCAGAGAACTAAAAAGATCATAAATGCACTTCCAACAGTATATTATTAGTTAAATTTAATTTTGACTTTAGGTAACATTATTGAATAGATTAAGATTGATATATAATTTTTAAAAGTAAAATGAAGTTACCAGTCTTTAGCGTATTAGGTGCTGCAGGTAAATGAAAGCAACAGGTATAACACCCACGCCAACAACGTGAAAAGACAGTGGCCTTGAGGTCAAAATATGACAGAACAGCAAGGCGAAATACCAACAATAGAGCGGTACATTTAAAGAATATGATAAATTTGGGTGACAACTTTGTCAGTAAAAAACCAAAAAATGAAAGGAAAAGGTGGTTAAGATCACCATTTTCCCTCCAGTGATTGGTTGAGAAAACCAATGAACAAAACAAGCGAGTTCAATCGAAAATATCACATATTATAAAATCTACGTTGTGACTGGTTAGCCAGCCAACAGGTGAAGATTGATTCAACTTTCACAGTAAAAGATTCATAGCATTTGGAACTGAGATTGAAAAAGATTCTATGAATCAGTTTCAATTAAAAAATTTTATTAAACAATTCAATCAGAAAACAATTATTTAATATATGTAAATGTAATATTGACAAAGTAATTAATAAAATGTAAGTTGAATAAACTAAGTTAAATAAAGAAAGAAAATATTATTTTATTTTATTTTTATTTGAAATTATTTAATATGAAAATATGATAAACATACATCTTGGGGGACAATTTTAAAGTAAACAACATATTAAGCTTAATTCTGTAAAATTAATGCATGATAAATTTGGCTCAAGTTACTAATGTCAGTTCTCTTATTAAGAGCATTAGGGTGTTTAAGTATTGAACACATTTCCAAAAACTGTCTTTTAACGAAATTGCGTTCATTGCCAAGAATCTTAACTTCATTAAAGTCCACTTTGTGCTTAGTGTTAATAGCATGCTGGGCAACACCACAAGTATGCTTAGATAAGTTGATATCACTGCGGTGTGTCGTAAGACGCCCTCTCAGTGATCTCCCCGTCTGACCGATGTAACATGTGTCACACTCAGCACAAGGTATATGATAGATGGCATTTACTTGTTCCAGAAGGGACAAGGGTGTTTTAGTTTTAGTAAACAAATTTCTGACAGTCTTCGCATTTTTAACTGCAATTTTAACAGGTACATTATTCTGTTTGTACAGTTTAACGAGTTTTTCAGTAACTTAAGGAAAATAAGGTAGAGATGAGTAATGGGTAGTTGGAGTCCTAAGTACAATATTAGGCAGAACAGTGTTATCTTATATACTAAAACGCTAAGCCCTTTTCTTGTCCACCACTTTACTCAAAAACCATATTAGATAATTAAAATATTTTTTCGGAATATTATTAGTATTACGTATGAAATTGTCAAGATATACTTTTGGTACAAAAATTCACTTCCGGTTTTGAGATGACCGGAAGTTAAAATTTACTTTAAGTTTTAGACCCCGCAATGTATATATGGATCGAAAGGTCTCGTCGAGACGAATCTAAATATGTACTTCCGGTTGCAATCCGACACCGAAAGTGACCCGAAACGCGCATAAAACGTCAAGATAGAGCAAATCTGACACCGGATTCGTGATCAGCATGCAAAATGCAAAATTAACTGCTAAATGATATCCATGTCGACATTTGATGAACTAAAAATTGCATTCCGGTTTTGAGGTCGACTTCCGGTTTCGTTTTTATTAGTCAAATCAATAGAGAATTCGACGTAGAGTTCAAAAATGTAAGCTCATGAAATTATCATTTATAGTTTTTGAGTTATTGATAAAAATATTTTTACTTCCGGTCATTGTATATATTGTATATTTTTCTCGCAAAATAAAAATTTCATTTAAAAAACTCGATGTCGAGTTGGTCCGCTAGTTAATGGAATTATTTGATATTGTTCTAAGTTGGTCACCATTGGGTATGTCATTTAAAGAGGAACCATAGCTTTGTAAGAAAAGGTATTTATTAAAAAATACCTTCTCTTAGATCTTAGATTTTCTTTTCTTAGTCATTTTAAAGATCCTAGGATAAGTTTAATATTTATTGCATTTTATGGGGTTATTGAGTTTTGCAAAATCACACCAAAAACGTGAAATTCTACCGAAAAATTTGTGAATTCGGGACAAGGTTTAAAAATGTTTTTTAGGTGTAACAATTTATTGATTCAGTGCAAACGAAGGCAAACCAACTACCTAATCTGGACTTAGTCTATAATTTGTAAAAATTTGGCAGATAGTAAAAAATTCTCTTGTACTGGTACTTTTTCATATCTTTGTGGTGTACCTACAATAAGTTTTATCCTTCGTTTAATAGATCGAAACAAAAAATTATCCCGAAGTAACTAATGGAAGTATGGGTAGATAGAGTTTCAATTGGTGAAAATCACATAATAATTGTGAATTATATGAAGATGTATTAGTATTGTCTTAAATCAATCATTTACGATTAATAGTTTACAAATAAATTAACTTTATAACAAACAAATGAACAATTCAAGGTAACAAAAAAAAGGTGTTGATTCCAGCAATAACAAAGTCTAATATCGATCTGACACCTATATTTTAAATTTCTAGATTCTATTCTGAGAAAAAGTTTTTGTCCAGTAAATTAAATGATTTTCATATACCAAAACGTGATAAACCTAATAAATACCGATTATATTAGGCACTGTATAGATACATATCTACATACATACATATGTTTCAAAGATATAGTTTTATAAATGCAAAAAAGATATATCATATGATTTTGACAGCACTTTCGGAATAAATTTAAAAAATAATGTTACTGCACGGATTGCTTTATGTTTAGAAACAAATATAATTCTTTATATTTAAGAATTTAATTTTTAAAATAAAGCTCATGTTGGTATAAAACATAATGAGCATGTTGATTTAATTGCTAAAGCTGCAATAACCTCGACAGCTAAAATTTTACCAGATGAGAGAATTTGTGTTCCTGACGCTTTTCTCATCTCTAAAAGAAATCAAACAGATCGTTGGAATACTTCCTGGCAAACTTTTTGCGACCACTCAACAACATAATACGTGTATATACAACCACACATCTCTTTTTTAATTTCAGATGGTTTAAGAATTTCAATAACGCCCGTAAATATACAACAACTTTAATAAGATTGAGATTTGGCCACGCTTGCTATCCTACTCATTTTCCTCAAATCAAAATATACAATTCAGACTTATCCGAAACTTGTCATGAACAAGGAGATCTTAACCACATCTTTTTTAAGTGTTCCAAATATCTTCAGCATTCAGGAACTATTTTAAACAACTTGCAAACTCTGCAAATATTTCCTCCATATCAAATAAATAACCTATTGGCTACTAATAGTAAACAAGTCTATGATTATCTGATTAAATTTATACATAGTGCAAATGTGTGTTTGTAGTCAATCTTAGTTAAGCTCTTTAACCTTTGTTTTAACCCAATTGTTTCCTTTCTTTCCGTGACCTATCGCTAGTAATGTCTTAAACAAATGTCCTGATGGGTCCCTGGACGAGAAGTGAGTATCCCTGTTTTCCGGATATTTGTTTTTTCTTGCTATAATTTTCTCTTTTTGTTTGATTCAGTTATAGAGTTTTTTTTTATGACTCGAATAGATGCCCTTATGCACTAGCAATTATTAGTATAGATATACACTTTTTTATTTTCTTTAGTATTAATTATATTAGAATATTAATATTAGTAATTTTTCATTTATTATTTCTCAATACGTAATTGGCTAAATAGCTAAGTACTAAACCCACAAAAAAAAGTTTTAAAATATCAAACATTTCGTTATATTTATAAACATTGTAAATCGATTTTTTGTTAACGAAGCTCGATCTGATCATTATTTACATCATTAATAATTTAATGCTACTTAAAAACTGTATTTAAAGAAATATGTTTCCTTAAAAAAATAGTTGGATGCTTATTTTATTCATGTTATTACATGACTCATAAACATTAAGCAATATATTCATAGGTACCTATAAAAATATTTTTAAAGATATTCTTACAATCTTTCAATTGCATCAATACTCCCATAACACATGCTATACGCATTGTGCCCATCAAAACATGACTGTGCACTTTGCAGAAGCACAACAAAAGGTGGTACCTCAAGTACCACCTCTTCCTTCTGACCAATCAACTGTAATACGGCAGTAGACTATCAAGTGGGACCCATAAATATATACAGTCAGGTTAGCCCACGTTTTAGATGTTATCAGCAATTGAAACTCAGGTTCTCAAGTGGTACTCGTACTGTGGGTACCAGTTTTTTATGGCGTATAAAAAATAATTTTATCTATGGAATTTTAATAAAATGAACGTTTGTCGGTAGAACAAAACTTGTATATAAAACTACTCACTAATTGGGGGTGGATAGTGATTAACTTTATGGGGTTTAAATATTATTATTCTACAATCCTATAATTTTGAAGATTTGAATTAGTATAAAAAATTGTAGATCTGAAACAGAGTATGTAATTTTTAGTATATAGTCGCCAAAGATTATTTTTCTTAATTACAGTTGTTTAATAATGGGCTGTATAATAAAATCCTCTAACTATTTATAGTTAAGAATAACAAAAATGGTATTTAAACAAGTTCTTAGTTTATAGAAACATAGATATAACATTAATATAGCCCAAGAAAAACATATAACTAATAAATCGGTATATAATTTCTAAGAATAAAAAAAATCATTAATTATTCTTTTATATCTTTTTCTACTGGTTTACATGCCATGTTTTTTACGTAAATTTTTTTAAGATCTTAGTTTCATTCGAGATAATTTTATCTCTGTTGTTAATTATTTGTTTTGCGTAGCATTTAATTGATCTTTTTTATTCTTTTGTCAATCTGTCAGTCATCTTGTTTAATACTTTTGTATTTTACTCACAATCGGTTGGTTAGCTATGTATATCTAAGCTTCAAAATAGTTGGTATATTCTGTAAAAAGCTTAGCATGAGAAATCAGTACGAGCAAAAGGATACGAACGGGAGTGTTAGCGAATGTAAGGAACTCTAAGTAGATCAAATTTTCATTCTAACCAGTAAAATACTGTATTTTTTCCACGACCAGATTTAAAGTTTGATTAAAAATAATTAAATTTGAACACAATAATTATTTATGGACACAATCATATTATCCCCCTCCTATGTTATTTTTATCCATTATGGCTCCTCAGAGAAACGGTCGTGTTTACGACTCGGTAGTTAAGTGCTGTAAAAAGTGTCAAAAAGTTGCACAAATTGGTCTGTTATATGCGAAATGTGGAACGTTATCACATAGTGGCTGCCTGAAGCAATTAAAAAGTATTAAATATATCGATGATGAAACAGTTATATGCTGTGAATAAAGTATGAGGTTAAGTGATGCAGCAAACGAAATCTTGGATAAAGAGGCTGACGATGAGGATCCGAGGCTAACTGAAATCAGGTGCTTAAAGAAAATTATTAATCAGAATGACATGTTAATATCAAATCAGCAGATAACAATAAATTTACTGAAAGAACAACTAGATTTATTTAAATATATGCAATTAACCAACCAGTCGCCATCTACTCAACAAAATATGAATTTAATAAACCATTCTAACAGAAACCTCAATTTTGAACAACCGATACAGTCTAACAGTAAAAAATACCCATAAAACAAAAAACTACACCCGCAAAAATATTGCTATTAGTGAAAGTATAGCTGTTGATAAAGAAAGGAGTTCCCCAACAAAAACTGTGTTTGAAAATGTTACCAAAAAAATAAACAAGTTGTTTCCTTAATCGCAAATAATAAGCAATAATTAATTAGCTGATATTTTAAGAATACAAACGAAGGCAAAATGTTCAGATATTATTAATTTAACAAACGATGAAAATTTGATAAATATAAGAATACAAATTCGGTTACAAATAATAGTGGGCAAGAATGGAAAAGTGTTAATAAAAAAAGGAATGGACGTATTGTTAAAGGTAATAACGAAAACTCCGAAATCAGTGGTGTCCCAAAATTTAGCCATCTCCAGTTAAAAGAGTAGACCAACATACAACGGCAGAAAACCTTAAGAAGATGTTAGAAAAACACTTTTCAGAAGTAATATGTACGTCGTTAAAGGCTAAGTATCCCAACATATCTTTTAAAGTTTCAATTTTTGAACAAAATTGCGGTATAGCGATGGACCCAAAAGCTCCTATGTAAGCAGGTTTTTTATGAAGCGCCCAACGCATATGCAAATAAAGTGAAGGATGAAGAAATTACTTTTAAACAGGAAAAAAGAAGGGATGAGTACGATCTCCTTCTGTAAAATATTCAGGGACCAAATCAATTTAAAATGGATTGTTTATATGCTGATTAGAAGGAGTCTGATTTGAAATTTCTTTGTATGACTGAGACGTGGTCAGCAGATGACGAGGTGATTCATTATAGTTTTCCAAATTTTAAAATTGTAAATTGTTTTAGTATCCCAATATAAATGTGGTGGCGTTGTAGTTTGGGTAAGGGATGATATGAAGGTTAGCTCCAGTACACGAGCAGTACCGTGTTGAAAAAGACATTGAGGTATGTGGGCTAAAGTGGCATTATAATTCAAATCAACACACAATTTTAGTATACTACAGATCTCCTAAAGGTAAATTTAATGTATTTTATGAAAAACTTAATCTTATTTTAAATTTAAATTTTAAACCAAATCAATTCATATTTTTAACTGGCGATTTTAATGTAAATAGGGATGTTCACTAATTTTTAAATATTGTTAAATTCAATAGGTTATAACATATATAAAAACATGACAAATATGAAATTGTTTAAAAATATATATATTTCTTAAGATAAATCAATTCTTAATTTCAATTCTGATGGAAGCTAGAAAAACGGCTCCTCGCAGCGAGGCTATGACGTCAGCAGTCGTATCGACAACTTGTTTTGTATACGTATTTACGAAGTGTGACCAGATCTGTAAGTATTTAATCACTGATAATGAGGCCAAATAAGTGGTGTTTTGTTCCTGGGTGTCTAAATACATCTAAAAACAAT
The DNA here is from genome assembly GCF_040954645.1 of Diabrotica undecimpunctata. Lineage (NCBI taxonomy): Eukaryota > Metazoa > Arthropoda > Insecta > Coleoptera > Chrysomelidae > Diabrotica > Diabrotica undecimpunctata. Next base: position 54,460,159 of record NC_092804.1, on the reverse strand, counting down.
TCTGAGAAGATTTTTATTACAGTTCCAAACAAGTTAACACCATATTCACTTAAAATTGTCAAACCACAGGTTTTTATATCTGTACCTCGGAGGGATACAACACTATGTCCATTTTTCAATTTTGACACTTTTACAGACTAATAATTAACTTTTATAACTTTATTTAAAGGAATAGACCTAAACCTAGGTCCTAAACCATTTGCTGATAAAGAAAAGTGACCTTTAAGAGAACACCAAGGCCAATTTTACTTAAGGGATAAAACATCATGTGGACTTAATGTTTTGTCCTTCTACGCATGTGAATTACCGCCGCGCATATCTCTATGATGAGAGGTAGGCTGTTAGTGATCTAATAAAATTACTTTTTCCATTTATGGTGTGTTTACAGTGGTTTGTTACTAGTAATAAGAACAATGAACCATAATTCTCGTAGAAGAAAAATTATTGAAGTATCTACTAAAAAGTTCTGCGAATTCTTCTACTGCATTTACAGGTAAGCTACCTTTTTGCTCATTATTTTTAAATTATTAAAAAACATAACCTCAAAAGGGTAATGTAGTGATTTGATACCAACCTTAGACTAGCAATATTTACAACCAATATTATACGCCTTCTTTAATTTCAGAATCAAATAATACACCAAGTAATGATGTTTTAAATCAAGAGCATTACTAAAATGGGCAGATACCGTCATTCCTGACAGTAACATAGAAGAAATCATACTATGGTCTTACAAATGTTACGGCCAGAATAAAAATGTAAGCATTAATACTTGTTTAAAAAAGTATTATTATTATTATTATTATTATTATTAAAAGTAAACATTATTATCCAGAAATTTCTACTAAAGAGTAATACCCACATGGAGGCGGACACTGTCCATGCGCTGATAGAGAGAAAGAGAAAAAACTTAACATTTCTATTTACACGTCCTGGGACTGGCAGCAGTTACTCAGACAAACCTCAATAAAATATAATGTACATAATATGGAACTATAAGATTTTAAAAATTTAAGGTCTTTCTATGATGTCAAAACATCTTAAAATCCGCCTTTGATTAATAGAAAAGAGACATTAACAAACAAGTTCTTCTGTCAAACTGTGTTTAACTGCAAGTTAAACAAAACAGCATTGGAACTCTGTTTTTAAAAAGTAATTTCTATGATGAAAACCAGGAGATTGACTTAATAAGGTTTCGAAGGCGACACCTTATATTGTCAAAAGATTTGCAACCAGCATCAAAGTCCAATACTTATATCACAACAAAAGTATAACGATCTACTGGCATTACTGTCATATGTTCCTACATTTTGCCATGATTTTTATCAAAACTTAAAGCATACCTACTAGTAATACTAATAGTGACTATCCAGCAGAAGACTTACTTGAGGATGACTGAGTGGTTTGTACCTAAAATGCCATTTTGGTTAAATACATAGATGTATTATTTGTATTCGTAAAGGTAAATTGTATGGTTAAATAAATTTTGTCAGTAAAAGTCAAATAGGATTGTAGTTGTTATTGAATACCCCATACTAATTCTTACAGTACAATAACTTTATTAGATGGATACAACACCATGTCCGTTAAGGGTTATAAAACACAGAAACAAATTTGTTTTTAATTATAACAAATGTATTATGTAAATAACAATAAACAGAATGTTCTGTTTAAAATATTGTTTCGATATTTCAATAAATAGCTGCAGCAATAATACTTTTTGGTGAAAAAAAGTTTAAAACTGCTCTCCTGTAAAGTTTTAAAAATGAACATAGTGTTGATTCCTTCCGAGGTACAGATATTTGCATTTATTTTTTTTTCTAACTTGCGTAATAATTGCCTTTTCTAGTTTTTCCCTCTCTTTGTAGCAAACACCACTTATTTGGCTTCATTATCACTGTATAAATACTTAAAGAACTGGTTACACTTTGTAAATACGTATACACAACAAGTTGTCGATACGACTGCTGACGTCACACACCGTAGCCTCGCTGCGAGGAGCCGTTTTTCTAGCCTCCATCAAAATTAAAATTAAGAATTGATTTATCTTAAAAAATATATATTTTTAAACAATTTCACGTTTACTATATTTTTATATATTTTAAAATCTATCGAATTTAACTATATTTAAAAATTAGTGAACATCCCTATTCCATGACACTATATAATTCACACAGATTTTCTGGTCTTTTAGCATCTTATGGAATGTCACCCAGGAACATTACACCTATAAGGTCGACTTCCACGAGCGAAAATATTTAAGACAGGTATTTACAAATTGTGATGATTGTATAGAACTGTAAATGTAAATACTGAATCGGATCACGATATATTTCTTTTGAGGTTAAAATTTATTAATCTAACTATGACATCAGTTCGAAATACTTTCAGAGTAACACGTGAAGGCGCTATACATGCATTCAACAATCTCTTGAGTAAAGAAACATGGCAAGATGTTTATCATGCAATTGATGTTGGGAGTAAATATAATGAAGACCTTCTCTGATTTGTCCAGTAATCAGTCGCTCCTGTTCAATGTTCACAAAACTAAATTTGTATCATTTACATCCCGTGCAGGTTCTACTAAACCTGATCTAAGTATTTCCATCAATGGTGAAGGTATTTTGAATTGTAGTGATGTGAAGTTTTTAGGAGTGACTTTTGACTCTCATTTATCTTTTAAGACTCGTTATTGAAATGTGTGTAAAAAACTAAAGTTATCAATTGAGAAATTTGGGTTGAATACTTAATCCGCAACATTTTCGTCTTTTTTATTTTGCTGAAGTACAGTCGACAATGAGTTACGGTATAACTGTCTGGAGTGGCTCTCCTAGTATAAAGGACGTTTTCAAGGCCCAAAAGTGTATTGTTGAATGTATTGCAGATTTTCCGTACGGTTGGACTTGTAAAAGCCTATTTAGGGATTTAAATATATTAACAGTGTATGGAATTTACATTTTGGAATTTTTGATACTAATTCATTAAAATCAAAGAACTTTTTTATGTAACAGTGATATTCACTCACACAAAACAAGACATAAGAGACAGTTTGTAGTACCCTATTGACATTTAGAAATAAGTAGGAAGTCATCTAATGTCTGTGGTTTACTACTGTATCATCAACTTCCTCAAAAATTTAAAAACAATAATTCAACTACAGCTTTTAAAAACCAAGTTAAAGAGTACCTAGTGACCATGTGTCCTTATACATTAGGTGAATATTACGAGAGTGTATCTGTGAATACCCAATCTGCAGCATAACCAAATTTAATATTATTTTAATTATATTACGCTGTCTATATTGTACACTTTATATGTATTTTAGTATTTTAAATAATTTTGATGTGTGGTTCCATTTTTTGTAATGATTTATATTTATAATTTTGTATTTTTGACCTGTATAAACCTTGTAACTTATAGTCAAATAAACTATCTATCTATCTACGTGTCATCTTTATTGGGATTGGCGACCATTACGGCAAATTCGTTTTTCTTCTGGATTGCGTGTATTATGTTATTTCCGTTGATGGTCGTCCAATCTTTTATATTTCTCAACCACGATTTTTTCTTTTGACTTATACTTCTTCTGATCCTACACTCGTTCATGATAAGACCAGGATGAGCCGTTTTTCCCATCTTAATAGACAATCTTAAATTTATCAGACGTATCTTAATCTGACTATTCTAATTTTAAACATACATACGTCTCTAGAGCCACATTTTAAACGCTTGCAGCTTTTTGAAAACTATCAAGACACGAAAGCTGCAATACCTGGAGCATGTTATGCGCAATGAAAGATACAACATACTTCAATTAATTATACGAGGAAAAATCCAGGGCAAGAGAAGTGTAGGAAAGTGAAGAATCTCATGGTTGCTTAACTTGAATGGTACGGATGCACATCAATCGAACTATTCAGAGCGGCAGGGCCGCCGCTAAGGTATTGGCCGCCCGTGTGCAACTTAATATTTGCCGCCCCACTTCCAACACTTTAGACATACATACTATTATTTAAAGAAATGTGCAGAAGATGCATAATATAACAATAATAATTTGTAAATAGATAAATACTTACTTGGACATTTAGACTAATCTCCATGATCCAACGTCCATATATTATTCTAATGTATATCCTAATATCCTAATTTAAACGTCCATTATCCTAATTTAATAACCATGATCCAACGTCCAGAATATGTATATCCTAATATCCTAATTTAAACGTCCATTTAATTAAAATAAACCGTGAATAGAAACACATAAAAAAAACTACAAACGCACCTTTCGGGCTTTCGTCTCGGAAAACTTTTTGACAATATCTTTAATGTCCAATATCGCACACACTTCATGTTCTATAGATAACATTGCAGAAAGCAGAAACACATCTTATTACAATTGTTATTTGTTATACGTGGGCCCCAATGTTTTTTCTCCATTTCATATAATTTTTGATGAGCAGAGTCAACTGTAAATCTTTTTTTTAATGTTGTAGATAGTTTAAACAGTTTCTGAGAATATTTTATACAAGCTGCACCGGATTCATGTCTTTTTAACATAATAGCTAAATGTTACCAGTCACTTACCCCATTATATCCACTAAGTAATTATCGGCTGCTTTCATCACAACAAAACAGTTTACAAGGTGCACAAAAAACACTAGGTATTTAGTGATAATGAGTAAAGTAACCACGGGCGATGAATTTGGTCTTGATAATAATAAGTTTCTGAAAATTTCCTATTATTTGTATCTCTGGGGAAGTTAATTTTTGTAATTTGCTGAGGAAAATTTTCAACAACAAATTGAACTTCACTTGGATTCATATTTGCAGGCCAGTTTCCGGGATCATCTGAAACCAAGTATATGCTGGAGCTTCCTACACTGCAATCCAGATTAACTGGAACATTAATTGTTCTGTCTTGGTTGGTGGTTTCAGGTTCAGGCGTTTCAGCATCATCACTCGCACTATCGCTATTATTGTCATCAAATCATCCGTCTCTATCTGCAGGAATATTCAATTGTTTGGTACTTTTTTCTATGGTTTGGACTTCGCTTGAAGTTGAAGGTCCTAAATTTATATCCGAGTCTTCTATATTTTCATGTATGTTTTTCATCAAAAATGATTCCAGTGCACCGCTAAGTTTTTTTTCTCCTCAGTTTTTGCCTCTTTTACTTTTCTATATTAAAAACCTGATAGTCGTTTTCTTTTTCTTTCGGTCATTTTGAAATTATCACTTGAGAACGAAGCCGGGCGAATTTAACAAAATAAATCCAAAAACACTGCAATAAAATTGCTCTGATCTCGACGTTACTTCGAAATACAGTACCTACTGTGCATAAGAAACGGGTACACTACTATATGTTACAAACAAAATCGTTTATCAAAAGCGTGTCTAAATTCATCGAATTCTCAACTAAGACTGAACATAAGACATAATAACCCATCTATAAACATAACCATAGGAACAATATTATAACAGAAACTTTAAAACCACTTGCCTAAATTCTTGTAAAGTATCTACTTGTGAAATCTCAAATAACTGAAGTCCGAAAGCCGCCAGCCGCTTTTAATTAAAAAGTATTCCCGAAACTGCTTTATGACTGTACCTGCAAAAGGGCGGCAGTTCATACAATAAATAAGATTTTCTGACATTTTTTTTTAGATTAGGATGAAAAAAAGAAGTATACATGATAAATGAAACGCATTTAAGTATTATCACGTACTAAATAATTATTATTGTTTGGAATATTAGAGTTCACAGAATTATCTGAATCATTACTATTTAATTATTTGAATTTATTTTCGTTTTAAAAAAGTATTATCATCAGTGGACTGCTTTTGGCCGCCCCTATTGTTGGCCGCCCGTGTGCGATGCACACTTGGCACACATGGTAGCGGCGGCCCTGCAGAGCGGCAGCATCTAAGATCAGAATAGCCATGATGATTGCCAACCTCCGTCGCGGAGATGGCACATAAAGAAGAAGAAGAAGAAGCTTTTTTAAATCTTAAAAAGACTGATATGTTTTTGTACACACTTATAACAAATCAAAAGTTGGAAAAGAGGAAGTATTTTTGAAGTGTGTTAAAAATTGTATCTTTTACACACTTAAAAAATACTTTCCCATTTTCAACTTTTAAATTTTTTAAATCTGCTTCATGTTTGATGTTAAATTAATATTTATAGATATTTATACTGTTTGAATAGTTGCTGAAATTTAAAACTAGTGCATTGGTTATATTATCTGTGATATTTACTAAAATCGACTAATGTACCTAACTTGTAAACGATGACTTAAAAGTGGTGCAGGAAGTTTTACTTACTAATGGGATCAAATGATTGAAGAACTGATTAATTCGATATATTTCTAGATATACTTCTAATACTTTAATAAACTCTAAGTAATTGAGGTATGGCGGAAATAGGTGTCAGTATATTGTTGTGGCGGAAATAGAATTATAACATTGGGCAATTTTTTTAGGCATATTGTCCACTTTATTAATTCCAATTATTTGTCATGTATGTTTATATTCTATTTTTTGCTAATTTATAAAAAAGATATGTGTCCGGGTAGCAGGTAGTACTCTTTTACAATACTCAATAAAGGACACCATTTCAGAGCTTGGCAACCCTGCTCCTACGCCAGCTACTGGTTCCAATTCTGTACTATATCTAATCCATATCCTTCTCTTCCCACACCTCGATTGAAAGGTCGTTAAATATTCCTGACGGAGGGCAGCAGCGACCGGCAGTAACAAGATAAGGCGCATAGGAAATCATCCTTTACCAGCATATCATTGGATTTTCATAAGCGGAGCTATATCGGCAGAATGGTTGTGATATTGCGATGCAATAGGGCACGGGAATCCATTACATGGTCATTGTTAAGAAAATTATGCGTGATGTACAAGAGAATGGCTCAGATGTTGTCTCGTAGTCCAGGTGACGACCGGCGCAACCTTAAATCCGGGTCAAGGTGTGCGAAATTTGCCACCGGCTAAGCGTATATTAGTGATCAGGCATCGTATAGAAATTCAGCTACTGGTCCACAAAAATTAAAACTAAGAAAATTAGTTAATGTCGGTACATGGAACGTACAAGGGCTAAAGACAATCACCGGTAAGCTGTCAATCATTGAAAGAGAGCTGGCAAGATATAACATTAAAATCTCTGGACTCTTAGAACAGATAATGGCAATAATGTTTACTTCTCTGGCGGTGAGACCCAGAACTATACAGGTGTTGCCATTCTGGTCTTAGCAAAATTACAAAAGTCTGTAGTAGAATTCAAAGCTCTGAGCGATAGTATAGTTCTCGTTAAACTGGAAGGTAACCACATAAACTCAATATTATACAGCAGGTTTATGCGCCAAACAGCACAGCAGACGACATAATAGTCGAGCAATTCTACTAAAAATTAGAAACAAAAATTGCCAACATTCTAATTAAAGAGCTAAACTTAATATGCGGGGACTTTAACGCAAAAGTCGACAACACTATACAAAATGACGACCTAAGGATGTCTTGGGAAAGTTCGCCATAGGTAAGAGAAACGGAAGAGGAGACCTCTTAATCAAGTTTGCCATCACAAATAACTACTCTATTATGAATACTCGATTTAAACACAATCTACGGCGACTTTATACTTGAAAAAGAAATGGAGATAGGTCTAGAAATCAGATTGACTACATCCTCACTCATATTTGCTGTAATAATATAAATTGTCGGAGCATATCCATAGGCAATATGCGGATCAGATCATATTCTCCTCGTAGCTAAAGTAAAGCTCAAACTTAAAGTGTCAAAGAAATGGAAACAAAAAAAGACGATAGAACTAACAAAGCAGGATGTCTTTCTTCAAGAAAGAAGTGCAAACAATTATACCTTCTATCCATAAGGATACATCACAAGAAATAAAAGAGACTCTTAAACATTGTATAACAAGACCAATTCATCCCCTAAAGATAAATAACCCTGTAAAACAGAAACACTAGATATCAGGTAAAACCCTTAAAATAATTGAGAATACAAAAAATCTTTGTCAAGTTACATAATATTTTCTTCTGTAAAATCCTTGGAATTCTGTTATCAGAAAACCGTTTTAATAAAGATATTCAGTTTTTAATCTTGAAATAATATCGTATTTTAAATTTATATATCTGTTTAGTATTGAAAATATTTTCATATAATGTAAATTAAAAACTGTAATCTAGACATTTTCGAGAAAGAGGCAGTTTTCCTTTTTAGTTTCCAATCCAGTGAATATACTTTCAAGTTAATTTTTCTGTTTTTGCGGCTGATGTTATTTGCAAGATTTGTAATTTTAGGTAATATTCACTTTTTTCAAGATGTTTCAATTTTTTTTTTAATGAGATTAAAGATTTTCTTAACTCAAGACACCGTTTATATCTGACACCGACAGTTTTCAAGCCAATGCCAATCTATAAGGTAGGGTCTGCATCTCTATAGAGGAGTTAATTTTGTCTTGTTATTATTGCAATGCGATGTTGCCCGTTGTGCAAAAACCAAATTTTTCGTGCTTTTTCCAAAAAGGATGCTTTAAGGCAGGGCCACAGAATGGAATAATTATTGAAATGCCAAATAATTGCCTTTGAGTGAAATAAGATAACTAAGTTTTGTACTATGGTATCTATAAGAAATTTTAATCATTTTTTTTTTAATTTCAGAGAGTCGCTGACGCCTTGAATATAAGTTTAAGAATAGTTTATAACGTTATTGTCAATAAGAGAAAAACATAATTGCCAATGACATTGGTAGGCTACTGCCAGTAAAAAACACGTAGTAGTAAACCTGTCGATGGTGTAAATGTTTTTAATGAAATTGCAATTATAAACACAATTTATGATGTGAAACACAGTAAGTATTAAACAATATAACCAATTTTAGAAAACAGTGATTTTTAGGGGACTCAAACTGGGAATTTGCATCAAAAATATTGCTCAAAACGATAAATTACGATATAGATTATATCAAAAAAGAGAGTTAAAAGGAACTATAACGTTAAATGAGTTTTGTTGTATGGTCAATGGATCCCCAAATATAAAAAACCTCGGAGTGCTACTATTTAAAGGGGTGCGTTTGTGTTACCTTGTAGTCAAAAATAATTTTTTTTTATAAAAATATATCAAAGTATGTAAAAATATATCCAAATATCCATTTTAATTTTCAAAATACAAAATAATTTAGTAAAAGTGTTTAGATTTATAGTATACAAGATAAGATCTTTCAAAGTTCGCCACTCACACCATTTTTGAGACATTTTCCTATTTTTTCGCAAACATTGTTCTATAACTTTTTTCTAAACAGTTTAGGTATATTTAATTCATTTAGCAAAAAGGGAAATCAATTACCTATAAAATGGTCTATTGTAGAAGGTTCTAGGACCAATTTTAAAGAAGTTATGGTTCTTCAAAGTTTTCTACTTTTAACGATTTTTGCTAACTATTACTGTTATTTTTTAAATTTCTCAATATAACTTTTTTTGTACATTTAAGTATATGCATTACTAAATAAAAAAGAAAGCTTATTTTCTGTACTTTAAAATGGTCTATAGCACTCTTAAAATTTAATATGAACGAGCATTCACCAAATAGAACAAAAGAATAAAATCGCCACAATAGATAAAATTAAGCTAAATTAATAGTAATGCGCAACGTATAGCCTCTCTAATCCAAGTGTCAACCTCACCTAGCCATGTAATGGTATTGATCCTGACTATTGGGTGCGTCCTGCCAGATAACAAACGAGGCTTTGACGTTCGAGAGATTGCCGGTATAAGCAATCCCCCCACTTACTGGAAAACGGCATAAGAATACAGAAGGCAACAGGAAACCACTGTATTAAAGATCGTAATATATCCCTAGTCGAATCATCATGAAATGAGAAGACAGAGTAAGCAGACGTGTACTGATCATGAGTATCGCAGACCAAGATCCAGGAAAGTAGTCAGGGCTTTTCAGGTCGTCATCCAGCGAAATCCCTACCAGAAAAAGAAAAAAGCAGATCGTCAATTTAAAATTGGAACGTGGAATGGGACCAGCATTACACACAATGTAATCCAAGAAATGAAAAGAATCAATATTTTAGGAATAAGTGAAACCCGATGGAGAGGAAATGGAAAATGTAAAGGTAGAGACCATACGATATACTATTCAGGTAATAATGACACACAACATCGACTTGGCGTGGCAATAATACTGAACAATGATATCTCACAAAACATCCAGAATTTTCTACCTTTTTCCGAAAGAGTTATGCTACTACAACTAAAAACGAAATACAGAAAAATAAACGTAGTTCAAGTCTATGCCCCAACGGCCGAAAAAGATGACTAAGAGGTGGAATCGTTCTGTGAACAAATTCAAGAGGCATTGAGAACTACCAAAGCACATGACGTCACAATAACAATGGGTGACCTGAACGCCAAAATTGGAAAGGGTAGCACAAGCAACGTAGTGGGAAATTTTGGATTAGGTAATAGAAATCAAAGAGCAGATAAGTTGATACATTTCTGCTAAGATAATAATATGATTGTTATATGAACAAACACGTTCTTTGAATTACCTAATAGACGTTTGTACACGTGGAAATCGCCAAGAGATAATATGATAAAATAAAGATATCGGAATAGTATTAATGCAGTCAAAACACAACCTGGAGTAGATATAACATCTAACCATAATCTCTTAGTAGCACATATGAAAATTTAAATGAAAAGAATATAGAAGACTGCAAAAGAAGAAAGAACTGATATAAATGCACTAAGAGATCCAGAAATCGGAGAAAATATCGAAGAAAAAATAAATGAACGTCTAAACACCATACAGATTGAAGGGGAATGCAATAAAGAAAACATTAACAAAAACTGGGAAAAAATAAAGGCTGACTTAATAGAACCTTCAAAAAAGTATCTACGCAAAACCAAAGAGAAGAAAAAAGATTGGAAATTGAGGTGGAACTATTACAAGTAGTGGATGCCACTGAATGATAAAGGTAGTGAGTGTTCTATTTCACATATTTTTATTATGTTTTAATCTATTGTGATTCAGATAACTCTTTATAGTCTTCCCAATTACAGAATAGTAAGGTTTGATCTATATGTATGAAACTTTCTAAAATAAATTTAAATCACTTTAATATGAGTATTTGGAACCCAGCATTATCTATTTTTCTTTGTGCTACTAGTCTCTGATGTACATACCTCGAAACCGCTAAATACATTGCCAATCGAAAACAAGTAAACAATTTTTTCGCTAACACCTCACGTCAGTCTCCTAGGAGGCCATGTGCGATGCCGTCACTTGTTTTTGACACGCTTCCCGGTCTGCTGCGATTAGAAAACAACGGGGACTCCCCGATAGAACTCGTTCGAAGTTGTCGACTGCCGCTGACGTGACTTGCATAGACGGTGCTCTGGAAGGCTCCCGCAGGATGTTATAAAGGTATATAAACGAAAGAATATTTTACGATAATTCGATTTTAACTACAATATGATTTGAGAAATGTAAAACATGGAATAGATTAAAGTTCTGCGATCAAGCCGGTGTAGGATGTTGCAATTGCCAAGTAAGTAAATGCTAGGACAAGCGCTGAAAATTAAGTGAAATTATCAGCCTTAATGATGTTTCAAATCAAGAAAAGAACAATAACGTCATAAAAACGGCTGTTAATATTATCACCAGACTTAAATAAATATGCAAAATACATATATTGCATATTTTGCATATCGATAGCCTAATGCTGACAGATCGTAACCCACAAAAAAATTGAAAATTCATATTTTTGTGTCAAAGGTAACCAACCGTGCATCCCTATATGCTGTTAAATTTTCGTAACCTAAATAAAATAGTAAGGTGGCCATTCCCGCGATTTCTAACAAGTCCTAACCCACTCGCGTTGTTTGTTTACTTCCAACTCATCTTATCCCACAGTGTAGCTTGAATGGCAAAGCGTGTTGGTAGTAATTCGTTTGACGTTTTGGGATAAAAACAAGACAAAACAGTCAAGAATGTTAGGAAGGGAATATACTGGTTATAGAAGGCTACAAAACATTGTGAAACATGATATTCTACGCCCTGAACGTAAAATGAAGCCAGCCTGTGTCTCGAAGTTTTGCGCTACCGCGCCGACTCGCTTTTGCCAAACAATATCAGAAAACTTAAAAAAAAAATATTTTTAAAATTTTGAGAAATGTCCTGGGAACAAAAAAGGATTTTCTTCGCATATATGGTTACATACAAGGAGAAAAAAAGATGTTATGTAGATGGACCTTCCAGGCGAAGAGGTACCTACGAATACTTTCTGACAGTAAAAGGCGATAAATTACAAGTCTGCAAATTGATGTTTCTTAACACACTAGGAGTAGGAGAAAAGATGGTACAGAACTGGGTAAGTGCGACACGAAAAGATGGATTTCTAAAAAGTTGTGACATGATGCAAACAAGGATCAAAGAAAAAAGAGAGTCTACACCAAAAGCAAAACAGGACATTTTGCGAGTACAGAATTTACGAGAGTTTCTGAACAGTCTGCCTAAAATAGAGAGCCACTATTGCCGCAAGTCTACTGGAAAGTTATACCTGGAACATAATTTCAAATCGAAAACTGAAGTATATAATCTTTATAAAGAACAATGTAAAGACAGGGAGGTACTATTATCAAATTGTAAATTCTCTACAGAATTTGACGAAATGAATTTAGCCTTGTTTAAACCACGCAAGGACCAATGTGATATATGTTCTTCTTACAAGATGAAACAGGTTACAGATGAACAATACGCATCCCACATTAGAGCAAAAGACCTAGCACACGTCGAAAAAGAAACCGATAAAACCAGAGCCATCCATAAAGAAATTTACTGTTTTGTCGTTGATGTGCAGGCAGTCAAATTGTGTCCAGTGTTACAGGCTAGTTCTTTGTACTATAAAACAAAGCTACAAGTACATAACTTTACAGTATATAACTTGGAAAACCATCACAGCATGAATTTCGTTTGGAATGAGACTGAGGCAGACCTTGATTCATCTGTATTCACTACGTGTTTAATAAAACATCTAGAACAATATTTGACCTTTGAAAAGAAAAATGTTATAATATTCTCGGACGGCTGTGGTTATCAGAATAGGAATGTCGTCCTTGCGAATGGTTTATCGGTTTTAGCTTCCAAGTATGAAGTCAAAATTGAGCAAAAATTTCTAGAAAGAGGCCACACTCAGATGGAGTGTGACTCTACCCACAGTCTAATTGAACGAAGACTAAAAAATCGGCAAGATTTTTTATAAGACTATATCAGACTATATCGCTCAGACTATATTTCGGTAATATCAGAAGACAGGAAGAATCCTGCACCTTTGGAAGTATCCAATCTCACCCGCACTTTTTTTTCTAAACTACAATGACTCTAAAAACTTTCGCTAAAGCTCAATTCGTCCAGGTAAATCAAAAGGAGATTTGAAGGTAACGGATCTTAGAGGCTTAAAATACCTACCAAATGGGGATATATTATACAAAGTGGCCCATAAACAAAAATATGAACTCCTTCCTCAGAGAAAGAACACCGTCAATCACGATTTGGTTTACGATCAACTTTATTCGAATAGATTAAAAATAAACCACAAAAAAATGGAAGGACCTTCAAGATCTAAAGTCTGTATTACCTGCAGATGTGCACTACTTCTATGATACGCTGCCTCACGAAGACTTAATCACCAAAGACAATAACAAAAATCAAAAAAAGAAAGCCAAGATTTAAACTTATTATTTAGTTATTTTATTTTAATTATTCCTAAAAATGTTAACTGTAACGTTGTTTAAATGGTATTCGCTTAGTTTGCTACATTTGTATCTGTTTTTATTTGAAATTAATAAAAATAAAAAAATAAGAATTATGATTTAAAATGACCACACTTTTATGAGAACACCTTGAGTTATAATAACTTACTACATTTTCTAAGAGTTCGATATACTCGTAAGCCGCCATGACGTTGGTTACAATATGTCGTATCCCTTACTACCCTGATCAAAATTAAACAAATTTATATTTTTACAATAAACTCACTTAGTAGCCATTACATAATTATTTATTTAAGAAAACATTACACAAGCAATCTTTTATAATTATGCTATACAGTTTTTTGTGCCTCTTGTAAAATTTTCTAAAATTGGGTTACGACCTATCAGCATTAGGGTATCGATATTCTATACAAATATCTGGGGATTTTACATATTTATATAAAAAATGGCATAAAATGCATAAACTAAGTAACTGGAATTGTTTCGGTCAGCAGTTTCGAAAATACGTATAGCCCTGATGATCGCCAACCTTCGGAACGAAGATGGCACTTGAAGAAGAAGAAGAAGTAACTGGAAATTCCAATGTACATTTGATTTTAATATTTTAGTCTTCAATATTACCGATAGTACCCATAGATACTACCCAATATTCTTGATACTGTCGTTGCAGGTCAGTAGCGCACCGGGAATTTGTATCTGGGGGGGTTTTGGTTGGTCACCAAATTTTTTTTTATGAGGTTACCTCCATTTTGAGTCCTTAAAATGTGTAAGTAGCAGTGTCGGAATAGGGTCCTGGGGGGGGGGTTTAACCCCCAAACCCCCCCCCCCCTCGGTGCGCCACTGTTGCAGGTAACCCATTATAATCCCGTAATAAAAAGGTGTTTCAAAAGTTTACTGCATGTGGTATGAATAGAATCGTCCTTTTGCAAATCGTATTGTTCTCAAAAGTGAAAGTAAAAACTTAAGCACCGTAAGTGGAACTTGTTTAATTTGTTAACTATTTATATTTTAAAATGTCGAAAATAACTAGTATCGCTACTTAAATTAAACCTTACCTGCCTGTAGATATAAGTTACAAGTTTATTGTTCAGTTTATGGTAAAATTGTTAATACTAAATTTTTAATGCTTTTCTACACTTGATATGTCATTTAAAATATTTTATTGATTGCATAAATTAACGTTAATAAAACAGGAATAATATAATTGCATTTTATAATACCAATACCTATTTATGTATATTTTATTATTAAATAAATATTTAAACTATTGCTGAAATATCAGTGACTGCCATGTAATAATCGTGTTCTCCTCTCCTCAGTCCTAATCCCTTTTGTGATGTGGTGATACCATCAGACTTTTACAGTTTTTTCACGATTTTCTTCCATTCTTCCCTGCCCTGGGCTAGTTGTTCGGCTTCATGTAACCCTTGGTTAATCAATATTTTTCTTTGATATACCCAACGGCTTGGAGATCTTCCCCTAGGTTACTTTCATTCAACTCTACCCTCGACTATCAGTTTTTCCATCGTACCTGTTATTCTAGCAATGTGTCCAAAATACTGCAAATATCTCTCTTGTATTTGTTTAAGCAATCTATCTTTTACTTTAAGTTGCTCTAATATCGATACGTTAGTGCGATGATCAATCCAGGATATTCTTAACATCCACCGCTATATCCACAATTCAAAAGCGCAAAAAATCGTGTTATCTGAATGGAATTTCTTCTATTAATGCCTTTATTTTAAGATTATTAAGAAATTGGATCTAACTGTAGTTATTTATATTAAAAAATCTACTATAAGTTGCATACGAAAAGAAATTTCAGATAGATCAACAGAACTGCGTCACATTTAGCCATAAAAGACAGAACTAAATCTGGAGAAAAATATCAAGCTTCAGTTTTTAAATCTTTTCAGTCAAGTTCGAAAGAAGGAAACGAACAAGATACTTTTAATGAAGACTTGAGCCGTGCATTAATCTCTTCAAATAAACCGATTTCAAAATTATCCAATAAAAACGTCACCTTTTTAAAAAAATATTGTAAATTGAATATTCCAAGTGAAAGATTCGTCAGAAAGATATTTCGCTAATTTAATGATTGGTGTTCCAAGGGATCAGATCTTACCAAAATCTGATTTAATTTAATGCAAGCACTTAGAAAAAAACAACTCTGCAACACTATCAAGTTTTTACAAGAAGAAAAATCAAATTTTTTTCTTCCTGCAGCTGTTAATAGCCAAAAATCATTGCTTATTTTTCCGATACTGCACTATATATGGTCAAGGCAGGACGAAATTTAAAAATTTTTATACCAACTTAATACACATTACTTGTTTAGCACATGGAATGAACAGAGTTGCGAAAGAAATTAGAAAAAAGATTCTTTTTGTTTACTCCTGTATATCAAGCCTAAAGAAATATTCCTTAAATATCCTATTAGAGTTCAACTTAATAAAAAAATGTTTCCAAATATTCCATTTTCACCAGAACCTTTTCTAACACTGATGTAGAACATGGTTGGAAGCATCTTTTTTCTATTCAAATTATTTCGTAGATTTAAAAAATATAATTGCCGCTTTAACGGATGAAAGTATCCAATCTCTGCTAGATCCTAAACAAATTCTTAAAAACAACGTTCTTCAGTGATTGGTATCATAAAGGCAATCCATTGTGGTCCAAGTTAGAAGTGGTATTAACCTTGGGCCACATAAGCTAAGATCGATTAAGCAGAAAGTGGCATTGGAAATTTTGACTGTGTTTTTGATCCAATATTTAATATACAGACGTTAGAGGAGTTTAAAACATTTTCAATGACTTTACCTCCACCAAACGGTTTTTCCAATCCCCGAAGTGAATTATGAGCATTAAAATCACGTAGTAAAATAAAGGGGGCTGAAAATTGGTTAACTAAATTTACTAGTTTACCTTCAGTATGGCTTTGGGAAGGTGGTATGTAAATGCTACAGATATTAATTTTATTTGGACACCAAAGAGTAACAGCAATAGCTTCTAGTATGGTTGTTAAATGTACTTCTTTACAATAGTAATGTTTAGAAATATACTTAATGAACCTCCACTAGCTCTGATATAATTTGTTTTTAAAAAGTGATGTGCTTCAAAGCCATTAAGATAACTCTTGTCCGTTTGCTTGAAGTTTGTTTCTCATAGGCAAATAATGTAAGCATTTATATCCATAATTAATTGTTGAATACGTTCTAGACAGGGTAAAACCTATCGCAGTTCCATTGGATTAAATTGAAAATAAATATGTTATGTTTGATTTGAATTGGAATTAACATTTTAATATGGTTGGCTCTTTAGGGAAATAGTCTTCTTCGAAACTCATTGTCCTGTTAGGATAATGAGTTTATACTATCTACATCAGAATTATCAGAACCTAGTTCCATTTTAATTTTTTTACTGATTTTAGTGAGTCGATTTTTGAGAGAGCTGTCAGTGATTTCCAAATCTTAAATATGTTGGAAAGAAGAGCTTTTATCTTTTTTGTAAACAGAAGTGCTTTACTCAGTGGGCTGGTTTAACTGTAACAATTCTCTAAAAAAGCTTTGAAATTATCGACAAGTAACTTAAAAGAGTCTTTTTAGTATTGGTCTCTAATTACATTGCTGTCATCGTGGATATGTGTCCCTTTGGAGTTTATTTTTGGCTTCTTTATTTACTTTTTTATAGCTTGCTTTGGCACGACAAACTCTGAATAGGTTGGGTATTCTATATAGGGTTGGGTATATATATATATATATATATATATATATATATATATATATATATATATATATATATATATATATATAGTTGGCGGGTCAAATGACTTTGGTATCTTTTCACCTTTTGGAACTCAATCATCAATTTAGCGTTTGTCATCGGGTAATTTCAAATAACGGTCTTGTGGATTGAACTATCGGTAGTATGTTTGGACTTGCAGCTTGGGAAGCTGCTTAACTAGATTTATTTTAATTAAAAAAATACATATTCTGCTGTTCGAGTATTGAGGCGAAGCATAATATGTCTTGGCCTGATAGTATTTCTTATGGATTTGACGTAGTCATTAAGTGTTCTTCTGAATGTATTACTATAACTTGATCTTTTTTTGAAAATAAAGGTTTTGGTGATGATTTAACTGCTGCTTTGTATTAAGTGAATGGCTGTAAGATGTTCGTCATAGTGGGGTTATTTTCAGCCGGTAAACTCATATTTTTAGAATAACAACGAAAGAAGTGCAAGGTGTATGTAAATCTCTAAGAAATAACAAAGCGCCGGGTCCAGGTAACATCCCTGCAGACTTAATTAAACACAGTACAACCAAACTATATACAAGTTTAGCCAAACTGTTCCAAAACTGAATTAATGGAATGACAACCCCAGAGGAGTGGAAGACATCCTCATATCCACTATACACAAAAAAGAGAGGAGGGATGAATGTGATAATTACAGAGGCATTGCCGTGACAAACTCGGTCAGTAGAATATACGGAAAAGTAATTAAAAAGAGAATAGAAAGCGAGTATAAAGACTTAGAGGCTGAGGAACAGGAAGGATTTAGGGCAGGTAGATCTACTGTTGACCATTTGTTTTGCATTACACAGATTATTGAAAAAGACGTACATTTATTGTATGTAGACCTACGAAAGGCTTATAATAGCGTACCACATTATAAATTATGGGAAGCGTTAGAGAAAACAAACATAAGCATGAATTTAATAAATGCGACGAAGGATCTGTACGCTAATGCTAATTCAAAGGTAAAGGTTGGAAATAATCTGTCAAGTGGATTCCAAATAAATATAGGCCTTAAGCAGGGCTGCTGTCTCTATACACACTTCGTCATTTGCAGATTATCAACTAGTGATAGCACAAGATTATGAAGATATTGTGTATATGACTCGGAAATTAATCGAGGAGTATAAAAAATGGGAACTTTAAATCAATATCCAAAAAACCGAGTATATGTGTATTGGCGGGAAACAACAGGACCTCATATTGGAAGATGGAGAAGATATCAAACATTACAATACATATAAATATTTAGGTATGATCATCACAGAAGAAGGCAACGGAGACGACACAATTAAGGAGAAAAACAACCAAGCAAGAAGAGCAATTTCCCTTCTCAATAATATCCTTTGAGATCAATCAATATCTAATAATAACAACCACAAGATATATAATACAATCATTAAATTAAAAGAATAATAATTTACAGTAGTGCAGTATGGCAAATAAAGGAAAGATACAAGTGAAAACTTGAGGCAACGGAAATGGATTTCTGGAGACGTTCAAATGGAAAATGTAGACTAGAAAGAGTAACGAACAACAGAATAAGAGAAATTATGAAAGTAAAACATACAATAGTAGACGATATTGGTACCCAACAACTCAGATGGTACGGTCATATACAGAGAATGTCTGAAGAACGTCTCCCAAAACAAGTCTTAATGTGGACCCCTCACGGTAGAAAAAAAAGAGGAAAACCTCGCCTTAGTTGGAGAGAAGGCATCAATAGAAAAATGAAAGACAGATACATAGAAGAAGACTTATGGATGAATCGAGAGGAGTGGCAACTGGGTATCGGAAGACGTAGGAGGACGTTTTAAACCGATCTATATATATATATATATATATATATATATATATATATATTGTCATACTTTTTCTTTCCCAACCAAAGAAAAAAATAAATAAAAAGATCCATCGGAATAAAATTTTAAGATATCATTATAAACAAAATGTATATAGTAATTTAAGATAAGATTTAGTGTAGATAAGAATAGAAATTTGTTTGGCAAACGACCTTTTTCCGTTTCAAACAAAATTATCAAAAAACCTTTGTTTAGAATTAGAAGACATTTTAACTGTAAGTTAATCTTTTCATTGTTTGTATAGTCGAGTATTAAATGACCATATTCTAATCTTTTGAAATATGTATAAATTGTGTATTGACAAAACCAATTTTAAAGTAAGCTATTTAGTTTTTCTCTGAAACCGAAATTAGGCTTTTCCAAAATCATGGTAAACACAATTTGAGCTTTTGATTGGACGGTCGTTTTTAAATGGGAATTTTGTGAGCCGATCATGAGACCGGAGAAGTTAGTTATAATTTGGTCATTGGCAGAAACAGTCGTTTGTCTCAAGATAGAGTGTGGTTCGTGAGTTTGGATACCGGCGTAACGAAAAGAAGTGAATAGTTCTGCAGAAGGAGATAACAAGTAGATTAAAAGAGGTCCTTGTATCTACCGTGGGCATCTTGTAAAGTATATGTGAAAGTATTCTCACGGCATCAAGTTGACAAAAGGAGGTCCTTGTGTCATAAATAAGTAGCTGAGATTGGAGAAGTGAATCAGGTGTCTTTGTGTAGTCTGCAGGAGGTTTGCAGAGACGTTAGGAAGGAGCCGGGGTGCCAAAGAGGAGAGATTATTATAAAATTTGAGTTATTTTCTTGTATGCTGATTGATAAGATAACGACAGAATTTGATAATTGTTTTATTCTTTCATATAAAATAAAGAAACGTAAATTTTTGTAATATAATATTTTTTTTTATTCTTATCCTTTTTTCTCTATCCCGATAAAAGACAACTAGAAAATCTTTGAATCCATCGATCACAGGTAATATAAGGAGTTTATTTTACTTTTGATAACAAATAAGTTCTATAAACTAAGGCTCAATAAACTAAGATTAAAGTCAAAAGAAACAATCATAGAAATATATATATATATATATATATATATATATATACATATATATATATATATATATATATATATATATATATATATATATACATATATATATATATATATATATATATATATATATATATATATATATATATATATATATATATATATATATATATAAACTCATATTTTTGTTTTGGGTGCCCTAGTAGTCAAAAGCAATATTTGAAATCTTTTAATTTTATAGCCTTTTTGGAGGTATCTTACGTTCAGCAACCAGTAATTACCGCTGTTTTAATAGGTTTATTATAATTGACAAGATGAACAAAAACTTGTTTACTTGGAAATTATGTGTTTATTTATATTTTATGCTAATAAGTTCAAGTAAAATTAAATTTTTTTCACCGAAATATTGCTGTGTACAACAATAACTTTACTCCACTGTGATTCTTATCAATTAATATCAACTATTTCTTTATTTAAACTACAAAAATATTGCAGAGGTTTAATTTGAACTAACACGTTTTAGCTTAATTAGGCCAGTTCTCAATTTTAATATTTGTTTACCCTTAGATTTAGAGAATTTATTCTTATATAATTAATTTCTGAAGGTATACCTCTTTACAACCAATTATACCTCAAACAACCTGGTTTCAGAATTTCAAAGCTCCTCGTAAATATATTACTACTATAAATCGAATACGCTTTGGACATGCATGCTACCCATGCCATTTATTTAAAATAAAAGTCATCGATGATGATAGTTGCAAACATTGCGGTAAGCTAGGTGACCCCGATCACATCTTCTTTGAATGTCCTAAATTTATTCATCATTCAAACTCCCTGTATACAAAATTAACTAAATGCAATACATACGCTCCATATAATATACAGTAATTGTTAGCCATAGGTTCTGTAACAATATATAATTTAATTATAGAATTTTTGTCAGACACATGCATAGCTTTATAAATCTGGTACTCGTTCATGAAAATTTTCATGAGCGTGTATAGGGTTAGACTTGTACCATCGAGTTAGAATCTATGGAGAAGCTATGAGCATGTTAACGTGTGTATTAAAAACGGCGTAGGTAGGCGTGGCTAACGGTGATACCAATATGGCGGTGGGATCATGGCCCGACTCAATAATATTAAAACTACTATAAAAATATGACTAGTTATTCAGAAGATTTATTTATAATCTACAAAGTGCAATACATTTTTAATAAACTATGATTTATTTATCCCGCGGACCCCGCGGTAAACACTAAAAGCACGATATATTATACATAAAGTTAAATTAATACAGTCAAATACTATTAATTTATTCTCTGAAGTACGGGCCATTACTTTGTTTACATATTTGTATACTAACCTGTAGAACGTTATTCCTGAAGATTTTTTATTAACATTGCTTCTGCCACTGCAACTACGTTGAGAACAAGAAACCATTATTATTCACTATCACAATATATTATTACAGTTTCTATAAAAGTATTATAAAACTAAAAATATTCGAAAAACAACAAACGTAAATAAACATATACGATCTGTGAAAAGTGTCAAAACAATATGGCCGAAGTAAGGTCGTTTTTAATCACGTGATTCCCTCTCCATAGATTCTAACTCCATGACTTGTACCCTTTGTTTATCCTATATGTAACAATACCTTATCCGTGGTCCAGTATTGTTTGTCTGTTAAAATAAATGTCTTGACGGGCCCCTAGACGAGAAGCGAGTGTTCTTGTATTTTCCTTCGAAGTGTTCTTCTATTAATTATTCGTCTATTTCGTTTTAGGGATATCGCTGTGCATTTGTCTGAGAGAAATAATATGTACTTTTGTGTATATACTTTCTTAAGGAATATATTATAACCTTTCGAGACTGGCTGAATGACGAAAGACTATGCCACAAAAAAAAAGTTAATTTCTGATGATTTTTCATGTAAAATAATTAGAGATGTGAGAATTGAACAGTTTCGAATTTTTACTTGCGTTTTTTATGATGCGTTCAACGATTCACTACCCTGTATACGTTTATATTATTCTATATATTTTCCTTCTATTTTCTCTTTGTCTAAGATCTATTTAGCATGTTGTGTTTTGATTAACCCCTAACAAAACTGTATACACGAAAATTGAAAACCAACTTCGTAGTTTGCATGACTTGATCAGTGATGGTATCGTCAAATTATCTGGAAAATCGTAGAAGAATATCGGTGTCAGGGGTGAAGGGTATGGCGTGCGGTTTTTTCTGAAAATGAGTTTTCGTTCTTTTCTGATTTTGATTGCGTAATTGCAGGAGTCAGGAACAAGGAAATGTTAAGGGAGTGATTTTTAAATTATTTAATTTCAGGGTATAATTTTCATGAAAAGTGAATTATTAAGGAGAAGTTTAGTAGTAGTAAGAGAACTTTCCAGCAACAGCTTTACAAACAGTATTTAAGGAAACTCTGGGAGTAATTGCCAAATTTTTTTCAAGTCTTTTACAAAGAAATACAATCACGATTACAATGATGCTGTGCATATTGAATTAGATCAAAATGCATAATATGGTCTTTATCGATTACATGCTCTTTAAAATTTTAAATTTAAAATCCTAAAATTTTGTGTAATGAAGGTAATAAATTCAATAGGACTTTTTTAGCAATGGTTTGTATTAGCAAGAGTGATAATGATTTAAACAAAATATCAGAACTTCAAAATCTAAGCAAAATTTATAATTATATTATTTCTCTCTAATTCATTTATTCACCGTTACTCCCTGCTGCAGTCTGTATTGCAAGGTAAAGTCAAAGGTAAGCGAGGACCCGGTAGAAGGAGAATATCATGGCTGCGGAATTTAAGAACATGGTTTAAGAAAACCTCAACGGAGCTGTTTCGAGCCGCAGCGAGCAAGGTCATAATTGCCAATATGATTTCCAACATCCGAAACGGATAGGAACCAGAAGAAAAAGTAAAATATCACATTTTTAATTTAATTTTCCACATACTTATTATGTTTTTCTTGTATCTGTGAATAATAAATAAATCGTCCTTTTTATTATTAAATAAAACAGAATATTTAACAAAATTTCGATGAAAAGTCTAACAGACTTCGGCGCCGTTTTCAGCCAAATAGCGGTCATTTTGAATAATTTTTTCGTAGTTTAAAGTTCATTATATTAGTAATAAATTGTGCAAACATTTTCCAAACTTAATCAGTAGTTTAAATTTTTTTAGTTAAATACCTGGTATCAATATTTATAGCAAGACTAGGTATATAATACAACAATTGTTTCGTAGTAAAAATCATAGGAAAAACCGTCTAGTTGTTCTCAACGGTCTTAAAAAATAAAATATAAGCGACAAGCGGTTTCTATTGTGTCTCGTATTGGTTTAAAACCGCTGGAAAATTTTGTAAAAAGTTAATTAAGCAGGGCCATTATTAGATTTGTTTATTGAAAATAAAAATGGGAAATTTGAATGCCATTTCTTAATAACTAGGAAATTTGTCATCATCATCATCATCATATAACGGGGGTCTTACGGCGATTGCCGCTTCGCGCATTTCAGCCTCCATCTTTTCCTATCTCTCCAATCTCCCTCTTCTAAGCCTCTAGATTGCATTGTTTTTGTAATTTCTCTTCTCCAGGAATTTGGTGGTCTTCCCCTTTTCCTTCTTTCTGGCGGAACATACATTAAGGCTTTCTTTGGCCACCGCTCCTCCTCCATTCTCATCACGTGACCATACCATTGTAATTGCCTTCCTTGTATTCTATCTGAAAGAGTATCTCTAATTCCTGTACGGTTTCGTATTTCCTCATTCCTGATTCTTTCCATTCTCGATACTCGACATGACCTTCTAAGATAATCCATTTCCACAACGTCTACTTTATCTCATTCATTCTTTGTCATCGTCCAACATTCACCACCATATGTGGTAATTGGTTCTACAATTGCTCTGTATACGCGAAGTTTGGTATGCATCTTTATTTTATTAGACCATTAGGAAATTTGTATTATTTTGAATTACAAAAAAAAACAGGTTGATAGAATATGGATGGAAGGAGAATTTTTGGTTTGATTTAGACTGGAAAGACAAAAATTTGGGGATATGTGACTGACTTTACTTAAAAACCATTGAATCCTGAGAAGTGAACTAGTGCCGGCAGTTTTGAACGGTGTAATAGTAAATTAATTTTATGAGTAAGATATTAAAAAGTATTAGCAGTTCTAGACTAGAAAAAGTTTACAGTATCTGAGTTTTGCAGTAGTTGTAAGTACAAATAACTTAATATTTATCGGGAAAAATATATACAAGAATACTTGTGACAGCCAAAACAGATAGGAAGGTTTGTTAGGGCATTTGACCTAGATTCTATGTAAGCACAACGAAAAAAGGAGTTTTAGCTAGAGAGTTGTGATAAAAATAAATGCAAAGAAAGCAGACACACTTCGAAATTAAAATAGTTGAAATTTAACTGGTTTTAGAGAACAATATTGCAGTCATAAAGTTTTGAAACGAAACAATAAAATAAAAATGATTTTGTATTGTTTGAGTTAATAATTTTCTGTAAAGAAATATCTGTTTTTAAGAGCTGCGCAGTTTATTTTTTAAGAATAGGGAAACACTGATATTTCTATGTGATTTATTTATAATTTTAAACATTTTTCAAGGTATTTTAACATTATATTTAATTGTATTGAACAAATTTGAATTTTATTAATCTCTTTTTACTCCTGTTGTTATTGAACAGTAGCTAAAGGCCAAGGAATTTCTGAACTCAAATAAGAACTCTGAATAAAAAGCTAACCAGTAATTAAGCGTCTCTAATATTTATGACCTCATCATGAAAAGTTTTATTATTATGTGAAAAACTAGTTTTAATGAATAATTAAAAATAATTGGTCCCTCAATAACATATAATGAAACACACTAAATGAAATACATACTATCAAAAGGACCTTTGTCAGTAACTTTGAGGTAAATACAATTATTACGAAATTAAATGATACATTTTTCTTTATTCAATATTAAAAATATCGGATTGTGATACAAACCAACGTGAACATCATATGTGCCTACGCTCCACTGGTAGGGTGTGAAGAACAGAAAAGGAAGAATTTTGGAGGGTCCTTGATTGCGAGATGCTCGAGATTTCTATAGATGAAAAGTATTTTATTGAAGGTGGTTTGAATGGACATATTGGTACATAAAGAGCGGTAATAGAAAGAGTTCATGGAGGTTTGGGGATGGGAATAAGAAATGATGAAGAAAAGAGTGATTGACTATGCAGGGTATGGGATTTGGCATGGGTTATTAATACGTTCTTTATGAAGACTAAAGACTAGTATGTTACCTATAATAGCAGGTGAAAGGAAAGTCAGATAGATTTTGTGTTGTGTGGAAAAAGTCAGCTAACAGAGGTTACGAACTGTAAAGTGATAAATGGTGAGTGTGTAAGTAGTTAACACCGACTGGTAATAATGATGATGAATAGGCACAAGAAAGTAAAGTGGTGGAAATTAAAGGATAAGGATTTGGCAATAGTCTTTATAAGTAGAGTGCTGGAAGAGCTTAAGGAAAAAGATATGGTAAATGACTGGTGGGAAGCCAACAATAAAGTTGTGGTGCGAGTAGGAGAGGAAGTAAAACTAGATGCTAGAAAAACATCTGGTAAAGGGTCTCCTAGAGACAAAGAAACTTGGTGGTGGAACGATGAGGTGCAACAGAAGGTTAGAGAGAAGAAATAGGCTCGAAAGGGGTACGACAGGTCTAAAAGAGAGGACGATAAGGATAAAAATATACAAGTTAGCAAAGAGGGAAGCAAAGTGCGCTGAAGCTACTGCTAAGGAAAGATCATCTGTACCGCTGTATGTAGAGTTGGAAACACCCAAGGGTACGAAGAGGTTATACAACATTGCTAAAGTAAGGGATATTTCATCAAAGGACTTGACCCATGTGCGGAAGATTAAAAGTGCGGATGGAAGAGTGCTAAGAACCGATGTTGAAATAAAGCAAAGATGGTATGAGTACTTTAGTAAGTTGCTAAATGAAGAACACCAGAGGAGAGACAGAGGATACGGGATCCCAAATGAGAATGTAATACCGAGGATAGTGAAAGATAAAGTTAAAAAGGACGAAGAACAGTAAGGCAGTAGGACCTGATAAAATACTTGCACGTGATTACACGGTAATTGCACATGAATAAAAAGAAGGGCTATACGTAGATTAGAAATATTTCTGCCACCGTATTTGACTGTTCTAAGACTTTCTGAGTAGTATATCGCGTCATATTAATAATTTAGAATATTCTTTATAATAGAATTAAAATTTCTAGTTCGGCTAACGCTTTAAATCCACAACACACTCAGATAATTATAAACGATTACACCTTGGATGATTTTAAAAAATATCTGGCAAGACATTAAGATAAAGAGAACTCATAGGAATCACCATCAGGTGTTTGTTCTAATTTGGGTGAAAACATATTATATTATATCAAAATCTGTAGCAATTCCTTAGATTTTAAAAATATTAGATAACCATTAATTATCGACAACTGGTTTTCTTAAAAAATTTAATCATAATACGCATACAGCTGTTGGTAATAGTAATACAAGGTCCTGCCGACTTGTGAGCTGTGGGGCGCAACCAATCTTGGCACTTGTGACGTGTAACAAATAGACAGACATCATTCATCGACCAGTGAATAATGGACTGTAAAGCCAGCGAGAAGGAGCCCTCGAATTTAGTAGGATTTATCGATGAGAACCACATGGAGACAAAACAGTTTGTTGATGATGAAGGTATTTGCGAAACTACTGGATTATTCTTATTTATCACAATATACACATCAGTTCCATGATTAATATACAACTTTTTTTATAACTTATTAAATTGGTATAATTTATATTGATTTGGATCATTTATTTCTCAGATATTTATTCCGCTCTGCAAGTTACGCTGTTTAGATTTATATCTTGGTTATATTAATTAAAACAATTAGTAATCAATAAATGTAAACATGAACAAATATATAACTATGCGAAGTTACATTTAATTATACAATTAAAAATTCTTTAACAAAATCGTTTGGAAATCATTTCTAACCCATCATTTCAAATTAGATCTAAGACAAATCTTACTTACACTATATGTATAAAGATTATTTGAATAGGATAATGATTGTTTTAAGAGAATAGTTTCAGAGAGTTGCTGTAATTTCAAGAGAGGTTCCGAAAGAATGTGCTGAACAATATGTTTTGTTGGGTCTTATAATTTCTTTTACCAAGCATAAAAATTGTTTTTCTTCAAAATTTTTTTTCGGTATTTGCCAATATTACCTATTTTTATCAAATATTTTTACATATGTGTTTTTTGGTGATTATAATTAGATTTTTGTATACGGTATTTTGTGTAAGGTATTTTTAATATACGCTTTTTTATTTTCTTCTTTGTTAGAAATAACAATATCTTGGAGGACTTTGATTTTTGGACAGGAATTTAATTCAGGTGTTTGTTCAGGTGCTAATGTTTTATTTTCAATACTTTCTGAGACATTATTTGATGTCGGTAATTCTCTATCAATAATTTCTGTCTATAAATTCTTGTGTTATATCTTGATAAGGAATAATATTTATATTTTCTGATAAAATGTTATCAAAATTAAAAGGAGATCTAGATATAATTTCTTGACGGTCTGAATTTCTAAGTTGCGTTTCAGTTTTCAGAAAATTTGCACAAAGTAAGTCAAGAAATAACAGAGAAATACTTAAAATCTGAAAGAACAAATAAAAAGGAATGGATGACGGAGGAGATTCTATGTATGATGGAAGACAGAAGAAACGCTAAAGATAATAAGAATTACTACAACAACATAAATAACGAAATAAAAAGGGCTATTAAAATAGCAAAAGAAAATTGGTTTAGCTCGAAGTATACAGAGATAGAGTCATTACAACAAAAACATGATTCATTTAACCTCCATTTGGATTAAATACGTGGAAAAAACTGTTGAAGATATACGAAGTAACACTGGTATTACAACAAACACCAATTGCGAATCAGGACCACCATTTACAGTCTAAAAAGTAAAATATGCCATCAAAAGGATCAAAGATGGTAAAGCAGTAGGCCCTGATAATTTTCACTAAAATTCTTAAAACTTATGGACTATGATGGCATAAAATGGTTGACAAATATATTTAATAATATATATAATACAGGCATAATTCCCGAAAAATGGTTAGTGTCAACTTTTATAAATCTTCCAAAAAACCCAATGCGAGAAAGTGCGAAGACTATAGAATTATAAGTCTTATGAGCCATTTACTTAAAACATTTCTAAAGGTCATTCACAAAAGAATATATACAAAATGTGAGGAACAACTAACAAGAACACAATTCGGATTTCGTGATGCTCTGGGAACACGGGAGGCCCTTTTTGCTGTACAGGTGCTATTTCAGAGATGCAGGGATGTGAATTGTGACATATACGTATGCTTTATAGATTACCAGAAGGCATTTGACAAAGTAAAACATGGCAAATTATTGACTCTAATGCAAGAAATTGGAATTGACAACAAAGATCTTAGAATTATCAGAAACATTTACTACAATCAAACGGCCAAAATCAAAATAGAAGACCAGTTAACTGATAAAATTGCAATAAAACGTGGAGTACGACAGGGCTGTATTTTGTCTCCATTGTTGTTCAATATTTATTCTGAATGGGTATTTAAGGAAGCCTTAGACGGTTGTGCGAAAGGAATACTAATAAACGGTGAATGGTTGAATAACATTAGATATGCAGATGACACTATAGTTTTTGCCGATAATCTGAATGACTTACAGATAATAACAAATCGCATAACAGAAGTCAGCAACAGATACGGACTAGCTCTTAACATAAAGAAAACCAAATTTATGACAATTAGTAAAAAACCAATACTAAACGCTCAACTTACAATCAACCAACAGAATATCGAAAGAGTCGAGCAGTATACATATCTAGGCACCAATTTAAATAGCCAATGGGATCACTCAACAGAAATTAAACAGCGAATGATAAAAGCAAAAGCAGAATTCGTTAGAATGAGAAGCATTTTCAACAGTCGAGACATATCATTAAAAACAAAATGCCGTCTATTGAACTGCTACATATTTACAGTTCTGCTCTACGGAATGGAAGCGTGGACACTGACTGTTGCATAGATGAATCGGCTCGAAGCTTTCGAAATGTGGTGTTATAGGCGCATCTTACGTATATCCTGGGTTGACAGAGTTACTAATGTGGAGGTCCTGCGTAGAATGGGGAAAGAATGTGAAATTCTCATGACCATCAAAACTAAAAAGTTGGAATATCTAGGACATGTAATGAGAAATCAAGACCGTTACGGCCTTCTCCAGCTGATTCTCCAAGGGAAGGTAAATGGTAAGAGAAGACCGGAAAGAAGACGCATTTCCTGGCTTCAAAATTTACGAAAGTGGTATAACACGACTACCACTGAATTGTTCCGCGCTGCAATAAACAATGTAAAGATAGCCATGATGATCGCCAACATCCGGAATGGATATACACTTTAAGAAGAAGAAGAAGAAGAAGTTTCAGTTTTATAACCGATAAACTCGCTAGGGTCAAAGTTCATTAAGAGTGAGAGATTATCATCTTCAGTTTCGAGAGGATGAATTTCTACTCGAGAAAGAGCATCTGCATTCGTATTTAATTTACCTTTTTTGTAAATAATTTTATAATCATATTCTTCTAATTTTAGCTTCCATCTTATTAATTTGGAATTTGGTTCTTTTAGTGAGAAAAGCCATTGCAAAGGTTTATGATCACTGACAATATTAAATTTTGTACCATATAAATAGGGTCTAAAACATTTGACAGCATAAACTATGGCTAAAAGTTCTTTTTCGATTGTGCTATAGTGACATTCAGCGTGGTTTAGGGTTCTAGATGCGAAAGCAACAGGTAAATCGTTACCTATGGGACATTGGGAGAGAACAGCACCGATTGCAAAATTGGAGGCATCATTTGTTACATTAAAAGGTTTTTTTAGTGTTTGCATATATTTTCTTTTTTAGTGCATATATTTTTTTTAGATTTGTTTTTTATTGCATATATTTTCTTTAGATTTTGTTTAATACCTTGGGGAGTTATAACATGTCCTAAGAATTCTACGTCTTTACAAAAGAATTCAGATTTATCGATCTGTACTTTTAATCCAGCTTTTCTTAATCTTTTGAAAATTTGTTTTATTTTACTGACATGTTCTTAAAGAGAAGTTGAAAATATAATTATGCCGTCCATATATACAAAGTATATTTTATTTAGTACGTCTTTGAGTACATTATCCATTACCCTTTGGAACGTAGCCGGAACGAATATTAATACCCGAAAATCCTTTAAAATTTGATGTTGTAAAAGAACCACATAATTTACAACTATACGCGTTCTCAAACGACTATAGGTGGCAGCACTTGCTTTGCAAGATGGCGAACGAAATAGGGATATCGTTTGTTGACATTGTAAATTTGATAGGGAATTTTAAAAAGACTTCTAGTTTGATGAAACTTGTACCAGTTTTAAACTCTAATTTATTCAAAATTTTGACATTTATCCCTATTTTATTAGTTATATATTTTGACAGCAGTTGACAGCAAAATAAAACATTAATTTAAATATTTTTTAACTTCGTACATAAATTCAATAATTTATTGATTAATTTTGAAATAAACCCGATAAAAAAAACAACAAAATACCTTGAAATACAGTAAAAAATAATTAAACTTTTAATCAAACAATAACATAACCTTAAAATATGAACATTCATATTAAATATCTTAATACTTTTCTTACCTCACAAATTCACCTTATTTATTCTTCAAACTCGTCTTTATTTATTCTTCAAACATTTAAAAAAGCAATATTTCCAACTTCTTATGGGACAAATACACACAAATTAGAAATGTTTGGAAAGGTTTTTAAAACCCCCGCCCATTGTGACGTCAGAGCATAGGTAGTCCATTAGAGGTTATATTATTTGTTATTGTCATCATTGTCTTGTATTATATGTCTATGATTGTTACGAAATGTTAATGAAGGGAAAGTGTTGGTAAGACAGACGCCGTATTTTTCGTACCCTAAGAACCTGGTAACTATGAAGGCTGTGTAAAAAAACTCACAATAATTCGTCATGATGATCGCCAACATATAAAAATGATAGGCACCACACGAAAAAGAATTTTCGAGACTTGCACTTTGACTGTCAATGAATTTCACATGAAATTTTGTCTATTTATGTACAATTATAATAGTTTTTGTATTGAATATTTGCATAAGTTAAATAAGTTCATTTCGTCTCGTTATTTTAAATTATTAATCAAATATGACACAAAAAATTCTTGATTAAATGTTCGGTAATATGAACACTACATTATACAACTATCAAATGTTGTTTTTAATATATTTCCATGAATATATTATAAATTATTTTCAGTATTTGTATATAGCTTTATAATACTTGTTTTATTCCATTTTCAAATACAATATTCTCTGTATAACTGTTTTGCTAAAATAAACATATATTTCAGGTTTCTATTAAATTTATTTAAATAATAAAACAGTTTCAGTTCATTTCAAAACAAGTCTTTTGTTTGTTAATCATTTAAAATGGTTGATTGTATTTATATAAATTAAGTTCGAAAAGTACTGACAATGTTCGATATAGTTGAGTGCGTTATTCCAAATTCACCTAATGGACAAAAATTTCTCAATGTATGCCATACAGGCGGAATAATTTATTTTCCATATTATCCTATCAAAAATGTGGTAAATCAGTTTTGTCAATTGTACAGTAAACATCAAAATACGGCTAAAGAGGGATGAATGTATGGAGATGTATTAGAGGGTACACTCACCGGAAAATTATAACATAATGAGCATCAATATAACAAATAGAGCGTCAATCTTAGAAAAATTGTGAGGAAAGGTACCTTAATGTGTGTCTATATGACAAATAGGAAAAATAAATTATGAAAATCTCTTATATCAGGGCGTGGTCATGTTAAAAGACAGATGCTTCTCTGTTCTGAATTTTGTATTAAATTATGAGAAGAGTAGTCCCCAAACGAACATGACCATCAAAAACTAATCAAAAAATTCTTTCCAAATTTATCCTCAAACTAAATTGTAGTCGATTTCAGTACCAGAGTTGGCCGAAGAAAATAAACTCTAAAATAACAACGTTCCCTTCTGCAAAATAATTGCTTAATCTGCTTAAATATAATAAATCTCAATGCTCAATATAAAAAAAAACGATAAACTTAATTCTGTCCCTTCAATTCACCAATTTCGCCGACACAACCTTAACTAGGTCTCTCTCCTATTGAGTCTGGAACTGGAATAATCTATGACCTATGGGAATAATCCTTGTGAGACTACTAAGAAGGATTTTATTTAACCACGTACGTAGATTTTTCAGCCAGGAAATTCTTCGCCTTCCTGGTCCCCGTTTTCCTTCTACTTTCCTTGAAGAATTAATTGCAGCAACCCATATCTTTCGCTGTTCCTCATGATGTCGCCGAGGTATTCAATTTTGGCTGTTTTTATTGTGGTTAACAACTCTTTTTCTTTTTGTATTCTTAATATAACGTCCTGGTAAGTAACGTGATCGATATAGGATATCTTCAGGATTGTACGATAAAGCCACATTTCGAAAGCCTCAATTTTATTACTAGTATCATCTGTGAGAGTCCACGACTTAATTCAATACAACTGTATAGGAAAGATATAAAATCGCAGTAACCTGATTTCTATGGGTACTGATAAACCGTGGCATTTGAATAGCTTAGCCATTTTTTGTAATGCAGATCTTGTTTTCTATATCATCATCATCATAAGTGGCTCGACAATCCGTTGTGGATCTTGGCCTGCTCACAAAGAAGTCGCCACTCCTGTCGATTCCTGGCAACTTCCCTCCATCTTCTAACCCCTAGAATCTGTAGGTCTTCTTCCACATCATCAATCCATCTTCTTCGTGGTCGTCCTCTACTTCTTGTGCCCTCTGGTTTTGAAAATGTTAATCTCCTCGTGTATTCGTGATCTGACATCCTAGCAATGTGTCCAGCCCATCTAAGTCTCTGCACTTTAACGAATTTCTTGTTTTCTATATCCTAGATTTATTTCTAGGGAATGGTTCCAATTTTCATTGACGTTTGCACCAAGTTAGGTGTATGTTTTTACTCTTTCTATTGGTTGACCATTCACACTGATTCTTTCAATCTGCTGTTCCTTCTTAGAGATCATCATATATTTTATTTTCTTAATGTTCAGTGAAAGTTTATATCTCTGACCCACTTCTGTCATTCTATTCATTAACTAGGGCTTCATAACTGTCAGCGAATACCACCGTGGGATCCGCGTATCTGATGTTATTGATACACTCTCCGTTAAGTCGAATTCCGGCTTTACCATCTACTACTTTTTGAAAGCTTTCCTCAGAGTATATGTTAAACAGCAAGGGTGATAGTATACATCTCTGTCGGACCCCACGCTTGATTTTAATATCATCAGATTCTCTTGCCTCTGTACGGATAGATGATATTTGATTCCAGTAAAGATTGCTAATCATTCTTAGATCACAGGTGTTTATTCCAATATTTGTTAATATCTCCATCAGCTTGTCGTGTTTTACTGTAACAAATGCTTTAAGGTAATCAATGAAGCATGCATAAATATCGCAATTCACATCTCTACATCGTTGAAATAGCACTTCTCGTACCCACTGCGTTCCGAAAACCAAACTGCGTACGGCTGATTTTTTCTTTGCATAGTCTATATTATATCCTTTGGTGTATGATTTTTAGAAATAACTTTTAAATATGGCTCATTAAGCTAATGGTCCGGAAATCATTGCAATACGGATTTTGTTTTCTTTGGTAGAGCAATAAACGTTGACTTCAGCCATGATCTTGGTATTACTAAAAAGGATGTATACCGGGTGGTGAATCGTCAAACGGGCCATAGGAAACTCAATGGGAATTTTTAAATTGTTTAATTCCTGTCTCCTTATTTATTTTACATTTTTTCTTTCTTTCTTTCTTTCTCCCCTTCCTTTTACCCTAACAGGGTGTCGGATTTGGGCTAGCTATTTTAATTTCCATTTACCCACCTCTTCCATTCTTTTCTGTTTCCTGCCATTATTTTCAATTCCTCGAGTGATTTTTGTTTAAGTTTTCCCGCCTCTACTACTTGCTGTATCCATTTTTTTCTTGGTCTGCCTCTTTTTCTTTTTCCGATGTTTTTTGCTTCATAAATTTTTCTTGTTATTCTATTGGATTGCATCCTCATCAGATGCCCATACCAGTTCATTTGTCTCTTTGCTATTTTGTTCATTATCGGTTCCTAGTTGGCCATTCTCCTAATAGTCTCGTTGCTTAATCTATCCCATTTTGTCTTTCCAACTATCCTTCTTAGATGTCTCATCTCCATTGCGTTTATCCTGCTCTTATGTTTTTCCAGAATTGTCCAGTTTTCACTTGCATAGAGCACAGTCGGTATCACTATTGTGTTATATATTTTTATTCTTGTTTCTCGTGCAAGTTCTCTTTTTCCCATTATTGGGGCTAACGCATAATATAACTTGTTTGATTTCTTTGCTCTATTTGTTATTTCCCAGTCTATTTTTCCATCATTAGTTATTATACTTCCCAGGTATTTGTAAGTTGTTACTATTTCCAATTCTCAGTTTTTACATTTTATCTTTATTTGATTACCTTCCTTATCTCCTTTGCCGCTGATTATCATTATCTTACTTTTTTCCTCGTTTATCTCCATTTTAAGTTCTTCTATTTGTTCTACCCATATATCCATTAGTTTCTGCATTTTATTCTCGGAATCTGCTATTAGTACTATGTCGTCTGCATACATTAAGGACTCTATTGTTACCGGTTGTAATCTGCGGTAACCTATTATTGTCTGTAGTTGATTAGTTCTGACTCTAGTGTTTCTTATCAATTCGTTCATTACTATTATGAATAGCAAAGGGCTGAGACTATCTCCTTGTTTAATACCTCTCTTCCAATTAAATGCTTCCGATCTTTCCCCTGTTATTTGTACCCTTCCTTTTACCTCTTTGTAAGTACTTTCTATAATTTTTATCAATGCATTAGGTACGTTAATTTTCCTCAAGCATTTCCCTATAATATGTCTTTCTATCGTGTCAAATGCTGCTCTTAGGTCTATGAATGCTAATACTAGTTTTTTCCCCGTATCTATGCTTCTTTCTATTAGGTTTCTAATGATATATATTTTGTCATTTGTCTGTCTTCCCGGTCTAAATGCCATTTGTTCTTCTCCCAATACCATTTCTACTTCTTGTCTCAGTCTCTTCTCTATTATTTTCGTATATATTTTAAAGCACACCGATGACAGACATATTGCCCTATAGTTGTCGCAGTTTACATGTTCTCCTTTTTTGTATATTGGCACGATGATATTGTTCTGCCAGTCTTTAGGGATTGTTTGTTTTTCCCACGCCTCTTTATATATTTTCCATAGCCAGTTTATTCCTTCTTCTCCCATGTATTTTACCATTTCCGGTTCAATTTCATCATCTCCACCTGCCTTGCCTATTTTTATATTTGATAATCCTTCTATTACTTCTTCTCTACTTATTTGCTCTGGCTCTGTGTTTTCTTCGCCTTCATTGATTATATTGTCTTCCTTTATCACTTCGGTATCAAATTTTTTCTCATAATATTCTTTCCATACCCTAGCTATTTGTTCTGGGCTTATTTGTATTTGGTTTGAAGTATCTCTTACTGCGTTTATTTCCTTTCGTTTTCCCTGCCTTATGTGTCGTATTGTCGTCCAAAAGTTTCTATTATTTGTTATATATTCTTCCTGAAGTTCTTCTCCAAATTCTTTCCATGTTTTTGTTTTTGCTTGTATGACTGTCTTTTTTGCCAATCGTCTCTGCCTATAGTATTTTTTTTTATCTTCTTCTAATCCCGTTTCGAGGTATTTTTTCCATGCTATTTTCTTCTTTTTTATTTCTGTCTTCACTTCTTTATTCCACCACCTTGTCCTTTTTAACTGTTTATTATATTTTTTGATTCCACACACTTCAGTTGCTGTTGTCTTTAATACTTCACTGTATGTATTCCATCTTTCTTCCATTGTCCATGTTTCTTTTTGGCGCCCTATTTGTCTCAGTCTTTTGTTAGTTTCCTCCGTGTAAAATTCTCGCACACTTTTTATCTTTAGTTTGTTTACATTTACTTTCTTGTACTCTTTTCTTTCCACTTCCTCCATTTTTTCATCCTCCAGTTTTGCAGTGACCATCCTGTGTTGTGTAGACAGTTCGGGTTCCTTTTCCGTTAAGATGTTTTTTATATTTTGTTCTAGGTTTCTCGTATAGACTATATAGTCGATTAAGCTTTTCGCATTTCTCTCTTCAGCCACAAATGTATATTTGTCGTTAATGGTTTGTTCACTGAATGTGTTTCCTATTATCAGGTCATTGGTTTGGCAGAATTCCAGCATTTTAATTCCATTTCTATTTAATGTTTCTTCCCCATATTGTCCAATGCATCCTAATCCCCTGTTATTATCCTTACCTACTCTTGAATTCCAATCGCCTAAGATTACTATTTTTTCTCTTGTCTCTCTTAATTTGTCTAATGCGTTTTGGAGTTCGTTGTAGAATTCTATCATTATCTCTTTTTCATTACCTTCTGTTGGTCCGTATATTTGTATTATTCCTATCTTGTCTTTTAGTTCTATTTGGGCTGTAATTATTCTAGATGATACTGCTTCGTAGTTTGTTATTCTTGATTCTATTCTTTTATTAACTATTATACCGACTCCTTCTTTTGCTCTGTGACCCTCTGGTACTCCGGAATAATATAGACTATATTTCTCATTGATATTGATGTGTCCTTTCCCTATCTTTTTTCTCTCGCTTATTCCCATTATTTGTACGTTCATTTTTTCCATTTCTTCCGTAGCTTCTATTTCCTTGCCGGTCAGAGATGTCACATTCCATGTCGCTATTCCTATATAATTTGTCTTGTTAAGATGTATTTCCTTATTACTGTATTCTTCTTCTCCATTATTGGTGTTAACGTTGATTTCATGCTCCCTGGTTTTTGTATTAACATTATATCCGTTTTACATTTTATTTTACATTAAAAGTTATAATACACTATCTGTAGAGGAATAAAATCTGTATTAAAAACAAATGTTAAAATTGTTCTACAAATTAAACGTACTCCATTTTTTACAAAAGTATAATACATTTTTCAGGCCACCCCTAAAAGTCAGGCCACACGTAGTGCAAGAATGTGTATGACGTGTTGCGTTTGATCATATTGATGTAAGATGTTTGAAAATATTTAAATTGCCAATATTTTTATTTTATGATTAAATTATAAACAATAAATTTTACTAAATACTACTACTACTACTAAACAATAAATAATAATTGTTTACAAAGCAATAAAATTAATGAAATGTATTCAGTTGACGAATAATCGCAATAATGTTTTATTCAGGTAATAGTGCGGGCACTGCCAGATCTTTTTTAAAGTAAGATATTCTAATACATTCCAATTCAATTTCAGGTTATACAACAATTCAAAGAATTTCAATATACTTTTACTGTGATCCTTATTCCTAAAAATAATTTATGATAACTTCTAAACATAAAACGATAACAAATAATCAAACAATCCTCCATTTTGTACTAAATAGTATCCCAATCGATTATAAAATTCTCGCTTAAAATTAGACAGAACGCGTGGCGTTATTTTTGCACACTTTTCAATAATTCGTATTTTTAATGCTTCAATATCTATAAATTTTTGGTCAGAATAGATTTTTTTATTTTAGATGCCCCCAGATAAAATAATGGTTTAGAGCTAGATCTCCCGATCTCGGATGCCACTTAATGTTACAGTTAGGTTCAATCAAACAATTATTAAATCTGTTTTTAAGGAATTCCTTGACCTCCCAGTTATTGTGCGCAGGTCATCCATCCATTTCAAACCAAATTTCTTCCTAGTCTGGAGCTATTTCTGCAAGTCTCGGTAAAATCTTTTTTTGTAACAAGTCTAAAAACTTTTTGAATTTAAATTTTCCTCATAGAAAAATGGTCATTTATTTTTGACGATATTGGGCGTGGCTTTCAATAATATCCTCAGGCGTTCTTGTCGACCAAATCCTATAATTTTGAACATGTGGTTCATTATTTAATGTAAATGTACATTCATCACTAAACAAAATGTTTTTTAAAAATTGTCTGTCACCATTTGCTCTTTTCAAAAATTTCAAAGTTGTGGAATTATGAATATTAAACTGGTCTGCAATAGTCCGAGAACTTATTCTAGGATTTTCTACTACTGCTGTTAATACATTTATTTAATTTTGATTTTCTAAATTTCTTGGTACCTCAGCAATATTGTTTGTACACGTACAATTAGAAATCACGGTCCCAGTATTTTCAAAATTTTGTAAAATCCTTTAAATTGTTAAATGACTTCAGCAATTTATATATTGTCAAATATCAGAAACATTAATATGACCTAGAAAATGCTTTATATTTTTGCAAAATTTTGGAATACATTTAATTCGTAGAACAATTTTAAAATTTGTTTTCCATATAGATTTCAGTCCTCTACAAATAGTTTCCCATGACTTTTTGATGTAAAATAATTAGGGAAGCAGAAATTCAACAATTTCGAATTTTCCATTAAGTTTCCTATGGCCCGTTTGACGATTCACCACCCTGTATATCAAATTATCGGCGATTTTAAGAATTAAATTTTTTTTATAACTTTTCATATTGCCAAGTACGATCCTGTGTTCTTATACAAACATTTGCTTTTTTTATAAAAGCCAAGACTGTGAACTTCTTGATTTTAACTAATTATGTGATGATAATAAGCGAAAGGAAGCTTTAATGACCCCTTCCATATTCCATTTAAAGAGAAGTCCATTAAAATAATTTTACATGACTTAACATACTGTTCTCAAC
Organism: Diabrotica undecimpunctata; assembly: GCF_040954645.1. Lineage (NCBI taxonomy): Eukaryota > Metazoa > Arthropoda > Insecta > Coleoptera > Chrysomelidae > Diabrotica > Diabrotica undecimpunctata. The sequence continues at coordinate 54,420,632 of NC_092804.1, read as the reverse complement.
TTTTGATATCTACATTTTCTTCTCTGACTTATTAATTGCCCATGCACAATATAACAGTTTGTTAACAACGTGGTATTGTTAATTGTTTTTAATGGGAGAGTAAACAAGCTGCTTAGAAAAATCCTTTTTATGTGAAACGATAAAAAAATAATTGAATAAAAATTGAAGCTATGGCAATAAGCAGCTACTAAGTACGTCATAAATAACAAAAAATGAATTTAGTGTTTAATTTCTTCAGGATAATACCAATAAGATTTATATACAAAGTAAATACTCTAAGCATTGACAGTTATTAATCATGTTTATAGACTGTGGAAATTAAAGATGAAGTGACGAAGAGAAACTAAAAACTTTATAGATCTTGGACCTATTGAGAAATTATTATTACTGATGATTTTTTGTGTTGTTTTTTTGTAAATTATTTAAGAGTTCATTTTACTAAATGTTTCATTAAACTCTTTCTGGCGTGACAATGCGTATTTCGCATTTGTAGAGTTTAAATCGCTTATAACTCGAAAACTGACAACTTCAGAGAAAAACGACACGAGTCCTTTTTGTTTAAAATTACACAGAAAACTTAAAAGAAATGCCCGGAAAAAAAAGACGATTTTTGAAATTTTTTAAAAAAAATTGTTTAAACAATTTCTGTCCAAAAATTTCGCTCGGCACCCTTCAGATATTTATGTAAAGGGGACATGTTTGAATAAGAATCCGCAAAGAAACCCAATCAGAAATTTTTTTCCTACATTAGCGGTCGCATGATATGGACTATTATAATAATATAACAAATATTGATCGCCAAAAACTAATAAGTTAAAATCAGTTAAGCAAACATACCGCAATATATTCATATTGAAAATATAAAATTGTTTCCTAATGTTTATAACTGGTTCCCAATATGTTTATCATTACAAACACTTTATAATTAGGAAATCCGCAGCCGTCAATCATCGGATATTACATTACTTACAATATGCCACAAAAATATTTTGCAAGAAAGTAAAAAGTTCTTTAAAAAAAGATCCAATCTTACAAAACCGTTCACTAAAATATGCAAATCATCGTGCACCAATCTTCTATTACCCACATTTGATTATAAAATCATTTTCCCATGCCTTGTAATGTACAGTAGCTCAGTTAAGTTGTTCTTAAGATTACTGTTTGAAATAAATATTTACAATTTGACTATAATGCGTGATACACTTTCATATTAGATTGTATATTAGCAATCTTTATATTTGCATACATAATAACTGTTTATTGCTCTTAGTCTATTAATAATTAGGGAAAAGTACTTAAAAGAAGCTTTTTTTGTAATCACAACAAATTAGACTTTTTACTTGCCGATGACAACGAAAAATTTACGTTTGATGGGAACTGTCGAACAAATATAAAAAGGGCGCGTTGTCAATAGCAGCCGCTGGCAACCATTTTGTAAATATTTCAATTGTCAAATCGAAAAGTTTGCTGAGGAAAGATATGTTGTCGAGATTTGCTTGTTTTACCTGCTTATACTTGTGATAGGAAATAGACTATGGTATTTCGAGCATACTTTCTGACATTAGAAGTCCTCCAAAAGTAGTACCTAAATTTGAATATGTTGTCGGAAAAATCAAAGTAAAAGGATGATAAACAATATTCCATGTTTATAATATGGTGTTATGGTATGGTGTAAAAATATCAGACATTCTAAAATTGAAAGTTGAAACAGTAAAAGCAACAGCACTCTGATAGATTAATTAGATATTAAAAACTACGTTATATTCAAAAATTCATAACTAATTGGCCTCTATTGGTCCACTGCTGAATGGCATCCCGTAAAATTTGGGAGAAGTATATATTAATAAACAACGGACTGGATATAAGCCCTTGGTAAGATCTCGAAAATCAAGTTCTGGGGGAGAACCGCGATGGGAATTTAAAGCTCAACGTTTCGGCACCCATTTTTTAGCCATTTTCAAGAGTGATACGGTTCCGTACGAGTTCGGGGTCTTAATCTGCCTACTCCCCGAACTCGTGTCGTACCAGTATCGTGTTCTGTATAAATACCAGAACCGTATGTGCTGACGTTGTCTGAGCTGACGTGTTCTGGGATGACGTGTCCCGAGCTGTGTGGGTTGGGGTGGGGGGTCGCTGAAGTAGCGGTCGCCATGTTGCCGGCAGTCGTTTAGCGTCATCGCGCGTATTCAAGCTGTTGGGTCGTTTTTCAATTTCGATGGCTCCACGAATGATTCTCGATTTTAAGGAGCGGATGGGAACGATGGTTTTTGTTCTTCGAAATCTATTTTGTGGCATGTCTGAATATGATGTTGGGCTAGGGCTGAAGTAGTATCGGAATGTTTGACTGATAGAGAATGTTCGTAAATACAGTTATGGATTCGTCGTTTTGTCTGTCCTATGTATGAACGTAGGCAACTGGAACAAGGTATTTCGTAGACACCATGGTCTTCATTGGGGATTTGGTCTTTTACAGATCTGACGAGACTTGACAACTTGGAGTGAGTAGTGAAGATGGTTTTTGATTTTTAAAGGGATAAGAGTTCTACTCGTCTTGTCAGTGACACCTTTAATAAGCCATTTTGTAGGATTGTTTCCCTTATTGAATTAATTTCGGATGACCTGTGATTGTTATCGCTAAGTATTATGGAATGGGAAATAGGAGTGTTGATAACTGAATTAAGTTGGAAGGAGTGATGATGTGACTGGGCATTAAGATAACGGTTTGTGTGGGTGGGTTTCCGGTACACGGAATAGGAAAAACTGTGAGGAGAGTTTTTCTGAATAAGAACATCAAGGAATGGAAAAGACGCTTTAGACTCAACTTCCATCGTATTCGATTAAGGTATTTTGGAAAGAAAAATATGTATTAGACATGCAATGTTTTATAAGAGATAATGTGTCTTGGGGGATTTGATGTTTAGAGTCCAAGATGGAAATGGTTTTATCGATGGGATATATTGGTCACCAACATCATCAGGAAATGCTACAATTTAGTTACATGAGATATCAGTCTTTTAATATGATATGTACTTACAATGCGAGGATAATGCTATATCGATAGCTGCTCATCATTTAAAAAAAAATTACAGACATATAAAACATTGAACAATTCTACAAAAACTTCTTAATTTGTACATAATTGCTATTGTAAAAGCATGGGCTATTTTCCTCTGTGTTGAATTATTTAATGACTATGAATAGTCTTAACCACATGTTCTGTTCATTGGCGTTTGAACGATATAATCTTCAAAAACTATAGACTTCTTCTTTTCTCTGTATAAGCCAAGAAAAAGATTTTTGTGACCATGGTATTGGCTTCATGTTATGTTTGTTATGATTGGCTCAAATACGTTTTTACAATTTATTAGATTTTATCTCTACTTAAGCTCACCTTTACAAAACAAATATATTTTAATACGATATCTCAGGGCTCTGTTACTATTTAACAAAAAAGGCTTCAAAGTATTTTTTATAGTTGCCCTTGAGGAAAGACTAGACAATACGAAAATAAATTTACAAAAAAAAACTATGAAATTATAAAGCAAGTGTTATATATTTTGAAAATAAATCAAGTATTATAATTTTAGAATATCAAATAAAAAATATACCATACACGATAATCAGAATAATGAAAAATAAAGCATCCATCAAATACACCCAAAATTGGCAATAAAAAATTAAATTAACTTATATACAAATCAAAGACCTCTTATTTCATTCTTTTATTTACTTTTTTACTAGTGACTCAGAAATTTTATATGTACTTTAAATTTCAATTAAGAAAAACAAACAATTAAAGACACATGATTCTAATCTAAATAGTCGCTGTTAACTTAATGACACTTTGGTCTTCAAAACGGCTGACTCCACCTTATACTCCTTCGACTGTGACCTGTCCACCTCGCCCGTACTTCTTAGTTTCTCCAAATACGCCTGCTCTCTCCTCTGCCTATCGTTTTCGATGAAAAATTCTACAACTGTATTAATCTTTGTCCAACTCCTCACTCAAACTCCTAACTCCAGGTACAACTCCTTCTCTTCATACACAAGGATATCCCAACTAATCGACTTGGTCAAATATACATCTATACATCTGTTTTTTACTTACAGTATTTAATGTATTTCTTCAACTTCTTTTGGCTACTACCATAGTTGGAACTTTTTCCACAAACACAAAACACAACTTTTCACAAAATTACTTACAGAGTTACTTTTTGGAAACTCTGGTAATTAGCACCATCGGTCCGTGTCTTCAAATCATAGTCCCAATTTGTTGTCCTAGCAGGACTCACATCGATCCCTCAAACCTCTCTCTATATTTTCGAAACCAATCAGAACGCACAAATATCCCTCTCATTCCAGCCGTTTTTTACCAATCAAATTTGAATGTTGTCACAAAAAAAACCCACTGCTACCAAAACCCCATCAATCAAAGGTCAATTTTTCAGAAAAAAAAAAGATAAGTAAATATCTGCCTAAAAAATGCACTAATCCTACGGCTTTATACATTTTCTAATCGTTCGTGGTACGACGAAAATTTGGTGCAATAACGAGTACTGAGTATTTTAGCTGATAAAACCGAAGTCATGATAGATTCGTCTTCGCTTGCATCCAAATGCTTGTATTTATCAATTAGGAATGTGCGAATCCAGTTTTTGGTTACAGAAGTTTTGAGTTTTATTCCTCTTCATCTTTCAATAGACAACACCTATTTCAAATTGTTTACGAAAACATGGATTTGATATTTGAAAAAATTGGGATTATTTAAGTTGAATCGGAACTTTTGATTTCAGTAAAAATACAATATAGGTATGCTGAGCTTTCTTATTTGGACTCAAAGAGTTTTGCTAGTATTATATAACAACGTTTAAGTAAATATGCATTTAAAGAATTAAGTAAATACTTTTGATTTATATGAAAAAAGTACTCAAGAAAAGAGTAAATTCGTTTAGCAAATTCATAAGATATAATAAAACCATCAACATTAGAAAAATATCGAAATGGAGCTACAGAGTACATATCAGAAACAACAAACACTTCTAATGATGATGACGATGACGTGAAAAAGTGATGAAAATGTTTATTCTAATGTAAAAGAGTACAAAACCTACCATAACTGTTCAGTATGTTGTTTCAAAATTTCTGAAAAGGTACTATTTATTAACTGGAGCATATAGTACGATTGTCCTTGCATTTAAACACATGTTGACATTATCTTCTACCCAAGTAGCTTATGAAAGAAGCTTTATAAAAAACATATTAAGATCAATACTAGATCAAAATAAATTAGAATCATTTTGGCTGAAGTCAATTGAGAAAGATATTCTGAGGGGATAGGTGCCAAAGTTTTAAATATATATTAATGAAAATACCAATAACGAACTGTCTGATTAAATGTGTACACAAAAAACTATACACTAGAGTTAATAGGGAGGATTTAAAACCTCAACCTGTAGTCGACAATTAGTCCCTAAATATTATTCAATATTATTTAAAAAAATGACGGGTCTTTATTATTATAAGAAATAGAATGATTTAAACTTAAAAAATTATTATAGAAAATTATTAAAATTGATGGATAAAAAAAACTTAGTACAAATTATTGACAGTATTCCAAATTCTAATCAATGAGGGAGGCCCCTTCCGGCTGGTTACCTGAAGTTGTCCGGGAATAGTCTGGTAGAGATCTGGACCTCTGAAGGAAGAGCTAAGAATGACGAGAATCAACCCTGGGGATCAGGTGTATAACCGCCTAGGGAATAACTTAACCCTTTTTCTTAAAATAAACCCAAAAAAAACAAAATAACGAATCCTTCTTCTTGACTCCTGATTAACTCTTCGAGGAGGCTGCTCAGAGTGGCTATAAACCAAACGGTACACACACAAAAACAAACCAAAACTTTACTCCAACTTCTCTTCTTTCAAAAAAAAAACAAAATTTAATATTCTTAAAACAGATCCCAGCACATCCCTGGCCGCCTACTGATTTAAACCCAAACTTTACTTCTTCCCGATCAGAACAAGAGTGACTTTGATTCTGTTAAGCATGTATATAGTTTTCCAAAACTGCCGCTTGGAGTCGCTGCTTAATACCAACTTAGAAATTAAAAGTTACCAAGAGATAGTTAATGAATATTGAACTAAAGATTTTATTTAAAAGTGATGAAAGTATTATTAAAGTGGCGGACTCGTTATAAGCGTTTTTCGTGTTTTTTATTTAATATTTTTTGTAATAGTGTTGTTTACTTTAGTCTAAATCGTCTGACATCAGCAAATTCTTGTCTATCTACACGACAATAGTTCTTAGTTTTGTAGTCATTCGAATTTCGTTAATTGCAAATGAGACAAATGGTTCATTTAACAAAAATTTACTAAATAATAATTTTACAGGTGATTTGTTATGGAGACAGCACACAAACATAACCGAATGCTACTAGCTTATTTCATAAAACATTTCAAAATGAGCCGCCTATGTACCAAAAGACAATTAGTTAAATAGAAAAGCAGTTTTGCGAACTTGAACATGTAAGGCAGATAAAAAAAGCAGCTGCTAAGGAAATAAGTGATAATGCCAAGTTGGATATTATGCTTGACTTTGCGGAAAAGCCACATACTTCTGGTCAAAAAACAGCCCCAATGATTGATGTTAGCAATTCATCGATTACTCGAACATACAATAAAAATTAAAATAAAATGCATACCTATAAAATGAAACTAACTCAGGAACATATGGAAGTTGACTTTGAATGTATGGGCAGGAATAGTAGTAGATCATATCATAGGTCCTTTTTGCATTCAGTGCAATTTAAATGCGATCATTATTTAGCACTTTTCCAAAATAATGTAAAAACCAACTTTGACAAACTTATATCCTGATCCAGCAAACCTACAAGTTCTAGGAAATATGATATACATTAGCAAGATGGAGCACCACTCCGTTACCAAATAAAAGTTTGGCAGTGCCTTAACCTAATATTTCGAAATCAGTAAATAGGAAGAGAATACAGGCATTTTGTTTTTTACATTACCAAGAAATAAACAGTATTATTTACTAGTTTTTCAGTGTATTTTAGCAAATTTCTGTATTCAGATAATTTTTTTTAATGTTAATTTTGCAATAAATCTGAAAATGCTTGATATTTTCGAAACCGTTAAAGATAGGTATAGCACATTGTACACATTGAATGTCTAGAATATTTTGAGGAATCCAAAATTTAAATAATAGACAGGGTATTGTATCTAAAATAAGCAAAAGGCTACTGGCCACTCTTACATGACGCATCCAGTATGAAAATCTTTTATTCAAAAAAATGCGCAACTAAAAATACCAATTGACGTGTTTGAGCTTATTTTTGAACACGCCCCCATTTTTTTATTATCGAATTTATTCCATTTAACTGTTCGAGTCTGTATAAATAAAATATTGTAGAACTTGTATTGTTCTAAACTTAAGATATAACTAAGAAATAAAAAATTAAAAAAAATTAGAGTTTAGTGCTACCAGATGATTTAATTTATTATCTTATTTATTTTGTTTATTTCTACATACAATTTACTTATATTTAGGTTTATTTTTACTTCAGAAATATCTATTTCCGAAGTGGAAATCAAAACGTCGAAACAAACTAGTATTTTCAACTGAAATAGTGGTTACTTCCCATTAAAGATAGTAAATATTATTAAAATGCCACAATAAATAGTTTTCAAACAATATTGGATGAGTTTTTTTATTTTTTAGAAATTATTAGTTCTTAATTTAAAAATAATGACATTAGATATAACAATAATTTTAGAATAAAGTTTACATGTTACCATCCAATAACATTTTTTTTATTTTCAGTACCTGCACACTTCATGAAATGATTAATGACCAAACAGTGAGCTAGCAGCCTAATACAATCTTTAAACCTTTGTTATTTTTCTACGTCTTCGTCTCGAAAGAAAAAACCTCTACTACCATCTTTTAATTGCAAATGGCGGGCTCCTCCTATACGCGAACCAATTTCCTAAATTTGACAGTCATCTTTTATGGTTCACTTTTTGTGTACCGAAGATTTACAAAAATCATTTTAAGCTAGAACCTAACCTTGGTTTTGGTATTTTAATAGGCGTAACATCGTTTGAAAGTATAGGATATGAGTTTAACACGTTCAGCCCCGGTGTTATAATTTTTTTTTGTCCATTGGTCAGATTTTTTTTGTAAATAAGACGAGAGTCGTGATTGCCTTTCTGCATTTCTTATTCATTTAAAAAATGAGAATCGAATTACCGCACAAAGTTTTGAGGCATCACATCTATGCCTCGCTGTCTGAGCATTATAAATTTGTTTATCTGGTCAGCGTGATATTTACGTGATGCGTCAAACTTGTTGATTCTTGTACATTGAGTCATTGAATGTTCGGTGGTCTTTGCGTACGGTTATTGTATGAGCGTACAATAAAATAGATTACACGAATTTTTTTGATGGGTTCCTACAAAAAAGAGGAGAAAAGACTTGTAAGTTAATACGAATAGCTTATGTCAGATGAAGACGTAGGAGTGGATGACCCATATGCACATTCTGGATCATCAGATAATTATATATCCAGTGACAGAAACCTGGGATTCTACCGAAGAAATTCCTAGGAAACTGAGAAAATTACATGGCATCAGTGACGACTTGCTTGTAGATATATTAAAAAGCAAAAATATTGACAGTGATATGAAAATTATATCTAATTTATATTGGAATCATACTGTTAAGGTAAGAGTTGACAACTAGTACACCCAAAATATCAAAATACAGAGAGGAGTCCGCCAGGGTTGCGTGCTGTCCCCGCTACTTTTCAATGTCTACAGTGAAGCTGTATTTCAAAAAGCGCTCTCAGACTCAATAGAAGGTATATCTATCAATGGAGAAGTTTTGAATAACTTACGTTTTGCAGACGATACAGTAATAATGACGGATAACAACAATGATTTACAGAACATAATGCAACGCCTTAATGAACGCTGTCATGAGTACGGACTGAAGATAAATTTAAAGAAAACTAAATGCATGATCATGACTAAATCTGCACATGTAAATATCCAACTGACTATTGAAGATACTGCAATTGAGATTGTTAATAACTATAAATACTTAGGAACATGGATAACATCAGATGTAGACCAAACCAAAGAAATTAGGACACGCACTAAAATAGCACGTGCATCATTCATTAAACTTAAAAAGTTTCTTTGTTGTCGGGATATAAGGTTAGAACTACGCCTGAGAATGCTTCGATGTTACGTGTTCTCTACTCTTCTTTATGGCTTGGAAGCGTGGACACTAAAACAAGTCCATCTGAATAAGTTGGCCGCCTTTGAATTTTGTTGTTACAGAAGAATCCTACGAATATCATGGATTTAAAGAATGTCAAACGTGGAAGTAACTAGAAGGATAGGAAATGAGGCGGAAATAATATTAACTATCAAAAGACGAAAACTTGAGTACTTAGGACATGTGATGAGAGGGCAAAAATACGCATTATTACAACTTATTATGCAAGGCAAAATCCGAGGAAAGCGAAATGTGGGAAGGCGAAGAATATCCTGGCCTAAGAACTTAAGGAAATGGTTTGAATGCAGAAGTGCAGAACTTTTTAGAGCGGCAGTCAACAGAGTCCGCATAGCCATGATGATTTCCAACCTTCGATAGAAGATGGAACTTAAAGAAGAAGAAGTGACGTACTAGACGAAGGCAATCCTGAAGTTCCAGGGCCTAGAAATGTACCAAAAATAGCGTAACAAGTCATTAAAAATAAGGTAAATTTTACTACTTTTATATTCATTCTGGAAAGTCATACCTAATTTCTTTTTAGGATAACCTGATACAACAGGCAATAGAAACTGTAATTTCTGCATTTACTGTTGTCACAGAAGAAGATAAAGAGGAGAGTTCAGATTTATTATGGAGCGAAATTGACACTTAAACAATTTCCGAACAATTTTCCGCAGACTATTAAAAATGCTGGGATAAGAGTGGAGCATTACAACAATTTTACAGAAACTCCTTATTTCTTTTTCTGACAGATGACTTAGTCAATTATATAGTTGATCAAACGAATTTATACACAGATCAAAAGATAAATGGACAACCTATTGTAGATAAATCTAAATGTAAACGTTGGATATCAACTACTAGAAAAGAAATGGAAATATTCTTTGGAGAAATATGGATGGGATTACTAAAAGCACCACGATTACGCGATTATTGGAGCAGAAATGACTTATTTTTTACCAATATAAGACACTAAATGACTAGAAATCGTTTTGAACAATTACTTTCAAATATTTACTTTAACAATAATGAAAGAGCGCCATAAACAAACTATCCGGATTTTGATAATTTTGATTTTTTGATTTCAAAATCTTCTATTGATCTTTCAAATCAGAAAAAAGCATATTCACATTGCTTAAGAACAGGGAATTTATTGGTACAGGAAATTAACCACAGAGTTATTGTGTAGTAGTGCCTTGGTGAATGCTCATATTGTATATAAAAGGGTTACACAAAATTGATTATAACAGAGTTTAAAACAGAAGTCGCTATAGAACTACTAAGTAAAATGTCCGCTATTGAAACTAATCTCGACGATAACGCCGATCTCAGTCATGAGCTTGTAGGAGGAAGAAAAAACAGATGTATGTATGGTTAGCTATGTTAAAATGAATAATGAATTGGGGTAGAAGGAAGCTCACAACAAGTGTTGTTCTAAATTTTTGTGCAATAAGTCTAACAAACATTATTGTATTTCTTGTTTTTTCTTAACACATGATGATGTTTTAAAATAATAAGGTGTTATATTATTATAAATATTTTTGCATATTCCGAATAAAATTTTTTATTTTTCAGTTCAAGTTTTATAATTTCCATAACTTTCGTAAAAACCATCTCACATCCGATCAGGAAATATTATTTTGCTTCCTGCACTATCCGGTCCAACACAAGGCTATAGTTGATGCCACGGTGCTCATAATCTAAAACTGTAGTGAGGCATTAGAGTGATGACTCATTGTCCCAAGAGTACGGTTTAGTGAGGCATCTCATTGATGCCACCCGGGGTAGAACGTGTTAATACGAAGATATGAATAAAAATGAAGATAAATAACAAGTGATAACATACTTAGGTAAAAAACCGGGAAACTAAACTATTTTATGTAAGTCTATATATTTATATATAGTTTTTATATTAATCAGAAATGTATGTATTTAATCGTTAATATTTTAAAATTCGTGTTCTATTTCTACGAACACTGAATTTTAATTTTCATAATAGAAATTTTCTGTTCACGCTATGAGATTTGCTACTAGTAGGTGGCAGATTTGGAAAGATATGGTATTTTTCACAGTAACATGATTTCACGTCACAAATTATACAAACTGACGTCACTTGTATTTAAAATTTCCATAACATCAACCTTAGAGTTCAAATTTCCCTAACACATCTCAATTTCCCGACCCCCATTTCATAGGCGTCAACATGGTATTATAATAATAAAAATGTAATCGAGATTACATTGAGAATTTTGGAATTAAATTGATTCACTAACTAAAACAATTTTTATTATTAATAATATAAATTTTATGAAATAACTTAAGTTTAATACTCCACAAAATAATAATTTTAATTAAATATATTAGACAATCGTATGCCACTGATACGGGAATACTTCAAACTTTAATAAAAGTTTAACATTTTCAAAAATGTTTACAGTGTTGCCGACAATTTATAGTGAAGATTTTTGTTTATTTGTTTTGATTTCTTACACAATTTGATTCACAATATAGTATAGTTTTAATAAACTGTATTTTTTATAAATACATATATTATCAAATTTAGCTTAATATCTTTTAAAACTAATTATTGTTGTGTATTGTAATTGTGCTATGCTACAACTGAATACTCGCTATATAGCTGATTGCTTAATAGACTACATATTTTGAACAAGAACGAAATAAAAAAGGTAAGTTAAAGAATTTAGAACATATTATTTTGTATTACAATGTTTTCTTATGTATTTTAGTGTGTTGCAGTAACCTTAAAACTAAGTATATCTTCTGTTAATACTATTTCTCAAGTTGTTAAAAATAATGAACTTTTAAAATCTCTTTCTAAAAAACGGTATTACAAAAAGAATAAAACTAATACAGAAGAGTTGGATGTCAGTGGTATCCGTGATGTTACTTAGGACATGTACAAAACAAGTAAGAGCTTTAACAAATACAGATAGAATGATGGTTCATAAGAAATGTTTATGAATCATAGTGTTTCTTTGTAGAAAAATAATGTAACTTTAAAACTATTAAGAGACAACTTGGTTGAGAAGCAGATGTTCTCAAAGATGTTCCTAAATCCTTTAATAACCTCCATACATCAGTATGGAGGTTATTAACCCTAGGATGCATAAGCAAATATTTCTACGTTATGGCATAACATGAGTCTCGCAGACTTGCTTTGTAAATAAAGTACTAGAATAGATATTTTCTTTAATTGTTGTCTAAGATTTATTTAACCCTAGGATGCATAACATGAGTCTAAAGGTGGGTACACATATGCGAGCCAAACGGTATACGTACCGTACGCGTACAGATCCTTGAAAAATATTCTACATCGTACTGATCGCATACTTATCTCGATCCATGGAAAGTGACAAACCAACAACGAACACACATGTGCGAAATGATTCATTTTATTTATAATTTGGGTACTGATTTATGTTCCTGTTTTTGCTTGTTTAACAAAAATAAAAATATGTACAATAATCAGTTTACTGTTTTCTCACGTCTCTCTAGGAAGGAACACGTCATTCACACAATGTCAATTTGATGACACAATAAAATGTTCGCTGCGTCTAGTAAGCGCCGTCCAAACTGAAAGACGAGCTTCCTTTGAAGTCGTGAAATAAACCGCAACAATTTGGTTCGCGACGAGTCACGATGAAACAGTACGCAAGCGGTTTTTTCTGCCGTACACATTAACGGATATAGCGTTCGCATACTGTATGCATACCGTTTGGCTCGTATATGTGTACCGACCTTAAGAGACTCGGGCGTACATTTACATCTTCGTAAAATGTAATTAAATCCATATCAATCATTGCCGATTTAGGTATTCGTTTTTGACATCTATGTCTGTTTGTTACTGTATAAAAATTTAAATAGTATGCACAAAAAAATTAAAAAAAAATTATTTCCATTCATACCCCCATAATGCATACCATGAGTCCGGGAGACTCTTATGGAATTACTGGTCAAAGGTTTGTCGAGAATCACCGCGATCCGTCGGTACTATTCCATTACGCATATTTATCTATTGCCTAAACTGCAGAGATAAGAAAAAAGGAATTTAGCCACGTTTTGAAGTGTCAATTATAGTACGTTGTCTGCTTTCATAGTTTATATTTGTGTAATTCGCATCATTATTCAAGTAAGTGCAATAATTTTGGATCAGTTTATTACTTAGTCAATAGTTTCATCCACAATTTTATTTTTATAACAAAGTAAAATTTATTTTTATAAGCGAGGTAGTAGAAAATTGATAATAAATATTGATAAATATTTTTTGGGCTCACTTCTTAGAAAAACTATTTTATATAACGAGTGCTCTTTTGCGATAGACTTCTGTGTTCTTGTTTTTACAGATATCAAAACAAAAGTAGTATACAAAAATTCCTTCACACATTTCATCAAAAAATTAAAATTATGTTATATAACGAGTGCTCGTTCGTGACAGACTTCTGTGTTTTTGTTTTTAAAGATTATCAAAACAGAAGTAGTTTACAGAAATTGTATTTTCAAATGCAAAAGTTAGCTTTCAAGTAAAATACTCTATATTTTCAGGCCACCATTATGGCATCCTCGAGTAGAAAAAGATCCGTTCACTCCAACGATAATAGTTATGAGGAAATCTTACGTACGTGGTATGACGAGGATGACAACGATTCCATAACTAGTGAAAGTGAAGTATCGGAGGTCGATCAAGAATACGAGCAGCCTGCAGTATACAAAGATATTTCAGACGAGTATTCCGAAAATTCCTCGAGTAGTGATATGAACTTGAATCAAAATACTTCAACAATTGAAACAGCAGATACATCATTTATTAGCAGAAATAATTTTGAACGGAAATCCACGCCACCTTTGCAAGGAAGAACGAAAATTTACAATCTATATCGTTTCACGGCGGGACCGAAAGTAAGAAACGGAATGTTGTCTCCGAAAAATGCTTGGGATAAATTTGTGACTGCCGAAATGGTTGAAGAAATAATAATATGTACCAATAGAGATGCCAACCAAATATTGGGGGCCAAGGGAAAGGAATGGCCAAAAATTGAAAAAGACGCATTTTTTGGCCTGCTGCTACTGGCTGGTGTCGAGAAGAACTGGGATACGCCTGTCAGAGAGTTTCTTAGACAAATGATCAAACCCACTGTATAAAGCTGCAATGGCAGTAAATCGGTTTGAAAATATAAGACGATTCATACGATTTGACGACCGACGAACACGTTTAACTAGGTTGGAAACTGACAAATTTACTTATGTCCGGTATGCATGGGAGTTGTTTGTGAAACAGTGCCGAACAGTTATGGCACCAGAATTGAATATAACCATTGACGAACAGTTACTTGCATTTAGAGGTCGTTGTAATTTTATTCAGTACATGCCATCGAAACCTGCAAAATACGGTATTAAATTTTTTGGCTTTGTGAAAGTGAAACAGGATATGCAGTTAATGGGTAGATATACTTAGGTTGTCAACCTGGTGAAAATATTCAACAAAATGTAGGGGAAAATGTTGCAAGGTCCTTGACCGCTTCCATAAAAAATTCTGGTCGCAACTTGATAACTTTTTTACTAGCATCCCTTTAACACAGCATTTACTGTCTATAGGAATAACTTACGAAAGTACTACTAACGAAACATTAAGAAAGAGGTCACCTACTAATTTCAAGCTTTAAAAGAAAGATGCGTTTTTTCCTCTATTTTTGGATTTAATGATAATTTGACTTTGGTAAGTTACGTGCCAAAGAAAAATAAAACTGTCATTCTTCTTAGTTCCACGCACCATTATCAATCTGTAGATATTGAGAGTCAAGCAAAGAAGCCCAAAATTATTAAATTTTACAACCAAACAAAAGGTGGGGTTGATAAAATGGACCAGATGATCGGTAATTACACGGTGAAGCGTCAAACAAGACGTTGGCCTCTTGCCGTTTGATACAACATTATGGATGTAGCAGCTCTTAACGCGTTTCTCCTTTATACAATTATCAAAATAAAAATTTTGCTGCAGGAAAAACAAATAAAAGACGATACTTTCTCAAAGATTTAATAAATGAGTTAGTTTTATCATTTATGAAAAGAAGGGCTAGAAACCCTAAACTTACAAACACAATACGAAGACATATGGGTAATTTTATCGAGTTTCCTCAAGAAAATTTGCCTCATAGAAAGACAAGGAGATGTTCCGAGTGCCCTTCACACATTGCAAGAATGAGCACACAAATTTGTCAGAAGTGTAAGTGTCCAATTTGCAAAGAACACAGTGTTTTAATATGCAAGAATTGTATTGAGTAGTTCCTTACCCGGTATTTATTATTTGTTTATGCTTATATTATTATAAATAAAGAAATATTAAAGGAATTGGGTTTGAGATATAAAAAAAATTCACCAAGCCGTTGACTTTTGGAACTACCTAATATTGCAAAAAGAGAACTGAAGAGAACAGATTCACAAAAATAGATAGTAAAAAGTTAGTCACATTAGTCAATTCGTTAATCATATATTATTATTATCAGCATTGAGGTTATTAAGATTATAAAAGTTTTCATTGACGGTGTACAAGCAATATATTCTTCAAAAACCAAACTATCTCATTACTAGGGAGAAATCGATAAAAATGACTTCCACACTGGTTTGAAGAGCTGTTGTTAAAGAACAATGTTCGATAAATTATTATGGACAATGCTTTCAAATTTTACAGTTAAGTTCCATAGGTGTAATTTTGTTAAATATTCTCCAATGATCAGAATGATTAAAGTAGACCTCGATTTATTTCTATGTGCTTGGAGAATATTTGTAAACAAAGTGTAAAGGGACTATTGTAATTTTTTCAATTTGTAATTTGCTATCTTTCCGTTCTTTACATGTACTATAGTATACATTTATATTGTTTGTATATTTTTTGATGTAATGTAACATTTTGTTATATTATTATCTTTGTATTTTGGATCCAATCGGCAAACCGCTGTCTATTCGCACTGGATTATCTCATAAAATCAAAATATCTTACAAGAAGTTCAAAGATCAAAATCTACAAATCCATCGTCAGACCTGTAATAACATACGGATGCGAAACGTGGACCATGACCAAAGCAAACGAAGAAAAGATCAGACGCTTTGAACGAAAAATTTTCGGACCTCGCCATGACATCACCACAGACCAGTATAAGATCAGAACTAATATCGAATTAAAAGCACTCTACAATGACGCCGATATTGTCCAAGAAATTAAATCACAGCGACCAAGATGGGCAGGCTACTTGCACAGACTACATAACGATAGACTGGTAAAACTGGTATGGGAAGAGATTCCCACAGGCAAAAGACCACTCGGACGTCCCAGAATGCGATGGAGAGATAACATCCAAGCAGATCTCCGGAAAATGAACATTCCATTTAACCCTAGGTTGATGGAAGACCGAACAAATTGGAAAAAAGTTGTACAGTCAGCCAAGACCCACCCAGGGTTGTAGCGCTACGTGATGATGATGATTTTGGATATATCTGGATAATGCGAAGATTAAAGAATAAGTTTTAACATTTTCAGTTATTTTTAAGTTGAGATAACTTAAAAAAATGGTAGTCTATACATCGAGACCGACCATAAGCTTTTGGTGCACTGTTCAGTTTCTATTGGAGGGCTTCTTCATAATGCAATTCGACTTTTTTTTCCCTAATATTATCCAACATACTTTTGACATCTTATGAATCAATTCAACTTTCTGTTTCTCTCATTCACGCAATTTATTTCAAAATACTCCTTAGTTCTTTTATATACCACTTTCTATTTCATTTTTATCACACTGGCTTTCCCAACCCGTTTTAATGTCACACTGCATTCTCTCTAATTTAGATGCAATATTATATAATAAAACTTATTGATTTATTTAGTGCTTTACTATTTGAGTTTTAAAATGTATTTAAAATTATTTAATTTATGTTATCTTTTATAATGTTATAGAGTAAATGTATGTTTTCCACATTATTACAAAGTAAAAAAGGAAATTTTGAAAATGTGATTATTTTCTTCATTTTAAAAATCCAATGTACTTATTAACTACTATTCTGATGTTTTGGCAACGCTGGGGGGGGGGGGGGGTTCTGACGTCATAAATCTTTAATGCCGTGAACTGATTTTTTTATTTGATTATACATATAGGAAATATAATCTTTTCATGCTTACAGTTTAAAGAAAATCAATTATAATCTATTACCTGCCTCTAAAACCTCAATAGTTTTATTTCTTCCGCAATTCAAAAAAAAAAATAAGGCACTTTTGAAAATTTAAATACTAAAGGAAACAATTACTCAAGATAATTATTTCAACTACTGGTTTTAAGTGAAATGCGTAGACAAAGCTTTATGTTCCTTTTACTTCGTAAAAATAACTTACGTTTTTAATCGTTTAATAGTAGACTTCCAACTTCTAAATTTAGACAAACATAAACTTAAAGAAATTATTATTATATAAAAAACTTACAATGAAGTAAAATTTTCTGGTGTAACTGGTAAATTTATAAAATTAATAAAATTATAAAAATGTCCAAGCAGATTACATATTTTCCGGTTGTATTAGACTATCATCAGTGAGACCTGAAAGTAAGTAATCCTACTTTAATTTAATGAACAAAAGAATACATTTTTGACTGTTAACATAAAAAAATATGTGTTATAATTACTTACTTGAAGCATTTGCAACAAGCCACTTCCAAAGCTGTATAAAAACCAAAATATGATTTAATCAAAAGGGAAATACTGATCCTTATTAGCAATGATTTTGGTTTAATCTTAAATCATTGACAATACCTCTCATCATTTTTAATTTTTGGTTGAGATTTGGTTTAAGCTTGAAGCAAATTTAATTTCAAATAAAAAAGTCGGTATACGTAAAAAATGTATTTTCTTGGTTTCCAATGAAGCAATTTTCTTTATTTTTTGAAATCCGATATAACTCGAATAGAGCTATCTAAAAATTAAATTAGCAATTTCATTGAATCCTTGGAAACAGATTGTCTTTTATGAAGTTCTACTGTTTCTAAATAGACATCTTCATTGTTACAGTTTTTATATTAAATAATACTGGGAAAGTCTTTCCTAAACCTCAACTATTGAATTTTGAGCCACTCTACCTTTGTTTCGATTCCGAAACTTTTCTGTATGTTATAGTACTTTTTCTCACCTTTTTCATTTGTTTATGTTTCTCTTCCATTTTTCAGAATTGTGGACACGCTTTTTAGGCTTAGAATGACTGGTTCGATATCTACTTTTGTATCGTCATCTTTTGTCCCATCACAACTATTGTCCGCCAAGCTCCAACCGAAGACAAATACAAAGATCCAGAATATCCATCCGAATTTGCGGTTTTTAGTATAGGCTGAGCCGCCTTTATAACTAATTTTTTAATCCAATTTTTAAGTATAACAACTATATATATATATATATATATATATATATATATATATATATATATATATATATATATATATATATATATATATATATATATATATTATTGTGATATTTACAGTCTTGGTGCGCCAAGGTATAATTAGCTAATTAATTTTTTGATTAATTAAAATTATGTCAATGATGTGATTATGACTCTATCACAATTTTTAATTCTTTTATCTCAGGGTTAAAATTCGTGCTTCAATATCTATGCTATTACATGTGAAAGGTAAGGTCCAGAGAATACCGGAATAATAAAAAACACATATGATCTAACACTATATATTGAAAAAATTAATGAAATAATTCACACTCAAAAGTTTTCAATAAACAAATCTCATATAAGGATTCTCAAAATTTTGTTCTCCGTACGTGAACAATCAAAATTAATGGTACAAACAATATTAATTGAAAACTCAAAATCCAAACTATTCTAACTCTCCTAATCAAAATATTTATATCCTTTCTAAATTACGTGTAAAAATTGTGTTATCAATAAAAGAAAAAAAAAACTGCAGAAACAAAATATCTCTCTCTGATGATGAGTGGTCCAAATCCTTGTTCCTTGTAGACTATATTATCTCCTCTCAACCGCTCCCTATGTAATCAGCAATCGTACAACAGATTGTTGCAAGTATATCGTCTTTAATGATCTCCTTCAAAAGCACAAATCATTCAAATTATGATAGCCTTTCTCCTCTCGATAAACTGAATCTCTCGTTGGCCCGAGTGAAAAATGACTCTTGGAATATCTTCTCTTTACGATAAACTGAATCTCTCGTTGGCCTGAACAGTGACTCTTGGAATATAAGTAGGAAAATATGACTTACAATATTTTGCTGCTCCAGCTTCTGTCAGATACACTAACTCCACAAAAACTCACTAACATTCAACACTACTGCTTGCTACCTCTCAGGAACCGCCAGAGAACAATCCTTGTTCCTCTTACAGATTTGGAAAACCAACTGCTTGCTATCTTTTCTCTCTCCTCAATCTCGCTAAACTTTCTCCCACACACTTATCCCACCTTTTTCAATCTCCGCCAATCACAACTCGTCACAATTCCCCCATTTCTTCATTTCGATAACAAACAAATTTTTACCTATAATTATAAATTTCCTAAAACTTATTTACAAATAATATTTTTCTATAAATCTTAAAACTAACAAAAACCTCTTTCTAAAATATCTTCTATTGTCTTTAATCACTGCACTAATGCATTTGTAAAAACCCGTTTCAATTTGTCTTTTGTTTCACTTAAACTTATGCGGGTCACTCAAGTTTAACAAAGAAATGATTGATGTAAAGCTTACATTTTGTTTGGTACAGGTAATTCAAGGATTTAATAACTTTCCTTCTCCGAAATGTTTGTTGGATATTATCCTACTTATCTGAATTATTTTAATGTTTTTGAACTTTGAAATATTTTTAAACAAACCAATATTTTTCTCGATTTTACATATCATAACAATATATATATATATATATATATATATATATATATATATATAATATATATATATATATATAATATATATATATATATATATATATATATATATATATATATATATAGCATATATATATATAATATATATATATATATATATATATATATATATATATATATATATATATATATATATATATATATATATTGTTATGATGTGTTTTTTTGTTTGAATGATGAGCAATGAGTATTTTTAATAATATAATATATAGGGTTTTTATCGCGGTTCTCAAAGAATTAGCTTGTAAGTACTTTTTTAAATTATCTTTATTATAACTATTATGAAACACACATATATATCTAACCTAGCCAATATAAATTTAAAATAAATTATCTTTAAATTGATATTCTTATAAAACTAATTAAATTCTATAGACAATGTAAAATTTAAACAAACTATCTTCAAAATTGAAATTGTTATGACACTAACTAAATTATATTAACAAAATTTTGTACCTTTCTTTCACTGAATGCCTAAATGAACTGTTTTCCACTATATATATTCTAATCACCACTGAATGTCTTCGTACTTCGGTTATCCTTGTTTTTGTGAAATTTCTTTTTCCAATTATCAGCTTCTACCAATTTAAGATATATTTTTCTTCACCAGCATTTATACACCACCAAGCAAACACCATTTATATTTATTCTTCTTTTCAATATACCAATATCCAATTATTATAAGTTGATTTATACTAATCTCCAATCATAATATAATTTTAATTCCTTCCAATGTCCATCCAATATTCTTCTAATATACTTTTATAATCTTCAATAATTATTTGTGTATAATTATAAATGTGCATTAAATATATGCATAATTTTTAATCTTCATTTAACTCACTATATTAAACAATTGGACTATCTCCAACTAACTTTCATATTTCTTACTAAACTGCTTGACTGACTTACTAAAACTGTGAACAATTGACTTCACTAACTAATTGTGTCTATCTTCTACTAACTTTCATAATAAACTGGCCTGACTTCTGACTAAAAACTGCCATCTTGAATCCAAATCACGGGTATTTATATCTTTTTGGATATTCTAGAACCATCTGGTAAGAGATCATGTTCCAATTTGTTCTATTAAATACATGTCTGAATTTTCTGGAACAAACCATTTCGCAAACATGGCCATCTCCGGTGATCCAGAGAATTCCATTCTTTTCTATTAATAATTTTGTTGACATTTAGGCTTTTCAGATCAGAATAAACATTTAAATCATTAAATATATATAAATTAAACATTTTAAACTAACATTATTATTATAACCCCACTTATATTCGTATTATGATTAATTTCTATCTGTCAATTTACTGTATAGTTGGTTGCCTATGCACATGGCTCACTTAAATATATTTACAACATTAAAATACAACTTTTTACACTTATTATATGCTAATTTATTAAAAATGCCCTCACATAAATATATTTTTATTAAATTCTCTAGTATATAACTTCTTAAAATAACCAAATACTTGTTATATCTAAAATTATCTAGTATATAACTTACAAATTAATTTTTTAAACAATACCTTTCTTTCTCCTATATCATATCAATATATATATATATATATATATATATATATATATATATATAGTTGTTATTATATATATATATATATATTTAGCATATATATATATATATATATATATATATATATATATATATATCTCTTTCTTTCTTTCTCCCCTTCCTTTTACCCTAACAGGGTGTCGGATTTGGGCTAGCTATTTTAATTTCCATTTACCCACCTCTTCCATTCTTTTCTGTTTCCTGCCATTATTTTCAATTCCTCGAATGATTTTTGTTTAAGTTTTCCCGCCTCTACTACTTGCTGTATCCATTTTTTTCTTGGTCTGCCTCTTTTTCTTTTTCCGATGTTTTTTGCTTCATAAATTTTTCTTGTTATTCTATTAGATTGCATCCTCATCAGATGCCCATACCAGTTCATTTGTCTCTTTGCTATTTTGTTCATTATCGGTTCCTGGTTGGCCATTCTCCTAATAGTCTCGTTGCTTAATCTATCCCATTTTGTCTTTCCAACTATCCTTCTTAGATGTCTTATCTCCATTGCGTTTATCCTGCTCTTATGTTTTTCCAGAATTGTCCAGTTTTCACTTGCATAGAGCACAGTTGGTATCACTATTGTGTTATATATTTTTATTCTTGTTTCTCGTGCAAGTTCTCTTTTTCCCATTATTGGGGCTAACACATAATATAACTTGTTTGATTTTTTTGCTCTATTTGTTATTTCCCAGTCTATTTTTCCATCATTAGTTATTATACTTCCCAGGTATTCGTAAGTTGTTACTATTTCCAATTCTGAGTTTTTACATTTTATCTTTATTTGATTATCTTCCTTATCTCCTTTGCCGCTGATTATCATTATCTTACTTTTTTCTATTTGTTCTACTTTTTAAGTTCTTCTATTTGTTCTACCCATATATCCATTAGTTTCTGCATTTTATTCTCGGAATCTGCTATTAGTACTATGTCGTCTGCATACATTAAGGACTCTATTGTTACCGGTTGTAATCTGCGGTAACCTATTATTGTCTGTAGTTGATTAGTTCTGACTCTAGTGTTTCTTATCAATTCGTTCATTACTATTATGAATAGCAAAGGGCTGAGACTATCTCCTTGTTTAATACCTCTCTTCCAATTAAATGCTTCCGATCTTTCCCCTGTTATTTGTACCCTTCCTTTTACCTCTTTGTAAGTACTTTCTATAATTTTTGTCAATGCATTAGGTACGTTAATTTTCCTCAAGCATTTCCCTATAATATGTCTTTCTATCGTGTCAAATGCTGCTCTTAGGTCTATGAATGCTAATACTAGTTTTTTTCCCGTATCTATGCTTCTTTCTATTAGGTTTCTAATGATATATATGTTGTCATTTGTCTGTCTTCCCGGTCTAAATGCCATTTGTTCTTCTCCCAATACCATTTCTACTTCTTGTCTCAGTCTCTTCTCTATTATTTTCGTATATATTTTAAAGCACACCGATGACAGACATATTGCCCTATAGTTGTCGCAGTTTACATGTTCTCCTTTTTTGTATATTGGCACGATGATATTGTTCTGCCAGTCTTTAGGGATTGTTTGTTTTTCCCACGCCTCTTTTTATATATATATATATATATATATATATATAATAATATATATATATATATATATATATATATATATATATATATATATATATATATATGCTAAATTTGGATCGATTTAAAACGTTCTCCTACGTTTTCCGATACCCAGTTGCCACTCCTCTCGATTCATCCATAAGTCTTTTTCTATGTCTCTGTCTTTCATTTCTCTATTGATGCCTCCTCTTCAACTAAGGCGAGGTTTTCCTCTTTTTTTTTCTACCGTGAGGGGTCCACATTAAGACTTGTTTTGGAAGACGTTCTTCAGACATTCTCTGTACATGACCGTGCCATCTGAGTTGTTGGGTACCAATATCGTCTACTATTGTTTGTTTTACTTTTATAATTTCTCTTATTCTGTTGTTCGTTACTCTTTCTAGTTTAGATTTTCCAGCTGAACGTCTCCAGAAATCCATTTTTGTTGCCTCAAGTTTACTCTTGTATATTTCCTTTATTTGGCATACTTCACTACTGTAGGTAATTATACTTTTAATAATTGTGTTATATATCTTGTGCTTGTTATTATTAGAGATTGATTGACCCCAAAGGATACTATTGAGAAGGGAAATTGCTTTTCCTGTTTGGATGTTTTTCTTCTCAATTGTGTCGTCTACGTTGCCTTCTTTTGTGATGATCATACCTAAATATTTATATGTGTTGCAATGCTTGATAACTTTCCCATCTTTCAATATGAGGTCCTGTTGTTTCCCGCCGATACACATATACTCGGTTTTTTGGATATTGATTTTAAGTCCCCATTTTTTATACTCCCCGATTAATTTTCGCGTCATATACTCAATATTTTCATAACCTTGTGCTATCACTAGTTGATCATCTGCAAATGACAAAGTGTGTATGCTATTGTTGTTAATCGGCATTCCCATATTTCTACATTTGCGCTTCCACCGTTTTAGAGCTTGTTCTAGATAAATTTTAAATAATGTCGGGGAGAGACAGCAGCCCTGCTTAAGGCCTTTATTCATTTGGAATCCACTTGACAGATTATCTCCAACCTTTACCTTTGAGTTAGCATTAGCGTACAGTTCCTTCGTCACATTTATTAAATTCATGCTTATGTTTGTTTTCTCTAACGCTTCTCATAATATATAATTTAATATCATAAGCCTTTTGTAGGTCTACATACAATAAATGTACTTCTTGATTAACGGCTATTTTCTTTTCAATAATCTGTGTAATGCAAAACAGATGGTCAATAGTAGATCTACCTGCCATAAATCCTTCCTGTTCCTCAGCCTCTAAGTCTTTATATTCGCTTTTTATTCTGTTTTTAATTATTTTTCCGTATATTCTACTGCTCGAGTTTGTAACGGCAATGCCTCTGTAATTGTCACATTCATCCCTTCTGCTTTTTTTGTGTAGAGTGGATATGAATGATGTCGTCCACTCCTCCTGAGTTGTCATTCCATTAATGCAGTTTTGGAACAGTTTGGCAAAACTTATATATAGTTTGGTTGTACCGTGTTTAATTAACCCTGCAGGGATGTTACCTGGACCCGGTGCTTTGTTATTTTTTAGAGATCTACATACATCTTCCACTTCTTTCGTTGTTATTCGTATGGGTGAAGTTAAAATATTTATATTTTGTGTTTCGTTGCTGTCTTTAAATTGTGATCTATCTTCCCTTAGGAGTTTCTCAAAATATTGGTCCCAGTCATCCGTTTTATTGTTGACACTATGTCTCTGTTCTTATCTTGTCGTAAAGGTTTTAAGACTTTCCAACTTTCTGTGCTTCTTCGTCCTCCTAGTTGTAAATTTATCATGTTACACTTTTGTTGCCATGCTTTATTTTTCTTCCGACATATCATTTTTCGTTCTTTAGCTTGAGACCCATTGTAGATTATTTTATCCGTTATATTCTTTGTATTTAAGAATTTTTGATATTGGTTTCTTTTCTTCTTTATTTCTTGTTCTATTTCTTCGTCAAACCAATATGGAAGTTTTCTTTGATTTTGGATTTGCTATCCAATGGCTTCTGTTGCTGCCTCCTAGAGACACCTTTTTATATAAGTGTAATGTTCTTCATTATTATTAAATTGTTTATTTTCCAACTTTTGATTTAATCTATTTCTGTTTAATTCTCTCACGCTTTCTTGTTCTAAGGTGATTAAGTTATACCTCTTCTGTATTTCTTTCTTCCTTTCATTTCCTTCTTTTTCTTCTTTAGGTTTATTTACTCACATTTGGATCTTAGCTTTTAATAAGTGATGATCGCTTCCACAGGTAGCTCCTCTAAATACTCTTACATCTTGTACAATCATATTTGTCTTTTGTCGTATGAGTGTGTAATCTATAACAACCAAATAACATTATTTCTAAGCAAAAACTATCCCAAAGAAATAAAATAAAATAATAACCTAGAAACAACGTTTTGACATTCATACTTTTTTATTTCTATTTACAAAATATACCTACTTACCTCTACTTGTAACATCTTTATCGTAATCCGTATCAACAGAATATATTTCACAATAATTAAGAGTCACAATGATAATTTACAAAAAGATCCAAAAATATCTAACTGTCAGTAGCGTAGCACAGTGGACTAACCGCGCATAGTTTACTTGCCTTCTCTAAAATCCTATAAAATATGCAGTTCCAAAACTACTTTCGTGCAAACATCTAGTAACGAAAAGAGAAAGGTGGATTGGTCCACTGTGCAGCTGATAGATTTAAACTGGACGGTTACTATTCTACAATAAAACATGTTTTGAATTTTTGTGGATAAGTCGGTTATTGCATTCGTAGCATCAAATAGCTGCTTATTAATACTGTAAAAAAAGATTATAAAAGGATTTTTTAACACAATCTAGAAATTTCTTGTTTTATGTTTTCATTACCAGATTATGATGTACACTAGAGTGGAACATTGACTGTCAACTGTCTAGCTATAATCAAAAAGAGTCGTAAACTCTTTAGTACTTTAGTTACTCGTAAAGAGTCGTGAAATACAACGCTGAAACAGAAATCTTCTTACATTTTTCATCGATTTTAACCTACGGAGGGGCCTTAGACAGCTCCTTTAAAAACTCCTTGCCTTCCTACAGCTTCAAAAAAATATTTTTCATTCATCTAGATAAAGATCAGCACTTTCATTTAAATTATAAATCTAACAATAAATTTTACCTATACACGGTTCACAATTTGTTGATAGCTCACTACAAGTTTAACCCTAATTAGAAAACTGAAATACAGAGAGGATAGGTAATACGATATAATAGTAAAAACCAACCTAAAACTGATGGTTTAAGACGTTTTCGACTAACCCACCTTATATCTGAAGGAATACAATACCTTATAATCCTATTACGGGGGTATTTTGAATGGTTAGAAATGAACGACCAGTGTCGTAGAGTATATGATTGAAACATTTATTTGAACTAAATAAATATATTTTTTAAATTGTACTTATGTAAATTGTATTTTTTAATAAAACCTATTTATTTTATTCAAAAATAAAAACTTTCTTGTCATTTGTAAAAGATACATTCATTTAATTAAGGAAAAAGGCGCCAAATTTCGCCTGGCAAAATTTCCAATGTGTTTTAAATGTATCCATTATTTTCGAATCCGGAGAACACTAATAAATATTTTTGAAAAATTTAAACGCAGAATGAAAGATTACATTATTACTCAGGGCAGAAAGTCCCTGAAAACTCTACAATGTTTATTTTAATATGTTATGTAACAGGGGTGAAAATAAAAGAGAAAATATAGTATAATTTTTAATTGAAAATATTGCATGCAAAAGAAACTTTTTATTTATTCTAAAAAATATTTCAATCTGCCTTTAAATTTTTCAAAAATGCTTTTTAGTTTTCTCAGGATTTGAAAAAAAAATGGATACATTTAAAACACATTGAAGATTTTGACAGGCGACATTTTGCGCCTTTCCCCTTTAATACCTTACGATTACAACTACTATTACTTACCTCATATAATTACGATTAGAAAACTATTCAAATTTAAAATAAATAGGATCAACTTCGGAATCCGAGTCGTCTTGAGGGTTAATAATTAGGTTAATAATCTCTACGGTTGCATCAATTATGTTATCAAGATCCCACATTTTTTGTTCTTCTTCTATTACATGTTTTACTGCATCTTTCCAGTTTTGTTTTGTAATATGTTATAAAGACTCGTATAACAATTCACGTACAGCTTGTATTTTATATGACGTATTTTTTCTAGCCACATAACTTTTCATTTGTGCCCAAATGAGTTCAATTGGATTTATTTCGCAGTGGTAGGGTGGAAGTATAAAGACTGTGATGTTTCGCCTTTCCGCCATTTTGTCAACTACGTATTTCTTGAACTTAGATTTGTCCTGCCGGGCAATTTTTAAAAGTTCTGCTTTTACCATTCCATCTTCGTAAGGCAGATACTTATTCCGCAGCCAGTCAAGAATATCCTGTTTCTTCCACGCATTCGTTAGAAGTCTTTTTACTAGTCGTGAATGATAAGGTGCAATATCTAATACTATAATTGAATTTGGTGGTATGTGTTGAATCATTTGCTCAAAATACTCTTCGAAAACATCAGCTGTCATCTCCTCGTGATAGTCTTTTGTGCTTTTGGAATGAAATTCCAACAAGCCATGCTTAACAAATCCTTTTTCACTGCCAATGTGAGAAATTATTAATCTACTGCCTTTACCAGAAGGTGGGGAGATACCAGTAGACCAACCTTCTATAAAGGCTTGCCTGGAGCTTAATATATTTTTATCTGACCACTGACAATATCTGAAAATTTTTTTAGAGTATGACCTGAGTTTACCCACATTTCATCCTGGTAGAAGATGGGCCTTTCTTCAGCCCGGAATTTTCGTATGAATTTTAGATAATTTCTTTTCCAACATCATCTTCTCCTCCCGGTCAATCAAAAGTGATTTTCGGTCTGATTTCTCCCACCGGAAATTTAATTCTTTTAAAACTTGCCACAATTTAGTTCGTCCGATATGAGGCAAATCCGGGTCGTCTCTAACTTTTTGTAAAATTTTGTTTAGGTTTGGTATTTCTTTTTGAAAAAAAAATCCATGAATTTTCCTTCGAATACCATTTTTGGCAAATTCATCAATTTCAATAGGCTTTTTTCCTCTCTTTAAGTTTTCGTTTGTGTTTGGGTTAGCTATACCGTGTTTTTTTCTTTCTGATAGGAACCTATATAAAGTTGACTCTCCTACGCCAGTCATGTTGGCACAACTTTCGACTATGTTGCGAACAGTGTTTGTGGGATTCTGAGAAACCAGAGCATCGTGAACATTCAGGACAATAGTCTTCTCTCTTGGTGAATAGACAGACTTACTGACTGTACGCAACAGTACCGGTGTAAAACTTGATGATGAAGCCATCACAAACAATCCAACAAAACGAGCACGAGCGAAAGGTACGTATATGTTCGTAGGTATATGGAATAAAAAATCACTCACGCACTGCATATAATTCTCAAAAGAAATATTCGAGACGCTAATTACTGTCGTAGACGCGGAAACACCGACGAGCCGTAAATTACATGCGATCAAAAACGTACTAAACAAATAAATTGTTTTCGTTCGTAATAACTTCACCCTTTCAAGTTAAGTTTCGAATATAATTATATTATTAAAAATCTGGGGAATTCCATCTTAATTATCTTGCAACGAATAGTACATTCGGATATGAATTCCAGGTTTTCTAGTAAAGTGATTAAACGCGAAGATTAGTATTGAAATATCCAAAGAGATAAGGTATTCTTATTTACAAAATTGTTAGAGGTTAAATTCTTATTTTTATTAATATAATATAATAACCAACATTAGTCGTGAAAGTTTTAATTGTTTTTTTTGCTAAATATATTAGTATTAAAATATTATCAATATTATATATAACAGTATTAAAACATTATATTATTATTTAATGAATAAACACCTTAGGAACGCCTATGATTTACGACCGTTTTATGAGTTTGAGGCATATTTCGTGCTCTCAACAATTTGTGAACAGAGAATAAATGGTTTTAATGCTAGTAAATACACTAAATTATGCTTTACCACAAGCCCTTTGTAGGATGTTATATATTATAACTGTCTTTTAATTGATAGTCATAGGCGTTTTTAAAACCAATGAAAATCTTATCAACGTCATTATCGCTTTATTTAAATTTTTTTGTAAGGTAAAGAGTTTTTTTGCCGAAAGATGGTTTGGCATTCTGGTTAAAAATATTGTAATACCGTAATATTTAATCTGTTTAAGACCTGTTAATGTACATAGCTAAAGCTAAATTTGAAATATCACCAAACTGTAAAAGAATAAATACTGTGTATGTGTGGAAAACTAAAGAAATACAATTTTTTTTTTAATTTATACATATATTAGTTTTATATTATACATTACCTTAGTCAGTCCCGATCAATTTTGTAAATTTCAACAACAATAAAGCGTTTAGAAAAAATTACAAAATATATCAAAATAACAAATGATTGAAATGAATGAAAAGCAAAAAAGTTTCGTCGAAAATAACAAATGGCAATAATGAAAAAATCGTAACATCTAGGTTTACATAGAACGCTGAGCCGACTTGGATCTTCCCAGCTTGACGCTTGTAGTTGATGCGACGCCTGCTGCGATCGCCTGTCTACACTTTGTTTTTGGTTGTCGAGGAGCACGAAGCACATGTCAAAACCAGCCACGGAACAGATTTTTTTCTTTCTTGCCAATTTATTTGTGTACCTGCGAACTTTGATAAACAACAAATTTATAAAATTGAAATCTCAAGTTTTCAAGAACATTTGCATGAAGTTAATGAAAAGATAACATAATATGTCAAGTTGTTTACCAAAGTAAATATTTAAATCAATTATATTATATTAAGTATAAAAAAAGTTACATAGGAATACAACAGATATATTCTGAAGAACAAGCAGAATTTAGAACATGTAGATCAATTAATGATATCCTTTAATGTGTGATACAAATAATTAAAAAAGCTAGCTCATAATTAAGAATAAAATTAGTTTGTATGAATAAGAGAAGAAAGTTTTATCACAAAATGGAAACAACATAAAAACGGAATAGATGAAAATCGAGTAACTAAACAAATACTTAATTACCAGCCGAAAGTTAGGAAAACTATAGGTTGTCTCTGAAACGATAGAGCGAAGGTTGATATCAGAACATGCAACTAATGCCTAACACAAATACGATTAAGAAGGTTATTCGTCTAAGGTTACTACATTGTAATTAGTTACGCTTGATGTCCAGTTGGCGTTTGTTCCTCATTGATTTTTATTTTGTGTGTAATAATAATAACTTGTGGAAATTTTTTGTCAGTTTTTTTATCAGGCGCGGCCCCCTGCGAATGGGGCATGTACTCTGGGTATTCTTAGCGCCAATGCCTAGAAGGTAGCAGATATACCTGCCGTGGAACAAAAACTAACACCTAGCAGTAGATATAAAATGCATACCGATAAGAATGAAGTTAAATCGTTTATGTTTAGGATCGATACCTGGGGATCGCCAGGGTAGGACATCGGTGGCAGGGTATTGAGGAGGTGGGACGCTGTTATACAATCAGCTACAGCTCAACAACAACAATCACAAGCAATCCAAATAACAACAAGAGCTTCACTTGCTGAAGGTGCCGCTCTGGAACATCTCAAGCGGGCCGATGGCATCGCATGAAATGGACTGTGTCCATGAATGAAAATATTTTGCACTTTTATTATAAGATGACAACCCTCGGTCAAGAAACGATCGGTTATCGACAATAGTTGTATGCTGAATTTTATAGGGAGTACCCAAAAAACCAAGCATCTAAACAACGAATAGCAGACCAATACTGAGAAATTATAAGCAATAATCTTATCCCAGACACTAGACGCGATATAATCAGAAGCGAAGTCGAACGGGAGACTCATATCCAAGAGTTAGCTGTAGATGAGGTCCCTAATGAAATCCATAATGAGCAGATTTCTCAGCTTCTTCTAACGAGTTTCCCGATAGTCTGGTAAACGAGATGGCACGTGCCGTACAAGAGTTTAGTGAAACAAACCCACTTAGCCGACTACCGCTACCAAAGATAAACTTTTGTAAAAAACTAAGAGTGCTATTACAAATTGTAAATACTGAAATTCTACGCAATTCTATCGTACAAGCTCATACATTAGAATGTTTGCATATGCTGATTTATTGTGCAGCAGCAGCAATTGCTGATGTTATGGGTATTAAGGGGATGCAAGGGATAGTTATGCGCAACGTATAACCTCTCATATCCAAATGTCAACCTCACTTGCCCCCGTGATGATCTTGATTATGGTGATCCGGTGCATCCTGCTAGAAAACAAATGAGGCTCTGACGTCCGAGTGATTGCCGGTATAAGCAATCCCCCACTTACTGACCAACGGCTTAGGGCGGATGAGTTGGTGAGTGGTAAGGCATTCTTTTGTCCTGGGGTTGAGAAATCGGCCCCGAAGGCGGATGAATCAACAAATTATGGTCAACGACATAAGAATGCAGAAGGCAAAGGGGAACCACCTAATCATGGAAAGCGGAGGCCATGATTCGGCAGGAGAGGAGAAACATGTTTATACCACGAGGCCTCTCAGGTAAACATGCGAAAACCTCGTAAAGAAATTCTAAAAATAAACAAATCTAATTTTAGACTGTGTACATGGAATGTTAGAAGTCTATTTGCGGCTGGGAAACTTGACAACGCAATTCAAGAAATGAAAAAAATGAAAATAGACCTACTAGGAATCAGCGAAATGAGATGGCCAGAGTCAGGAATATGTAAAAAGGACGGAAGTGTATTATATTATTCCGGTAACAGCAAAGAAGACTCGCATCACAAAAATGGTGTAGGTATATTAGTAACATCAAAACTGAGTAAATATGTGACCAATTTCGTACCAGTCTCGGATAGAATAATATTACTTCAAATAAATAGTCAACCATTTAAAACTAACATACTTTAAATCTATGTCCCGACTGCAGATAGAAAATATGACGATGAAATCGAGAAGTTGTATGATCAGATCCAAGACATCTTACAGAAAATTAACAAACACGAATTTTATATATTATAGGCGACTTCAATGCAAAAATTGGGGAAGGTCGACGAGGTCAGACTATAGGTCCTTATGGTCTAGGACAACCTAATGACCGAGGACAGAGATTGTATGAATTTTGTAAAGAAAACGATATGATCATTGCAAATACCTAGTATAAACTACCCAAGCGACGACTATACACCTGAAAATCCTCAT
This sequence comes from Diabrotica undecimpunctata, assembly GCF_040954645.1. Classification (NCBI taxonomy): domain Eukaryota; kingdom Metazoa; phylum Arthropoda; class Insecta; order Coleoptera; family Chrysomelidae; genus Diabrotica; species Diabrotica undecimpunctata. The sequence goes on along the minus strand of NC_092804.1, from coordinate 54,387,951 downwards.
TTAATGATGACAATAACCCTGAGTCCTCAAGAAATCAAATAGACTATATACTTGTAAAGGAGCGTTTCCGAAAAGCTTTCAAAAAAAAATCCACAAGGAAAATAATTCCTGTAGCTGGCTGTATACCACGTATAACAAAAGAGGTTAGTCTTTGTATGTGGGTATATTTTATTTTATAAAAACCCTTAAAAGGGCAACATTACAAGCACGAACGTTTTCGGAACAACTGTTCCATCATCAGGTTAAAATACCTAAAATAAGTATAAACCATTTAATTACAGCAAACGTGGTTTAAAATTTTGACTAAGGTTAAAAAAAACAATAAAATGGTTATACTTACAGGTTACCATGCCTGAGCCACCAAAATATTTGGGTAAAAACCCTTTAAAATGTAATGTGTTACCAAAGATTGTACATGTTGTTGATTATATTATATGATGTTTAGTATTTTAATTAGATTTTACTTCAGGTAACATACACCCATGCTTAAGTGAGTTCCAGTGTCCGGAGAGTAAACCTCTTCAAACGGACTACGGTTGGCAACTGATTGATAAAATACCAATGAAAGACTTGGAAATAGTCAAGGAAAAGTAAAGAAGCCCCAACTGCGTTAATCGCCATGTATCTTTCAACCGTGACTTTCAACCCTTACACCGACAACTCTTCTCGTAACCCACACTTCTCAAATTTACACCATCTTCTTTATCTGACCTTCCTCTATAAACGTCAACACCTTAATCTTTCTCAACAATTGTTGCTTTTTAAAACAACCATTCTCTCAACACTACTGTCACAACACTCCCTCCAAAAGAATTTTTTCAGCCCCCTATTGTTAACATCATATCTTTTACACCTCACTATTTCATTATTTCACAATCTTCACGTTTACATCATATTCCTATCCATCCTTTTTTTCTTTTGCTAGTTCTCTGTCTTTTCATATATCTACCATCCACTCATTAGCTCTAAACTCAGTAAACATTTAAACACAATCCAGCAATTCATCAGAATACACTTTCTCCCACTTTACCTAAACCCTTAATCAACCATTGCCCCCCCCCTCTCTTAGTCAACAACTTAGTACACCATACTCACAGATAAAATTTCAGGCTTTTGTATCGAATTTAATATAACCAAAATATATTTTGTTCAGGGTGCTAGATGCTTTAAGCATGAAGGACCTCTATCATCTCTAATTTTGTTGATTAACTCATTCATTTCCCTTTGACCCACTCTCCTTTATTCTTTAGTCATTCCATTTACTTTTATTCCTGCCAGGTCTCTGAGGATCTCAGTCTTTCCAAAAAAAATTTTTTTAAATTTAATCACATATATTATAACTTTAATTCCTTCAGCCGGAAGATTTTCAATCCCTTTTCTCAATCTATTGGACTCACTTATATTAAAAAAATTTTTACGATACAAGCAGTATTAAACAATTTCATCTACATATGAAGTCTTACATTAGCTACAAATATATACTATTTATTTTTCCTTGTCCTAGATGTAAGCAACATAAAAGGACATTTCCATATATTTCAGCTAATTCTTCACAAATTACACCTTTTAGACCACACTCCATACGATAAAGAGTAACATAAGCTGCCTAATGCATACGTCATCCTCTTAAACATGACCTTAAACAACACCAGTAATGTACATCTTTTATATCCAATATTAAATAATTATAGAAAAAAATTTTTAAATCCCAACACCTGGATTGCTGTTATCATTTTAACATCATCAAAGTTTTTTAATCTTTTGGCTGTAGTAATATAATGTTTAACTAACACTGTTTCATGGTTCATTGACATTTTGTTTTTGACACCATTCATTGGTATTTTATCAATCAGTTGCCAACCGTAGTCCGTTTGAAGAGGTTTACTCTCCGGACACTGGAACTCACTTAAGCATGGGTGTATGTTACCTGAAGTAAAATCTAATTAAAATACTAAACATCATATAATATAATCAACAACATGTACAATCTTTGGTAACACATTACATTTTAAAGGGTTTTTACCCAAATATTTTGGTGGCTCAGGCATGGTAACCTGTAAGTATAACCATTTTATTGTTTTTTTAACCTTAGTCAAAATTTTAAACCACGTTTGCTGTAATTAAATGGTTTATACTTATTTTAGGTATTTTAACCTGATGATGGAACAGTTGTTCCGAAAACGTTCGTGCTTGTAATGTTGCCCTTTTAAGGGTTTTTATAAAATAAAATATACCCACATACAAAGACTAACCTCTTTTCTTTCAAAAAAGTCACTACATTTCCTGGGGCAGATATTGGATCTGATCATCAACCACTTGTAGCAGATATTAAACTAAAGTTAAAAACCAATGTACTTAACTTTGACGATATAAACATAAAACATAACATTAAAAAAGAATTTAACAATAGAATAAAAACATCGGAGAACAACTAGAAGGTCCAGAAGAACTAAGAATGATTATAGAAAAAACTTAATCAAGAAAAATAAATGGATAACAGACGACATCTTGAAATTAATGGAACAAGTTCGACTGATAAAATCTAATATAACAGAATATAGACACCTGCAGAGAAGAAAAAGAAGATCAAATTAGCCAAAGAAAAATGGATGAGAGAAAGGTGCGATGAAATAGAGGATATAATAACTAAACACGACTTATTTAATATGCACAAAAAACTAAAAGAAATAAGTAACATATTTAAAAAACGAGTTCCCTCTGTACTCGTTGACAATAATAACAAAATCATTGTAAATGAGCACGAAATAAGAAAAGAATGGCAGCTGTATATATCAGAGTTATTTGAAGATGACATGAATAATATTGACGAATTCTACCAAAATGTATTGACGGCCCAGAAATTATAAAATGTGAGGTAGAACACGCTATAAATAATGCTAAAATTAGAAAAGCTTGTGGTCCAGATGATACACCAACTGAGGTGCTGAAACTAATAGAGGATGATGACATAAAAGTAGTAGTTAAAAAAGACTTTTTAATTCAATATATAACACCGGAGTGATTTCCACAGATTGGCTCAAATCCATCTTTGTCGCAATACCTAAAAAACACAATGCGAGAAAATGCTCAGAATATCGATTAATTAGCCTAATGAGCCACACTCTTAAAATTTTCCTAAGAATACTTCATAACAGAATTAGACGCAAATGCGAAGAAGATCTCGAAGATACCCAATTTGGTTTTAGAAATGCTATGGGAACCAGGGAGGCACTTTTTGCGCTTAACATCCTATTACAAAAATGCCGTGACCAATGCCGTGCCGCATGTAAAATTAATACAAATACTGAAGAATATCGGAATAGATAACAAGGATATTCGTGTCATTAAAAATTTGTACTGGAATCAAACTGCTATCGTAAAAATTGGAGATAACTACACCGATGAAATCTCCATACAACGAGGAGTCAGACAAGGTTGCATTTTGTCGCAAACATTGTTCAATGTTTACTCGGACCAGTTATTTAAAAAGGCACTTGAGAGACAACCATATGGAATAAAAATCAACGGGGAACAACTTAATGCGATTAGATATGCAGACAATACAGTAATTCTTTCAGATAATATTGAAGGTCTCCAAATTCTGCTTGATCGTATTCACGAGGTAGGAGAGGAAATGGGCATAAAAATAAACTCAAACAAAACCAAATTTTTAGTGTTTAGTCGTGACCCACATCCCGATGCAAAGCTTCAATTAAACGGAGTCCAAGTTGAGAAAGTCCACAAAATGACATATTTGGGAACTGTGATAACGGACCAACTAGATCCATACATAGAAATAAAACGTAGAATAGCAATGACTAAAACTACTTTTATGAAAATGAAGTCAGTGCTTTGCAATAATCATCTCAGTTTAGAACTAAGACAAAGAATGGTTAAGTGTTATGTTTGGTCCGTACTTTTGTATATTGCAAAAGTGTGGACGCTAAAAGTATCGATCATGAACAAAATTGAAGCATTGGAAATGTGGGTTCATAGACGAATGCTGAAGATACTTTGGACAGCAAGTAAAACTAATGAAGAAGTACTAAGGAGCGTCAACAAAAAAAGAGAATTGCTAAAAACCGTTAAACATCGAAAAATGTCTTATCTGGGACATATAGTAAGGGGAAGTCGATATAAAATATTACAACTGATGCTTAAAGGTAAAATAGAGGGCCGTAGAGGTGTAGGAAGAAAACAAGTTTCTTGGTTAAAAAACATTCGTGAATGGACACAGATAACAAATGCAGAACAATTATTTCATATTCAGAACATCAGAACACGACGAAGTAGTAATATCGGAAGGACTGATAACAGATTTGCTCCCGGGAATAACGACTGCTAAGGAAGATTGATTATTGCGTAGGGACATTGGACAAATACCGGAATACATCCCAGGAGCAAGAAGTAGAAAAATCATCAAGGGAGCTGAAGAAGTATTGCTGAACATTCTAAGATACTCTCAACATGACTCAGAAAACAACACACCTCAAAAAACCTGGACACATTAAAACAAAAACTATCCGTTTATTCAGATTGGCTAAGAACATACAAAGTCACTAACAATCGTAAATGTATACTTTTTGAGCATACAGAGACGGCGTTTGATGGGAAACTTAATTCCACTGTAGACAATAAAAATAAATCATCCTTAAGTTAAGAAGAAATTTATATTTTGGGGGAAATCAACTTTCAATGCTAGCTACTTATAAAACTGTCAACATTACAATAATATTCCTTATGAACCCTTCACCACTGAAGAAGTCTCGAATACTATCAAAGATCTTTATAACCGCAAATTTCCTGGACCAGACGGAGTTCAAAATTTCTGGCTAAAGAATTTTGGTGTGTTTATGTGTGTTTGTCAATATTAATTAATCATATTATTTATTATATATTTTTATCAGGTATATTAATCCGCAGGAAATATCATCAGTTCTTACTCAGAGAACCACTTATCTAATACCAAAGGATCAAAATAACACCCAAGATCAGACCAAGTATTGCCCAATTACTTGTCTTCCAACTTTGTAAAAATTGGTTGCATCCTGTGTAGCCCAACGTAGGGTTCCATGGGTTACAAAGAACAACGTATTATGACTCAGTTATTTCTAACCAGGCATACGCCAAAAAAAAAAAACCTTTTTACTGCCTTCCTTGACAACAAGAAGCAAGAAAGAAAATTGAAGCAAGCACAAGTAACAAATGATAGCATAAAGATCATGGATACAAAACACACTGTAGCATTTTTTTCACTCTGTAGTTATATCATTAATATTTGCTAAAAGGTTTTAATTTAGGTCTTACAAATCTTCCAAAAACCAACACTTCGCAGAGTTGCACCACAAAATCTTCGAAGAGAATAAAAATAGCCCAATTATTTATTTACATTGACAAATGTCGCTAGCAGAATCTATGTGTTTGTTTGGAATAGATCTCTGTAGTATGATTCTTGCGGATCTTTCTAAAAAGTAAGTTTAGCGCTCCGGAAGAGAAAGAGTAGAAGGTTAAGATAGCTTGTATCGTCGCTGAAGATTCCCGTTTAGATCGTCTGGGAGTCAATTCGTGCCGGGTTTGTCTCAGTGATCTGTATCAATCAGCAAGGTAGAGTCGTGGTACCAGTGGAGCTCGGTCACCTACTTGTCAATCGGGTCTACTTTAAACGCGATTTTACAAGCCGCTAAAAGTTTCCAGAACTCTGGAATTAATAAATTGGTTAAAACACATTTTGTTTGCAGTACGACGAGTTCCGAAGAAAAACCGGTACTTTGGACTAACTTTTTAAAGGTTATTAAAATGAGCACACTTCTTCATTTTGTTAATGAATGGTCAGTTTCTTTGGTTTACTACTTTTGTGGTCGTCTTTTGTATTTTAATTTGTATTTATAATACAAAACTACCTTTTTAGGTTAATTTCAAACTTATATAGGAAGAAGTCTTCATTAGAAACATGAAAAATTACGTGCAGTTGGCCATTAATTTCAAAATATTATTGCGCTAAATCGTGTAACTAAGTCGTCATCATAAAATATTTTATTGATACGTTCAGGTATTCAACCTTGTCATAATTACCGATGAACTCCTACTATAGAAAGAAATTGAAAATTTACTATCGAGATTTATGGTAAAGAATGATAAAAATAAATTTATCGTGGGAAACTCACTGTTATGGTTATGATATAACAGTGTTTCAGATGTTTTTTCAGACGATTGCATTCGCTTATTAGGAAATGGATTGTAAGGTGAACGAACATAAAATAAAATGCCGTTTATGTGTAGCGGCCAACATCAGCCAATGGATTTTTTTAAATATAGGGATAATCTCAATGCTTAGGAATATTTGGATATTCTGTTTTATTTATACCTACTAGACTCAATACAGCAACGATTGTTTAATATTAGGCTCCAATAAATATGTACTAATCTTTATTAACCCTAGATTGCCACCGTTACCCGGTAGTCGCTTGTTGCCAGGCATACGTAAATTTTACGTGTAATGGTTAAAAATGGAAAACAGTTTGTTTTAAGGTTTATTAAAAAAACACGCTAATCTTTATAATAAAAAAGACAGTAGGTACCTTAAAAAAATAAACAAAGACTTCTTGCTTGATGTGGAAAATTCTTCACAGTTTTTCAACACTGGGGATATCTCTTATTTTGATGCTTACCACAAATGTGCTTTTTACATATGAGGCATTTTACTTTTGTCATCCTTTTCTTATAATATGGACAGAGATAACAGTAGTTTCTAGATGCTTCCGCAGCCTCTTCTGAGGTGGATGGCTGCTCTGTTTTTCCTCCGGATACATCAGTAATGGTTGTTCTCAACTGACGGCTTAGAGTTGGAATCTGGAATCGCCAGTCTCTGCTTCTGCCATTGCTGTGTTAAGTTCTTACTTAGTTGTAACATAAATTCAAATCTACGTAAAGGCTCGGTAAGAATTATGTACATAAATGACATAACCATTAATGCATGCAATGTTAAGCATGTTATAAAAGAAACATAGCGGCTCTCTTTTTAGAGGTCTCATTTATTGTTGCTTCTTAATGACAGAAGAAAACCAAAATCACCAGTTTATTTGCTTTTGGCTTATATGACACTAATATCATATCTGTTCACTTGTATTTTTGTCGTCAAACCTTGTCGACAATTTATAAAAAAATTAGAGCTTGTTCTCCACATGGTAGCTTTGTATCTATCACCGCCATACTCACTGTTAAACAATATTTCGCCGGATAGGTGGTTATCTTTCAACGCAGCAGACCAAATAATGCATCAAATTCTTCTAGGCACAGGTCTTTTACAGAAGAGTCTGTGGGATTTTTGTAGTTCATTCTTTGGTAACGAATTTACTCGTGGATGTGTAAAACGATTTCGTTTTTTATTTCCGTATTAATAAATAAATTGAAGCACTCACGGATATCGAAAGTATAATTTGTGATTGGTGTGGGTCCTGGCTTTATATGTACAAGCATCGTCTTAGGCATTTTATTATTTGAAGTTTTACTAGTAGTTTTCCATTTGTACCCGTTTTTCCCAAGTAGTTCTGTTGAAGTTGGTTTTATTATAAATCCAAAGTCTGTAACATTTTTCACGGTTTCAGTTTCCTTTTCTGCTCTTTTTCTTTTACCTGATGTTGTTGAGGATGTTGCGTTAACTATATCTTGTTCTATAAAAGCGATAATATCATCATCAATTTCACGAACCTCAGGAGAAAAATCCGGATCATTTAAACTGTCATCCAGGTTGATATCGTCTGAATCTGCACTATCTTCTACTGCCACATTATCCTCCTCAAATTCGCCGTCATCGGTTAGTTCTAGCATTTCCCAAATTAATTCGGGGTCAGTACCTGCCGAAATTTTTTTCAATTTTTTATTCATAATAATGTAGCACACAAACAAATTGGTATGGTACAGAAAACCTAGAAAACGTACAAACTATAGACTAAGAAAACATTAAAATAATCCTTACTTTTGCCAGTTATACGCTTTCTCGACGTTTAAAATGTATCCGCTTTTTGCCAGGGCTATGTTAAATGAACGTACAAACAAATTTTAAAGTAATCACCACTCGACTGGTACGACACGCACTCCGTTACGGATCTACAGGATAGTGATAGCAAAGAATATAGAAGCGTCTATATTCTTTGGTGATAGTTCCATGATACTATATTCGAAGAGAGCATAACTTAATCAAACAGGCGGCAGAAGTTTTAAGCGCTAAATTTGAAATCGTATACGTCAAATTTACGTACTCTGGCAATCTAGGGTTAAATTAAAAAAATAGACTTAAATAGATAAAAAAATTAAACTACGTTTTCATCATTATCCAGCCTTAAATGAACATTGCTGAACGTAGCTCTTCAACCTTTGTTTTCAGACCCATGTATTGTGTGGCGCTCTAATATTTATTCATTTTTTTAAATAATTGTTAATTGCCTAATGCTTTATATTTCTTCTGGTGATCTCCATGCCAATACCCTTTTTATTCAACGAGCATCTATCATGCTCATCATCTATGTCTCCTCAACACCTTCGGTTACCATAGTTATGTTTCTAATATCCTCGTTTTTAACTTTGTTTTGCAGAGTTATTCCCAACGTGGATAGTTCCATTTCCATCTGTGTTACTTTGTTTATTGGATGAAACTTTTGTAAAGGTGAGTTTTCTGATCCGTACGTCAGTACCAGTAGAATGTATTTATCATCAACTTTTCTTTTTAGACCTATGAGTAGACCGCATCAAGACATTCGCCTTTTTAATTTAAGCGCTTGGTTCTCTTTGTAAATCCTAATATTATGACGTAGCCATGCCATCTTCATCATAATAAGTAACATCACATGATACCAACATAAAATATTTAAGTCGTAGGTATGTTCCTTCCTAGAATCTTTTAGCCAAGTACAATAAAATTACAGCCATTAAACATATTTTAGTATACATATATGGGTAGAATAAATATTTGAAGATTTATATTACTCTAAACTTAAATATAATACACCATAACTTGTTTCATTTAATTTTGTATAAGTAGATTATAGAGCTTTTTTATAAAGCACACTTGTTCGGATCACACATCGAGTTAGAATCTATGAATTGAGTATTGTGTATTAAAAACAGCGTCAGTAGGTGTGGCTAACGATCATACCAATATGGCGGTGGGATGAGGGCCAGACTCAATAATATTAAAACTACTATACAAATATAACTAGTTATTCAGAAAATTTAATCATAATCTAAAAAAGTGCAATACATTTTTAATAAACTATGATTTATTTATACCGCAGTAAACACTAAAAACACGACATATTATACATAAAGATAAATTAATACAGTCAAATATGAAGTTGAATCTGAAAGAGATAATAATTTAAACATTTTAAAGGGTAAAATGAATATAAGGTATGAAATAAAAGAAATACTTTCGTTTTACAACTTATATATTTGATAACTACAAATTAACTGACACTTAAAAATTTAGTTCAATTAACAAAGTTAAGTTATTAAAAAAACTTTATTATGGAAATACTGTGTAGAAATAAAGGATGAAGATATTTAAGTATTCTCAAGAATAGCACGATCTATCTTATCTATAAGATTTTTTATGAATACTATTAATTTATTCTCTGAAGTACAGGCCATTACTTTAATTACATATTTGTATACTAACCTGTGGAACGTTATTCCTGAAGATTTTTTATTGACATTGCTACTGCAACTATGTTTAGAACAAGAAACCAAGATTATGCACTATCATAATATAATATTACAGTTTTTATAAAAGTATTATAAAACTGAAAATATTCGAAAAACAACAAACGTAAACAATCATACATGATCTGTCAAAACGATCATAACAATATGGCCGAAGTGGCGTCGTTTTTAGTCACGTGATGCCCTCTCCATAGATTCTAACTCGATGAGATCACACTGCGATCGAACGAAGGTGGCATTTTGGTATAAATTGGTAACACTTCTTTGACAGTTGTGATGTTGACACTTCAGATTTATTTTATTATCTACTATTAAATAAGCTCTAGTCTGTTTAGAACAAAATTAGTGTGATTTAATTCCAAAATGTCACATAAGAAGTTAAATAGACGTTGTAAAGAAATGGTACTTTCTTTGATTAATTATTTTGAACAGGAACGTGATAATAATGGCCTCACTCTACCATTGACTGCACGGAAGTATGTAATGTATTTTTTTATATATGTTTATGTAAATGCTTAGAATATACATTCTTGTTTTAGCGTGTAGCTGCAGCTTTAAATTGACTTATTTCACCTCTAAGTTCTACCTCTCACACCTCTCAAGCTGTAAAAACTAATAAACCTCTAACATCACCACCCAAAACACACACTAGGCCTAAGAAAGTTACAAATACTGAAATAATAAATACAATTGAAATTCGTAATACAATGTACAGTATGTATGAATGACGTAAGTAAGTATACTTTTCGTTAGATATCATAAAGTTTATTAAGTTAGAAAGATGTGTTTCATATAAAATTAAATCTAATTTTTTTTAGAATAATATGTGACTTTGGCCTCTTTATGGATTCAAATAAAGGAAAAAGAACTGTTTAATGGTTGTCGTATGTCACTTAGTATTGTACCGATTTGCTGTAAATGACTAAATGATGATCCAAGGCGAGGACTGATGGAATCGTCTCATATTGCTGTGAAGAGAGTAGAATTTTTGAAATTATATCAAAAATATAAATATCAAGAATATAAATATCAAGAGAAGCGTCGGTCGACCACCTACAAGATGGACTGACGATTTAAGAAGACTCAATAAAAACTGGATAAGAGCGGCGCAAGATAGACGGGGTTGGAAACATGAGGAAGAGGCCTATGTTCAGCAGTGGACTCTTAAGGCTGGATGATGATGATGATGAAATATCAAGAACTATACAAGTTTGTTTTTATAAATGAAACTAGGATTTTCAGAATGAATCTCTATGTCGCTCGTAGTAAAATGAGAATAAAATAATTGTAAAATCAATTAAAACTGATTTAAAACGGTAATATATTTAATCCTATTGAAAACATAAACGTGTTAAAATAATTTCTTTTTTTGTAGATACATTATTCTTCATGTTATTAATAAAAATGTCTTCATTAAGGGTGCAGAGACTATATTTTCCTCTAAATCGCCTTTAATGATCTACCATGGGAAAATGAATCAACCAAATTTTTTATTGTTGTTTAAAAATCAACTATTAAAAAGTTGTCTGAACTATTCCTAATTATAATTGATAACGCACCATACTAAAAGATTGGTTAACAAAGAATAACTGCGTTTTATTGAGACAATGTTGAAAAATGAGCTTTTGCAGATTGTTGCGCAGTAAGTACGCCTAATGAGAAACAGAGAAACAAGCCACTCCAAAACATACTGTTGATAATTTAGCAGAACAATATAGCCATAAAATATTACGTCTGCCACCATACCACTATACAGTGTAGCGCACCGAAAACGAAACAGGCATTTACTGGCAGATGATTCCTTTTTTGAAAAAACGCTCGGACCCGTCGATTTTGTTTTCGAGGGGGACACAAAATTGGCATAAAATCACTTTAACATTTGCTGCCCCTTAAGCGGGGGTGGCATCATCCCTAAAATCTTAAATGAAAAGGGGGGTCGAATGATCCATTATTTGAAAGGTCTTTCAACTCCCTTTATAATGATGTAAAATTCATGTATTCAATTCAGTAGTTTTGGAGATTTATTGATTTAAAGTTTGAAGTAGACTTTAATAGGTACATCAAATTAGTTTGTACTTCTTTTAGAAGAAATTTAAGTAAAAGCATTTTCTTGATAAGTAAATGCTTTTATTTACTACGCCCATGGTTTATTAATAATAAAAATAGCAATTGAAGTGTCCTTTGTGACAAAAAAGTTGTTTCTTGAAGAAAGATAAGTAGAGAATGCCACGTACTTATTTTAAATAGGAAATAGTACATTAGTTTGCGATTGACTTGACCAATCTTTGTTGGTAAAATATCATTTATTGCTTTGTACATAAATTAACCATGGTATATTCCACGGCAGAAAGGGTTGAAATTATTGAAATATTTTTCGGAAATAATCAGTGCGCTAATAGAACAGCACCAATTTTGAATGAGCGACATGAGAACAATAATGTGCACCGAAAATATGTTCTAGAACTTGTAGCTAAATTTCGGGAAACTGGATCAGTCGCCAATAAAAAACGTAATATTGAAAATCCTATAAGGAACGAAGCAACAGAAGTGGGGGTTTTAGGGCAAGTTATTGTAGATCCTACATTAAGTACCCGCAAATTGCAAACTTCGTGTGGTGTTAGTCGACGTACTATCCAACGGATTCTAAAGGCCCATAATTTTCATCCGTATACAATTCACCTTGTACAAGAACTTAATGAAGACGATTTTGATAAGCGATTAGAATTTTGTGAAGTTATGAGTGAACGAATTACAAACGATAAACAATTTTTATTTAACATTTGCTTTTCCGACGAATGTTCCTTTTTTTTAAATGGCGAAGTAAATCGTCATAATTGTCGATATTGGTCGGACTCTAATCCCAGAATTTACCATGAGGTACACACACAGCAGCCACAAAAATTAAATGTTTGGGCTGGCATTTTTGGCGATCATTTGGTTGGTCCTTTTTTCTTACCTGGAAATTTGACTGGTGAAATGTATTTGGAATTACTGCAAAATGCCATAGATCCTGCGCTAACAGATATAATTGAAAATCAGAATGATGGTCGATACGTTAAGAATATGTTTATGTTCCAACAGGATGGTGCCCCACCACATTACGCATTAAGAGTTCGGCATTATTTAGATCAGACCTTTCCAGGTCAATGGATTGGTAGAAGAGGTGCCGTTGAATGGCCCCCAAGATCGCCAGATTTATCACTTTTGGATTTCTTTTTGTGAGGTTACTTAAAAAGCAAAATCTATGCTACTCAGCCAACATCCTTAGAAGATTTACGACAAAGAATTGTGAATGAGTGCCATCAAATTACTCCTCAAATATTGCAAAATGTCCGGCAACGTTTTCAGCAAAATCTTTATTATTGCATGAAAAGTAATGGTGGTCATTTTCGACATTTACTCGGCTGACAGGTCAGTTCATTCTTTATTTTTTAACAACTTTGCTGCTATGTATTGATCTCCTCTTGCGATGATGTATTTAAACTTTAAATCAATAAATCTCCAAAACTACTGAATCGAAGTACATGAATTTTACATCATTGTAAAGGGAGTTGAAAGACCTTTTAAATGATGGATCATTCGACCCCCCTTTCCATTTAAGATTTTAGGGATGGTGCCACCCCCGCTTAGGGGGCTGCAAATGTTAATGTGCTTTTATGCCAATTTTGTTTCCCCCTCGATAACAAAATCGACGGGTCCAAGCGTTTTTTTTAAAAAGGAATCATCTGCCAGTAAATGCATCTGTTTCGTTTTCGGTGCGCCACCCTGTATTTTCAATGCTATAGAATTAATATTGGGAATTGCCAAACACTATTATAACCGACATATTGGTAGAGATGGCTTTAGCTAAACAATGAGATGCTTTAACCATGAAGATAGAAACTCTACAAACCTAGATATGAAGTACAGTGTTTGATGTAATACAACGATTTTGGGAAACAGGATAATACACCATGATACCAGGTCAAGGTAGAAGAACAACGAAAATTTAAGTTGAAGATCGCTTTATCAGATTGCAAGCGTTACACGATCTCACATTATCATTACCATTACGTCGACGATAAATGATTTTCATACAAACACAGTTTCCATTTATACCGTTCGAAGATACTTAAATGAATATGGATTAAGGTCCAGAATAAGGTTCAAAGGGACAAAGATTTAAGATAATAATTAGAACAGCAATGTCGTTTACTTCCAGAGTTTCATTTGGTGGAGGTGGTGTAATGATGTAAGCAAGCATTTCTCTAAAGGCTTATACAGAACTAATTACAATTTAAGGAGGCAATATAAATACTAAAAAGTATATTGAACTATGTTTGTAAGATTATGCAGAAACTTTCGTCTGATGCAAGAAATTGCTCGCACATTGCAAGAATAACTCGAGATTACTTGAATAAAATTGAGATTCCTTTACAAGGTAAAATATCATAGTCTTTTTTAAGTCAACGATTACTAAATGAGTAGGTAAATTTCTAGTTGTTCTTTTTTTATAATTTGTTGAACTACAAATATGTTATCAACACAATATATACAGTAGTGTATACAAACTTAGATGTCTGTCCAAAATCTTACATCGGTCAAACTGGTAAAACCTTTAACAAATGTATAGCAAAACATAAAAGAGCTTTCAACAATAGAAAAATAGATTCTACGTACGCACTTCATCTTCTTGATCATGATCATTTGTTTAATGACCAATTTCAAATTCCCCATATTCAAAATAAAAACCTTAAGCTCTCTTTATTGGAATCTATGGAAATTAATAAATTAACAATAAGATATAATTCTAAAGGACCAACAAGGACAAAAAGCTCTCCCCTCCTCAAGGTATTCATTTAAATATTATAGAGTGTAGACGTATTGTAACAATACATCACTTGAGAAAGGCACTCTGCCGAAATGGCTGTAGTAAAAATAAATTGTAATAAATTTTGTGAAAATGTTGAAAACAAAAGTTGTCAGTATTTTATTCTTAGATTTATAATTATTATTTAACATATTTGAAAATCGTTATAAAACCAAGATTTTGTGACAAAAAGATTTTTGTGTAATGCCATTTTTCTCTCCACATACATACACACACACACACACACACACACACATTCACACAAATATACACACACATAGACACACACACTTTTTAACACAACAGTATATATTATAACAAAATACATTTTTTTATTAGTAAATGTATATGACTAACAACAAAAGCGTTATGACTCAATAGCAACACCAGCAAAGCGACGTGTCAACTAAGGAATGTGTTGCTAATTTTCTATTAACTTCTTCTATCTTTGACGAATTATAAATTATATTTACGTACTACTCATGGTTTAATTGAAAATTTTCTTTTTCAATAAAAGCCTTCGCATCTCCGATAATGTACCAAAAAATTTTCAAGTCTTCAGAAATACCGAACGAAAATAAGTAATAATCGTAAAACATTCGACTTCCAATCCCGTCGGCGTCTTTTGTAGTCGTCACTTTTTTCATATATGTACTGCAAATGTAATAACAACGTTTTTTTTTAACCTTTTTTTGGTAATAAAAGTTTATAGTTCTGTCGGAAAGTCTTAAAATCAGAAGTTTGCGCCTATTCATCAATGTGAAAAAACATAAAAGATATAAAATTCTGTTGCGTAACCTTTCTAGATAATCAAAAAGACATTGATCAGCTTTTATGCGTTCAAATTGGTTAGTTTCATTCATTAGTGTATTTTAGTGAAAAAAATATTATTTAACAAATCTGTTAATATACGAAATATTTATGTAAATTTATTTTACTTAAAAATTAAAAAATAAAAATCAAAACGAAAATGAAAATAAAAGGAGACTCATACATTTGAAAACGATGTTAAAGATTGGAAAATAAACTAAATAGCATCAAAGACCAGAAGTAAGAAGTAAGAAGTAAGGTATGTTACCAGAGTATCGACATAACCGGACTAGCAACCAAAAATTTTCCTTCAACAATGATAAATGTGCTAAAAAAATTAGCTAATAACGAGTGACACTTCTTTCTTGCCGTAACATGATTCATAAGAAGGAAAATTCGCCAATTATAAGAAAAACCAAGGACTCGCGATGTTTCAAATGGACAATAGGATAATCATCAATTCATAAAAATCTCCGAAAATCCGAACACCCGTTACACATTATTTTACTTTAATAAAATTAGGTATATAGGCTTATCTTGGCAATAACAATAAATGATTTACCTATCTGTAAAAAAATCACCAATTTCACAGGTACTTTAAGCTAGCGGGAACAAATAGGCGGAATTCAATTTAACCTACGTAATATTTTTTCACCCATTTTACACTAATTTATTACCACCCTAATAATTTTTCACCACCCAACCAATCTTACGGGAAGCGATTCTGCTGGCTTAAGGTTCAAGCTAGCAGAATTCGGAAAAAAAACTTTTTGGTTATGGCATATTTTTTCACTAAATTTATTACCACCCTAATAATTTTTCACCACCAAACCACCCTTAAGGGGAGCGATTTTGCTGGCTTACGGTTAAAACTAGTACAATTCGAAAAATAATACTTATGATATACCACAGTGCTCTGCTAGATTTTTATGAATGTATTACCACACTAGTAATTATTCACCCCCCAACTACTCCTTATGAGAAGTCAATAATGCGGTTGGGTTAATATTTAAGGTGATAAAAAATCTATTTTTACAATTTTACTGTACTCCTCTTGTAACTAAAATATAAATTGCTTGCCAGGTTTTTACTGAATTTTATCCACCGTCATAATTTTTGACCCTTAAGCCACAGTTAATGGGAAACATTCAACAAGCTACGCATTTGCGCTAGCTAAATGCAAAATATTTTTGGAACTACAAAAGTGCTCTGCTAGATTTTTACTATATTTTTATCTGCCTAGTCATTGTTTTCATAACTACCCTAATTAAAAACATTCTGAAATGCAGAATAACTCTCTGCTAACTAATATTTATTTTTTAAATGTTTAAATATTGAAAATATGAAAATAATTTATTACAAAAATTATAAATTTTAACTGTTTTAAAAAATTGACTCTGATTATAGAAATTGAATCGTGAGCCACTTTTATGAATATAAAATAACCGAATTCAAGTTGAGTTTTAGTAAATACAATGGAATTGTTATATTTTACAGAAAATTACCAGGTAAAAAATATTCAAATTGAAACTTTTTGTATACTCTTATGTCATATGGACTATTTTGTCTGTGTATATTTGATTGAATATGTGGGTTTGAAGTTGTTGTTCAATCAAGTTGGCCACTATTATTCAATGGATTTCGTAACTCCTCATTTTCATGGGAAAAATATACATATGACTGGGCAGTACGATGTTTCATTCTTAATTAGCTAACGATCTTTAATTTGAATTCTATTTTGAACATTTTAGTTTTAATCTTGAGTCTCTAGACTTTGTTCAATTATAATTACAGAACATTTCCTTTGGCTGACTTCTTAGTCTCACTC
Source organism: Diabrotica undecimpunctata (assembly GCF_040954645.1). Lineage (NCBI taxonomy): Eukaryota > Metazoa > Arthropoda > Insecta > Coleoptera > Chrysomelidae > Diabrotica > Diabrotica undecimpunctata. The sequence goes on along the minus strand of NC_092804.1, from coordinate 54,370,747 downwards.
ATGTTAAGTTACTCTTGTCATTGCTACCTCTATGGCTAGCATAGTTAGATTGCTTTCTGAAATTAGTAATTTATATTTTAGTCAACAAATGACTGTTTACAGTTACATTCACTTCTTTCCTTAGGCATTCCCTTATTGATTTTGGATTTAGAACTAGAACATATCTTGTTCTTTCTTAGTAACGTCAGAACGAATCATTAATTTGCAGTTTCTACAGAAATTGGCCTGTTCGTTCTTGATGCCTTTTTGCTGATTACTTACTTATTTATTACTTACTTCTTTAACTATTACTTTTTGGATATTTTGAGTATAGTTATTATTGGCTTACTAAACAAATGTCTATTACGTTAATTACCCAATTGTAAAGGAGGGTCAGTACACCTTGCGCACCTATGGTTAAAAAATTAAAAGATTTGTATTTATTGGGTACATCCATAGATCTGAGCGAAGTGTACCGCCAATTAAGGAGTGGGGGCTGCAGTCTTAATTGGATTTTAGATTGATACCCCCCTCTTCCCTATTATTTAACTTTGGCAATAAATTGCAAATATAGCGCCTATTTACTGTCCCCGAGTGTGTTTTATAGTTTTTAAGTAATTTTTAATAGTAAACACCAGTGCACATTCATCTACGCACAATCACGTCTATAGTTATTTTTTAACTTTTGAAATGTGAAAACGTGCATTTTTTTTATACCGGACAAGAAAGTACGACTTTACGCCCCCAAAATTAGAACGTAAAGTGCAAAATTTATGCCCAGTGTGTTAGGTGAAAAATATGAAGATAGCAAAAAATAGTAAAAGGTTGAAGTAAAAGTACAATACAAAAAAATTATTAAAAATACCTTTTATAATTTTGTTTTGTCAGTTCAAAATTCAACCTAGCAGAAATATTGGCTTCTTATAGAGGGGTAAACAATTGTTTTCTTCTTCTTCTTTCTCTTTATAAGCAATTCTGCTTGTTCATTGGCGGATTAATACCTCTATGAAAGGTTGTCACTCCATCTTTTGCGCGGTCGTCCGATATTTCTTCTGCTGATTGGTGACTTATCTCTTGCTATTTTGAGGACACGGGTCTCCTCCATTCTGCTTGTGTGGTTATTCCATTCTTTTTTTCTATTCTGTGTCCATTCATTTATACACATTTTCTTCTAATGTCTTCATTTCTCTTTCGATCTCTCAGCGTATTTCCTGTAATACTTCTCAACACTCTCATCTCTGCCGTTTCCAGTAGCATTTGCGTTGTGGCTGTGTCGGGTCTTGTTTCTGAGGCGTATGTCATTATTGGTCTTACACTGGCTTTATAAATTCTTGACTTCATCTCAGTGTCAATGTGTCTGTTTCGCCATATAGTGTAATTATGGCATCCTGCCAGTCTATTTGCTTTTTGTACTCGATCTCTCACTTCTTTGTCTAGGTCTCCATAGCTAGACAGTGTAATTCCCAGATATTTAATTTCCATTACTTGTTCAATACTGATGCCATTTCTATTTTACATCTGGTTGGTTCTTTGCTGACTACTATTGTTTTAGTTTTCTAAGATGATATTGTCATATTAAATTCTTTGCTCTTATGTTAAATCTGTAGGCCAGTCTTTGCAGGCTATCTTCATCTTGGGCTATCAATATTGCGTCGTCTGGTAAAAGAGTATTTTTATTTCTTTGTTTCTCATTCTGTATCCTCTTCTTTGTTAACGGTTTTGATGATTTCATCTATAACCAAATTAAAGAGCATAGTGTTCCCTTGTCTTATTCAGCTGCCTATTTCTATAGGTTCTGTAAGTTTTTCATCCATTCTGACTTCCATTTTGTTGTTTTGGACAGTTTTAATAATATTTAGAGGAACTTCTCTATAATACAGAAGATGGATTACATCTTTGAGTCTTACTCTGTCTATTATACTTTAGTGATTTCTCAGTAATTTGCTTTATAACGAATATTACATCTGTACACGATCTTCCACTATGAAAACCTTGTTGTTCATCTGCTAAATAGGAATGGTATTTGAAGAATATTATAAAATATCTACTGGTGCTTTTCCTACAAGTCAAATTTTCCGTTAAACCTAATGTTCTTTTAGTTGGAACAAATTGTAAGCATTATAGCAAGTTAGAGTTTGTTCCAGACTCTTACAAATTGGTCAGTAATCCATTCTTTTGTAAATATCTCAGCAGGGTACGGTAGGAAAATACACGGGTATTCCCGATATCTGTGGCGTCAAGCACCAGCTTTCTTTTTCTACCTTAAGTCACGTAAAAATAAAACATCAATATACAGTCGCAAGTTAGTCATTGTAAAAGATACAAGCACTCGACATATCTTTTTCGCGAATTCTAGCGGGTCTCATCTCATAGTATATGTACTTACTTGACAAGTACATCATGACTCGAAAGTTTTAAAAGTTATCTCTATCCGCTAGTAACAATAGCACCCGGTACTCGTGAGTGTACGTTTAAGCTGTATATGTTTCTCGGAAAATTAGTAACAACTGTAATGTCGTAACAAGTTGTTGCATATCTAGGCAAGAGATATCCAAGAACCTGGCAGATAAAGTAAGGGCATATGTCTTATGAGCTCGTATATTATTTACCGGTAAAGGCCTCAACCAAGAAACTATCAGACTGTATTACTATGCGGATCGATATACAGATACGCTCTCATACTTTTATTTTCCGGTCATTTTCATTGATTGCAGTATTAGTAATATTTTTTATTGTTATTTAGGTTTTTTTTTTTATATATTTACGTATCCCTTTGTTGGGTTTTTAGTTAGAATAAATGTGTTAAAATCACTTTGTAGGAAGCAGTCTGGCTAGTACATTAGGTACGCAGCTAATTACCTATTCTCAGTAAACAAGTACCTATAGAACCTTACATTAATTAATAATTTTATAGACAGGGGGGTCTATTTATCGGCCGGCCAACAGAGTTTATTAGGCCTTTAAACTCAAAATATAAATATGTCATAATGATAATCAGTAAGTAAGGACAAAAGTATACATGATAAATATACATTAGTGTTTTCATTTGACCATGATAAATTCTTCTACTATAAGATGATTATAATAATGAGCATTTAACATCAAATAAAAATCCTTGTTGAATACACCGATCTTATTCGAATCAAACCCCCATGATACACAATTAACCATATGCTAACCCTAAACTCCAGTTTGCCAACAATCCATAGAATCTGCGCTAGCAAATCTTATTACAGCGCTAAAATGTATCGGTTAGTGTCGCTAATAGGGCCCCCTTTGGTGTCCCTGCGGGACACTGCTGGCCACCCCTTCGTCGCCAACTGTTACTTCTCGAAAACCAGATCCCCCGAGGCTCGCGACAATATTTTACGCTATAAACATATCAACTGAAGAGGTTTTTGATGAATTTACGGGATGTTGAGAGGAAGGGATTAAGAAGGGTTATCTTTGTTTGTTAGTTTTTCAAATATCCATATGTGGGCAATGCAGTACCTACAGTTGTTGCCCTGGCTTGAATGATAATGGAATTTTTTTCTATTTATGCTAACATGATTATCAGTACGTATGTCTTGAAGCTTAAAGTTTATAAATTGACTTATAAATTAGAACTATTTAATATACTTAAAAAAGGAACATAAGATAAATATGCAAAAAGGTTTAGTCTACAATTGCTTTGTCTGCAAAACCTACGAGGGTTATCTGCAAATGGTGTGAGAACTTGAGCGTTATAGTATGAGCCATCGAAAAAAAATCGTAGTCGTGAAATTATTTATTTATACGGCTCATTGTACGAGTCGTTTATATGACTCGAACTGCTACTAGTAATGATATTTATGTCCCAATATTGTCAATATAAGATTTAGTTAGTATATTTTAATAAAATGTTTTTGAGAAAATTAGGTAAAAATACTATTCAATAAAGCAATTAGAATACATCCCTGACAAAAGTTGTAAACAGTACGTTTGTTTCGGCTCTTGATATTTTTGTGTTTAATCGCGAATATTAAACGTCATAAATTAAAGTTAAAGTGTACCAACATTATTTAAGACTATAAGTTTAAATATTTCTTATTAGTTAAACTTAAAATCGCATTCTAAACTGGATTTAGTAGTTTTTTTGAATGGTGGATCGATCGTTAATAATTATAATTTTATCAGTAATCAATAACAAGCAGTATTGTTTTTTGCTGGGATAGAGAGGTACTATTTTTCTGCCACTGTGAAAAATCATTAATTGATATGTCGTCAGATGTCACTTTACAGAACGTTTCTTCAAAGACCAAATCTTATTTCTTAGCAGGCTTACAGCGGAAGTTTCCGACTAATGCGATTATGTTTAGTGTTATAAATAACACCCGTCTTAAGGATTATTTGATCACTAAGCACTTCAATTTATCCAAAAATTTTTTTATTTTCTTCTCGATTATCCAATAACAGAATTTGTATGTATTTAAATAGTAAACTCGCCGTAGATGAATTTATGGAGAAATATGGTTCTATTAAGCTGCAAGGAGAAATCTTACTAGCTAGAAGACCTATAACGCCAGCAGAAAACTAGTGTTATCCAACGTCTGTCCAATAATCCCACATGATGTACTTATACGAAAATTAAAAGAGATGGACTTAATCCTCTATAACATTTCTTAAAAATCGGTGCTACACTATCAGAGTACAACCATATATTAAGCTTTATCAATATGTGATATATTTATCAATATTATATCACATATCACTATCACTATCTTATATCATATCATATTACAATCACTACAGAATTTTCATATCTCAAACTAATCTAACATGTTATAAGCAATTACGCCATATTTCAAACAATTTTCCAACTATTAACAGTATACCATCAACCATTCAGACTTAAAATTCAACTATCCTCCTCCTCAGTCCTAATCCCTTTTGGGATGTGGTGACACCATCAGGCCTTTACAGTTTTTTCACGATTTCTCTCCATCCTTCTCTGTCCTGGGCTAGTTGTTCGGCTTCATGTAACCCTTGGTTAATCAGTATTTTTGTTTGATCTATCCAACGGCTTGGAGATCTTCCCCTAGCTCTCTTTTCTTCAACTCTACTCTAGACTATCAGTTTTTCCATCGTACCTGTTCTTCTAGCAATGTGTCCAAAATACTGCAAATATCTCTAATGTATTTGTTTAAGCAATCTATCCTTTACTTTAAGTTGTTCTAATATCGATACGTTAGTGCGATAATCAATCCAGGATATTCGCAACATGCGGCGGTATACCCACATTTCAAAAGCGTCCAGTTTATTTTTATCCGCTTTCTTTAAGGTCCACGTTTCGGATGCATATGTCGCTATGGGAAAAATGAGCACCCTTACCAGCTTTAGTTTTGTGTATATTGTTATGCTAGAATTTTTCCAAATTGCTATCAGTTTCATCATAACTGTTCTAGCAATAGTCAACCTTCTACGTATCTCTCTGTCACACCCTCCGTCATTTGTTATTATTGACCCAGTATATAAAACTATTTACTACTTCAAAGCCCCCAATTTCTTTAATGTATTGAAGATTATTCCGAGCTCTGTCTACTATCATGATCTTTGTCTTACTCCTATTTAGCTGTAGTCCATATGTTTTGCTTTTTTTCTCCAGACGTCTCATTATGTCTTTCATTTCTTCTTGATTTGCCGCGATTATTAAAGTGTCATCTGCATATCTCAAGTTATTGATTTTTTGACAGAGTTAGCGAGATTATGCATCCCTGCCTAACACCTGCCTCTGTTCTAAAATGATCGGAGTGGGTGTTGTTTATTTTTACTGTGCACTTATTATTTTCATATAGACATCTGATTAGTTGAATTAAGTGGTGGGGTGTTCCCATTTCCGCTACTATGAACCATAGCTGCTGCCATTTGTCTTTATCGAAGACCTTTGTGTAATCCACAAAGCACATAAGCATAGGAGTATTAAATTCACGAGTTTTTCGATTAGCTGTCTGACATTAAGGATGTGTTCTCTTGTGTCTTTTCCTGAGACAAATCCCGCTTGTTCTTCTGATATCTGAAGACTAAAATTCAACTATACTGAATCCTATTTCAACGCCAAATTCGTAGTCTTCTATCAATATTGATAGCCAATTACAATTTGGAGTAGGTAATCCAAATATTACACCTAATCCAAAACCATCTTTAATTTCTTTTACTATTCTACTCCGGTAATGTTAAAACTACTAAAGGAAGTACAATTGCTGGTGAGAATATATTCACCAAAACTTCAACTAAAAAACCGTCAGAAGAAAAAAATATACAAGCTACACTCGAAATCACGATAGAATCACCCTGTTTGTCCGTGAGAAGAAGCGTTGAGGAAACGGTATTTCCTTCATTGAAAATCTTAATGCAAATACTCAATTATTTACTCTCCCACTCATATCTCACACAATCAAAACTCAAAAACAAAAAAAATCAAAACGCGCCGCACCAACTTCTGATTCTCTTAAATTACTCATGAATGAAAACTCCATATCACTGCTATTAAACTATGATTAACTCATGATGCTAATTGAAAATACACAAGGCAGTCAATCACTTACAGAAATTGTCAATTGTCATTTAATAAATCTGTTTGTTCATCCAAAGGAACAAAAAGGATATTCCATTGTGGTAGTCAAATGGCATCGCTAATGTAGTACACAACAAAAAACAAAGCAAAACTAAAGCAAAAAATGTTTCCTGGGAAAGTAAATGCGAAGAGCTCAACAAATATATAGAGTAAACAAGATCAAGAGAGGCATGAGAATCAGTAAAAAACCTGAGTCTACACAGAAAAGAAGTGAGTAGAATATATTTAATAGAAGAAAGATCTTGGATCGAACATTTCTCACACCTTCTAACTGAAACAAGACCGCAATTCACGAAAACCATTACAACACCATATGAAGTGGAATACGATAAGGACGGTGAAATAATAGTACAAGAGGTCAAAGATGCAACACAAAATCTAAAAAATTGAAAAGCATGCAGACGACAAGGTGTACCGAACGAATTAAAAACACAGCCCACAAGTATTGCGGGAATTACTGGCGTATGTCTTCACCTAATTCTATAAAGGACATGACTTACCACCGTAGTGGACAAGAGCACATATTAACAACATCTACAAAAAAGAAAATAAAAAGAATTGTTCAAACTACAGGGGCCTAAGTGTAATAAGTTCACTCTCAAGACTCTATACAAAAATGATAACAAATAAAATTTAAAAAGAGGTGACATATGTAGATGAACAAAATGGCTTTCGTGCAGGGAGATCCTGTGTAGAGAGCATATTTTCCTTAAAGCAGGTTATTCAAAAAATATTATCCCACAACCTTTCAATTCATGTTGTCTTTATAGATCTGACAAAGGCGTACGATAGTGTACCACTTTCAATGCTCTGGGAAGCAATGGAAAAACAAGAAATACATAAAAAAATTTAAAAGCATTACAACAACTGTAGAAAATATAACGACAAACATTAAAACTGGAAACAAATTAACTAGAGAAATTCCTATTAGTAAGGGTCTCAAGCAAGGCTGCTGCATAGCACCTACACTCTTCAAAATATATTTTGAAGGAGGAGCTCTCAGTGTGGAGAAGAAAATGCTGCAATATGTGCATTCCAATAGGGAGAGATTGTACACGATACACTTTGCTGACGACCAAGCCATTCTAGCTAAAGATGAGAACTATATAGACTACATGCTTGGAAAACTGGAGGAGGAGTACACCAAGTGGGGCCTTACAATTAATATACAGAAAACCGAGTAATTAGTTACAGAAGAAAAATCAGAAAGCCTGCAAATTGAAATGGAAACTATAAAATCAACTAAAACCTTCAAATACTTTGGAAGTCCAAATAATATCAAAAGCAGGGAGTAACGAAGAAATACATTCTACAATTGGTCAAGCAAGATCAGCCATTAGACAACTACATGGACTATTGTGAAATAATAAAATAACAAACGAAAATAAAAGAAGAGTTTATAAAACAATAATAGAAAGTATTGGGTTGTACGTCGCCGAACTTTGGGAAATCAATCAAAAAACAAATAAAAAATTATGGAAATGAACTATTGGAGAAGATGTTGCCGGTACACTAGACTTGTTAGGGTGAGGAACGTAGACATTAGGAGAGAAATGGAAATTGACCTAGACATAATAGATACTATCGAAGCCAAAAGACTAAACTGATATGGACACCTGCAGAGAATGCCTAAAAATAGATGGCCAAAAAAGATAGAAAAATGGACTCCGCTCACTAAAAGAAATCGAGGTAGACCAAGACGGTCATGGAGAGAGGATATCGAAGATGCAATGACCACCAGAGATTTAAAAACTGAATATTGCTTCGACAAAAAACGGTGGAAAATAGGATGCGAGAAACGACGCCAGCTATAAAAGACTCTCCTATTATATTTATACATATAAATCTGTTTACCATATCTTACATATACACATTCGACATAAATACGAAACATATTTGCAAGAAACACCACCCTCAAAATGTGTCACTCTAGGGTCTATTGGCCTACAAGATCTAGGTCGGAGATGTCATTTTTAAAATTACATAACCAATAACAAAATCTTTGGTTATAACCATTTCTAAATAATTTGTACAAAAAAACCTTTTTTGAGAACGATTTCCGGAGTGAAGGTCGAAACGTCAATAATAATAACGCCGTAATATTTAACTTGACAATGCTACAAGAAAGTAAACCCGACTTAAAAATAAATTGCAACACTATCATCCTTCGATGCGTAATTTTCAACTCTATGCTACAGTATAATATTGATGGACTATTCCATCGCCTACCTATGCTACAAATCATTCAATCAGAATGCTCCCCAGAAATAATGTGTCTATAAGAAACTAATCTGATTCCTTCCAATAGGTATATACTCACCAAAACAATTTAACTGTTTTCGTAAAGATAGAATAAACACCAATCGCGCTAAAGGAGAAGTGGCAATCTTGAAATAAACATATTGATTTTGGGATAGTCTTTCAACAACTTTCTAGATATTGCAAATAATACTTTGGTGATGGCTCACCAAAGGCCGCTCACCCTGGTGCGGACATTTCGTCTGAACACAACCCCATAATCACGGGTGTAAGGCTTCGACTAGCAGAGCTTAAAAAACTATCACAAAAAATTCATAACCACAGGACAATTAATGAAAGATAAAGAGCTTAAAACTGCATATAGTAAGCACATCAACGACAACTTGAGAAATATACAAGTAAATTGCATAGAGGAATCCTGTGATAAAATTAACATGGCTATAGCTTATGGTGACAAAGTAATCACAAGTAAAATAAGAAGAAATAACAAAAACGAGTGGATGACGGAAGAAGACAACCAACATAAATACAAGGAAATTTGCCCAACGTACGATAAGGGCAAGAATTAAAGAATTAAAATTGCAAAGGAAAGTTGGATGAAAAAACGGTGTGAAGAATTGAAATCACTACAGCTTTGGACTACATAAAAAGGATAAATAAATTTCGAGTGTATATAAGAAACGCCATGAGACAGACTCGTTTGAAGAATTATCAAGGAGACTAAGTACATACCCAGAAAGAACTAGCTAAAATCTAGATAGACTATGCTTCGATCCTATTTATGGATGATAGACGGAATATGCCAACTACTAACTTACCCACGGAAAATTTATGCTGCCCTCCCGTTATTCGTGCCGAGGTGGAGTATGCTATTAAAATACCAAAACTGGGCAACGCTATTCGACGGAATGTCGTTACTATGGAAGCCATAAAATTATTGGAAGATGACAACATCAACATGCTGGTAACAATTTTCAATGCCATATATATCACCGGCCACACGTCCGTCCAACGGATTGGCTTTATTCAACCTTTTTAAATGATCTCTTAATCACAAAATGCGGTAAAATACAAAGACCACAGACTGATCAGTTTAATGAGCTATTCGCTAAAATATTTCTTTGCATCCTCCACACAAGAATGTTGAGAAAGCTGGAAGAACTAAACGGCGAGACACAATTTGGGTTCAGTAGCGAACTGGGTATAAGTAAGGCATCTTTCTGCTTCAATATTCTTGTACAAAACTGCATGGATCAACGAAAGGATATATTCGTCACATTCCTCGACTATGAAAAAGGGTTTGACACCGTAAAACACGATGAAACCTGTGAAACCTGTGAAATGTTGAAAATGTTACACAACGCTAACATTGGCAAGAAAGATATAAGAGTAATCCAGAATCTCCATTGGAATCAAAAAACACCAGTGAGTCTGAATAATTTAATAAACACAGAGGAATTTGAAATTTAAAAGTGGGTGTAACAGGAGTGTATTTTGTCTCTTGCGCTGTTCAACCTCTATGTGGAGAATGTTTTTGCAGAGGCACTCGAATATAAAGAACTGGATTTGGAACAGGAACACTGGCGAGCTTTTGCATGCCGCAAAAGATAGACGTCTGACCTTAAGATAATTCGCCAACGCACTATAAGTGCACTATAAGAATAAAAAGAAAGCTCAAATGTGGTATTAAAATGTTTTTTTTTTTGTAATTGTTACCTATCCTCTGTTATATGACACCCAAGAGATGAAGGACAAATGGAGAATATATTTGGAGACACTTTTTCAAGATCAAAGAACGGATTATAGGCATCCATTTTCAGAGAGGATGACGGGCCCGGACATACTTAAATCCGAGGTAGAAGAAGCAATAAAACGGACGAAAAGCAGAAAAGCTGTAGGGCCTGATAATATCGAAGCTGAATTTTTAAAACTCTTGGAGGATGAAGGAATAAATTGGATCACGGCTGTCTTCAATAAAATATACAATACAGGAATCATCCCTGATAAATGGCTAGAATCAGAATTCATAGCGATACCTAAAAAACAGGGGGCTAAAAAGTGCGAAGAATATCGAACAATCAGCCTAATGAGCCACATGTTGAAACTGTTTCTTAGAGTCATCCATGGAAGAATTTATAAGAAGTGCGAGGAACAAATATCAGACAGACAGTTCGGCTTCATTAACGCAGTGGGTACCAGAGAGGCACTTTTCGGAGTACAGGTACTGATTCAAAGATGCAGGGACGTTAACTGCGACGTATACGCGTGCTTGATCGACTATGAAAAGGCATTTGACAGAGTTCAACATCAAAAGATGATAAACATTTTAAAAGAAGCAGACCTGGATGACAAAGACCTCAGAATAATTTCAGAACTATACTGGAATCAGAACGCATACATGAAAATTAACGGAGAAGAAACAGATCACATAAAAATACTACGCGGAGTTAGACAGGGATGTATTCTATCGCCGTTGATATTTAATATGTACTCAGAAAAAATTTTTAACGAGGCTCTTTACGGAATAGACGAAGGCATCCTTCTAAATGGTGAAAGAGTAAACAATGTTAGATATGCCGACGACACCATGGTGATAGCAGATAGTTTAGAGGGACTTCAGAGGCTAATGGACAGAATAAACGAGTACAGTCAACAGTACGGACTAAACATTAATACCCACAAAACCAAACAAATGATTGTCAGCAAGGAGAATATAAATGGGGCTCATCTATACATTAATGGGACGCAGATAGAGCGAGTAAAACAGTATTGCTACCTGGGAACTATTATAAACGAACAGTGGAGCAATGTACAGGAAATAAAGTGCCGCATAGGAAAGGCAAGAACGGTCTTTAACAAAATGAGCGCCATCTTCAAAAGTCACAACATAGCATTAGATACAAAAATGAGACATTTGAGATGCTATGTTTTCTCTGTGTTGTTGTACGGGGCGGAGGCATGGACGCTTACAGACACCACTATTAAAAAACTTGAAGCATTTGAGATGTGGCTTTATAGAAGAATGCTGAGAATATCACGGACAGCAAGGATCACGAACAACGAAGTTCTAGAAAAAATGAAGAAGGAACCAGAGATTGTGTTTACGATCAAACGCATAAAATTGCAATATCTGGGACACGTTATGAGAAATCAGCACCGTTACTCCCTGCTGCAGTCTATATTGCAAGGTAAAGTCAAAGGTAAGCGAGGACCCGGTAGAAGAAGAATATCATGGCTGCGGAATTTAAGTACATGGTTTAAGAAAACCTCAACGGAGCTGTTTCGAGCCGCAGCGAGCAAGGTCATGATTGCCAATATGATTTCCAACATCCGAAACGGATAGGAACCAGAAGAAGAAGAATCCTCTGTTAATATTTGAAATATATATGTAATATATTGATCCCATTTCTGTAAGTAAGATAAACAAAAGTATGATATAATGGTGTATAAGTATTATTATATCTCTTTTGATACAATTTTGGAAAATATTAGTTTAAATATTGTCCAATTTTAAAACCTTCCATATTTTAATATTATAGTTTTTATTTTTTTATTTCCGGTATTCCCAGTGATTTTTGTCATTCCTTTGCGGTGTTTTTGTTGAAATGATACGATTTAGCCTTTTTATTTCATTTCCACTGTTCGTATTTGTAATCTCATTCATATATAGATCTAAATTTGTCAGATGACTACATAAAAATATTTAAAATACGTTACATCTAGTTTAAAAATAAAAACTTCAATTCATGTGCCACTAAAATCATAAATCACTGAAGTATGTTATTACATTACGCCACAACGTGGTGTTATACATACACACAATTTTTGCCGAAATAAACAAAAATGTTATTCACACATTAAAAGTCCCTCGTGCATGTGTACGAATAAACAATATAAAACCAAAGCCGAATTTCACGCATTTGTAGAAAAAGGAAACATCATTCAACCGAGAATTACTTGTTGTAATAGACCATGAATTTATGCCACCATTGATTGATTTATGTCTCTTTAGGAATTGATGAATGTTTCGCCATATGTCGTAACATTTTAATTCCTGTTTAGAATAATAAGTTAAAGTACAAAGTGACCAATGAACCTATTTAAATCTATTTCACAGGCCTTTAGAAATTTTAAAGTATTTTAGGAAACCGAAACAATATGTTTCGGTTTAAAGTGACAAAAATGATCTCTTAAATAAAGAATTTCGCGCAGCAGTTTCCAAAACTACAATTGCCATTTGGATCGCCAACCTTCGAAAGGAGACGGCGCCATGAGAAGAAGAAGAAATAAAGGATGATAGGACTAAAGGCTTTTAAAAATAAAAGTAAACTCTGAATATATATTACAAATGGAAAATAATCTTGAAATGATAAATGAGATGCAAATAAAAACGGCAATTAAAGGAAGTTTAACATCAAATTCAATGCTTCTGATTAATCTCCTATAAGAATGAATGGTTTTGAAGTAGTAGATGCGAAGAAAAACTTCTTTGTAGAGGTAATCACGCTGTAAGATTAGAGTGGTATCGAGAATATAAACACTAAAAAAAAAAATCCAAGGCTACAGTTTTATTTACCGATGAATCCAAATTTGGATTTTATGCAGATTCGATTGCAATAAGAATATGGAGACGATCGGGAAATGACGAACGTTTGAGACATGTCCAGTATATCTACATATACAGGGGTAGTACAATAATGGTATGGAACGAAATAATTATGATTGCATTTGGATATGATGTTGGCGAAAACTTTCACCTCATGCATGATAATGCTCATGGCGCACGTATGTACGCTGAGTGGTTGCCTATCTAGGGTATTTTGAACTAGGAAAAAGTGATTTGTTGAACTCTATGGACTTCTATTTAAGTGACCGATGAACCTATTTAAATCTATTTCACACGCCTTTACAAATTTTTGAAGTATTTTAGGAAACTGAAATAATATACTTCGGTTTGAGGTTTAAGGCACAAATAAAAGATAATAGTTGTCGTAATATTAAGATCGAGTTGGTAATAGATCTATTGGTTCTAAATCCTTGTTGTTCTTATCATATGTCTACGGTATTAATCCACTTGTGAACGATAAATTAAACGGTAATAATATTTTTTTTAGCAATTTTGATGTAGACTGGAGCAGGGTTATTCCTTTGTTATTATGTCGGTCGATTTTTAGTCCTTTTTTATATAGTTATGATGAATAAGAATTTAAGTAGCAGAAGACCAATGGCTAGAAGAATCCTATTTAGAAATTGAGAAACTGAAGCAACGACACGACAGCTTCCATTTGAATAAAAAACTAAAAGAATTAACAGGCAAAAGCAGAATTTACAGACAAAATATATCACAAGACACTGGTGGTAGAATAAAGAGCACTTCAGTTAATCTCAGAAGTTCAGTAGATCATTGACCAAGCGAAACGAAGGAAAGCTTCTGGTCCTGAGGAAATACCAGTAGAATTGTTACAACTATTATAACTTGTTACAACTAGTATAAGATATACAGCATCGGTAAATTACCAGACAACTGATTAGAATCAATATTTATAACTAGACTTCGGCAAATATGCAAATAAAAATGTAGAAAATATGCGCATAAATATGCACGTGTTTACCCGAAAATATGCAAATATTTTACAAAATATGCAAACAAATAAATAAAAAAATCGTAAAATAGTAACAATTTTATTTAAAAAAAAAGTATACATAACTAAATATTTCCTACTATTCATTAAGATTTACATTTATTTTAAGTAACTACATCATTTTTAAGTATGAATAAACTTATTTAGAATTATGGTAACAATAAATGACCAAGTGGTGTTCAAAATTTTCTAACAAAAACTTGTGGCTTCTGTCTGAGTACATATATTTATATATGGAAAAACTTCGTTCAACATCAACTGATGTAACGGGAGCATTTTTCAAACTAACCAAAACATTTGGTTCTAAATTAATTGTTTCCGAAATATTTTCAGCTAGAACACTGACTACTTCAGAAAGAATATGGTAACCTTTATTTTTTTCCATAGTAGCTTCAATTTTTTTTATAATATCTTTTCCAATATTACCTCTAACGTTCCGACAACATGACGCAAATTCTTTTATTAATGCTGTACTTTCGAACAATGACAGTTTTGGTGATTCTAACTGAGTAATTGTTTTTTGAACAAAACTAAAATTTGATTTTATAAATGAAAGTTCTTGTTGAAGCAAGTTACTCTGAAAAGTTTGTTTAGAATCCAAAAGAGATTGGGAACTTTCATCTGTTAACGTATCAATTATGTTCTTTATTTTAACAAAATGATCTGCATACAAATTAGCTGCTTCTAACCATGTTCCCCATCGCGTTAAAATAGGTTGTGGTGGAAGAGGAATGTTAGGTAGCATTTCTTTATAAAGTTGAATTCTTATAGGAGATTTAAAAAATACTTTTTTGACACTGGATATCATGGTATTTACAAGAGGAAACTTTTTTCGTATTTTCTCTGCAACTCTGTTTAATCCATGCGCTACACAAGTAACGTGTATTAAATCTGGGAAAAATATTTTTAAATTTTGTTCTGCTTTCACCATATAAGGAGCAGCATCCGATAAAATAAGCAGTAATTTATTAGAAGGAATAGTTGTCGGAAGAAAAAAAGTTGCTAATGTTTCTTGTATAAAACGCGAAATTGTTAAAGCATTTGTTTTCTCAAGTTGCTGGCATGAAATAAGATGAGATTTTGGTAATAAGAACACCAATCAATAAATGAGCAATATACTTTCCTGAGGAATCAATGGTTTCGTCTACAGATATGTAAAAATAATGATCTGCAATTTCTTCCTTAATATTAATTAACACCGACGAGTATAGCCCGTTCACATTATTTCTTCTTAGAGACCGATCACTTGGAACATTAAGTTTGCAATATTTTTTTAGAAACGAACTAAAATTTACATTTGCTAATTTTGAAAGCGGTATGTTTGCAGACACTAATGCGCGCCACAAGTCTTCATTAAAAGTTTCTTGCTCATCTAATTTTTTTGAAGTAGATTGGAAACATTTAGCCATTGAAGTTTGATGTTTTCCTCCTATTTTTCCTTTTTTTGCAATGTGTGAAGCAGTTCTCACATGTTGGTCTATCTGAAATTTCTTCTCACATGCTATCTATAAATAAAAATAAAAACCTTTATTTTAACCCAACCTTTAAAATATAAAAATATACAAGGTGTTTTTGGTTAATCAAATAACTGGTTTGGAAAAAAAAACACTCGCTAAGTATTTTAAATGCAGTATTAATCCACAAATTAGTTTTTGTTACTTACCATTAGTACATCATATAACTTATTTTAAAATTCAACAAAAGTTTTTTTTTTGTTAATTCAATTACAATAAAAATAATTGTGTTTTAGAATAGCTGACTTCATAAAAAAAAGTAAAGGTGAAAAATTTTTCTAAATACACACCATTGTATTGTACCATGGACAATTTTTTCTCACTAAAGGAAGCTATTTTTCATTTAAAAACAACCTACGAGTACTAAATTTCAAGTAAATACGTTTATTGGTTTTAAAGTTATTGTTGTTATTAACTAAAAGAATTTAATTTTTTTTAATTTTAACACCCTGTATCTCGAAAAGTAAATAAGTTTGACCCCTCATTAACTATATCGTTTTGTTCAATTTTTCGAGAAGTATCTACAGTCAAACGTTGTAAGTGTCATTTGGAAACACCCTGTATGTATGAAATATTAGATATTTAATAGAAAATATTAGATACTTACAATTTTGCCACAGACTGAACAGTAGATTTTTCCCATATCCATAGACAGCTCTTTATAAGATTTAATCCAAGTTGAAGCACTGGTTGTTTTAGGCATTATAAAATCACAATCTTCCTTTTTGTTACGCACAACGAGTGTTTACGCTTTGAATATCAAAACAAAAATGATTTACAAATCTGAGCATCAAATTAGAAATGTTTAGGTACCTAATTCAATAAACTGGGAGATTTTGGAAAATCCCTAAATTAGGAACAAAACTATTAGCCGTTTACCTGCTGTTAAGATACAATAAATTGTAGATAGATTTGGGGATTAGATCATAAAATGCAAATGAGCGAACCCTTAGCGATTATCTAATAACTGAATGCCTCAGTGACCGAGACTTTCTAAGAATGTTGAGGGCTACTTAAATTGATCTTCTTTGAAATTGTACATGTTTTGTACCTGTAGAGATTACGTACTTAGATCATTTCTTGATTAAAATGACTACAAAATTTTATACAAGAATTGAAATAAATTGGTATGTTTAAAAATTTTCAAATACAGTATAAAAATCTGAACTTTTATGCACTTTATGCAAACTTTTATACAAATATGCCAAAATATGAAATATTTGCATAAAATATGCACAATATGCAAAATATGCAATATGCATATTTGCCGAAGTCTATTTATAACTATTCCAAAGAAAAGGAATGCCAATGACAGTCTAGCGACTATCGGCATCGGTTTAATGAGTCACACGCTCAAAATTTTTATAAAAGTATTGCATTGTCGCATATATAAACTTTGTGAGGGGATAACTGGCGATGAGCAGTTTAGTTTCCGAAACGGTATGAGTACTCGAGAGGCTCTTTTTTGCATGTGAATACTCTTACAAAAGAGCATTGAGTTTAGGAAAAATATTTACGTATGTTTTATACATTTCGAAAAAGCCTTTGATAGAGTACCACATTCACTACTATTTTAATGCTTGGACTCAGTTGGTCTGGACACGTATGACATTAAATTGCTCAAAAATCTTTACTACAATCAGACCACTTATATTAAAGTGGATCAAAAGGGTTCAGAGAGCCTAGAAGACCTTCAAACCCTGTAAAACCCCTGGTAAACAACGAATGCACTGAAAAGGTCTAAATAATTAACGTAAATAAAACAAAATAGATGGTGGTCGGAAAAATTAATACCGAAGACTCAATACTAAAATTAGATAACAAAATCCTGAAAAGCGTGGAACACTTTAGATATCTGGGTAGTTGGATTGACTGGAGGGTTGTAAATGACGAGGAAATTTCTACCAGAATAGAAATTGCACGAAAAAACTTTATTAACTGGCGTTTTGTATTGCGCAGTAAACATTTGCCATTGACCATACGTCTAAAAGTATTAAAGTGCTACGCCTGATCTGCTTTGTTCTATGGATGTGAAACCTAAACAACAAAAATAAAACATCTGAATAAATTAGAAGCGTTCGAGTTATGGTGTTACCGTCGCATGCTTAGAATTCCGTAGACAGCACACATATATAACGAATGTGTGCTAGAGGCCTTGCAAAAAGAGCGTGAATTGATTAATATCGTCAAAATAAGAAAGGTCCAAGACTTTGGCTATATAATGAGAGGACGTAAATATCGCTTACTCTGGTTGATCATTCAGGGCAAAATCGAAGGAAAACGCTGAATTGCAAGCAAGCAACTGTCCTGGCTGCATAACATTAGATCACGGACAAGTCAAACGGTCGAGGAATTGTTTCCTCTAGTTGCTAACCTAGAAACATTTCATCAGCTTATTAATACGACGATAGCCAATACTAGAAAACAAGCACGGCACACAAAGAAGAAGATTGTTATGTTTGTTCTTCATTTCTCTGGTATGGTCCCATATTTTTTTGAAATATCTTTGTCAATTCTGTCACGATATCTGGGTTACCGTATTGAATGAACACGAAATTGATACCACCAGTCCCTGGCAATTTTCTGATTTTTATTTTCTTAATTGCTATTTGTAACTCTTCACTAGTTATACCTTCGTCAATTCTACGTTACTTTGATCTTGTTCTTCGGTTTATATATCGGTATTGAGTATAAGAGTATAAGAGTATTGAAATATTGTGTCCAGGTTTCAGGTTGTATATTGTATGTTTGTATTTCCTCATTTACTTTTTTCTTTCTTCGTCAGCATGTTCTATAGCTTCTTTTGACCTCCACCTTTTTTGGACCTCCAGATATGTCATAATTCATATATACCGAGAATCACAAATTCATATATACACATCAAAAATTGATGTGGATTTACCGATTCAAAGGTTGGCAATCCAAATGGCAATTTTAGCTTTGGAAACTGCTGCACGAGAGATTTCTGTGGATGAGCGGTTAAACCATCTCCTTAGGTCTTTCAGCCACGAGTTCTGACGTCTTCCAACTGATCTTTTGCCCTGTACTTTACCTTCCAATATGATTTGGAGTAATTCATATCTTTCACCTCTCAACACATAACCAAAGTATTGTATTTTTCTCTCTTTGAGTATGCTCGGTAATTCTTTTTGTTTACTCATGCGCCGAAGTACCTCACCATTGGTAACTTTTTGTATCCATCGAATTCTCACCGTCTGTATATATACATTTCAAAGGCATCTATTCTTTTTTCTGTTTCAGAGTCCATTGTCCATTTTCACAGCCATACAGCAAAACAGAGAAATATCAGATGGGTATCACATGCAACAACTTAAACTTATTAGTTCGTAAGGTTTTATTATACAATTTTCAATATATTTAAATTTTGCAATGGATTGTGTATTTTATTATTTTTATTTTGTGATATTGACAATTTATGTAATTATTTTAGTAAATTTTAAATTGTTATTGTTATTTTTCTGACTTTTTGTAAGCTTAGTCCATAAAATTGTGACAATAAAGCATATTTCTATTCTATTTATATGTAATTCATTATGGGCGCATCAGTTTATCAATTCTTCTCAGTTTCTTTTTGTTGATTCTTTGTTGAATATCTGCATAATTATTGGTATTGTAGTAGTCCCAATTTTTAAATACACACCTGGAGTATAGCTTTTACAGTACACACTGAAAAGTTTTATGTCATTCGGTTACAATTTTTATAGCTAAATCTAGCGCAATCTTTTTTTTTTTCGGTTCTTTTTTTCTTCAGTATTATTTTACATATTTTTTTTATAAGTATTATTAAAAAAACGTTATTGGTGATTTATTATATACAAAAACAAGTTTTTTGTGTTTTTCAATACTATCAACTGAACGATCTTCGCGGTCCACCAATAAAAACAGTCTCTTCTAAACAAGGAGTCAATACCAAACAATTGAATCATTAAAAGGAACTGCTTACTCCAATTCTACTTCTGACGATCTTAAAACATACTTCAAGTATTTTATTTGAAATTCTCAGCTGACACCAATCGACAGTAAATTACCCTAATGGCTATTGTTCTAACATGGCGTTACAAACCTCAAAACACGTAAATATTACCTGCCTGTCTGTAGCACACTAAATACGAAATAACACGGCTTTTGTCGGACCGACTTTAACTGTTGGCCCCTGCGGAGACGGTGAAAGATTGATTTGTTTTTTATTTTATTACAGACCGATACTAACTCTCTTTTATGTACATCTTTTGGGGGCAAGTTGAACCCTCCAGTTGGTTTTGTATCTTTCAAAAGTAAAAAGGTAAATGGATAGTTGAAGCAGGTCGGTCAGTTTACAAAGACGAGTAAAGTCACGGTTTGATGAATTTGCAAAAGTCAAGTTTGAAAAATGTATTAAATGTGTGTAAGCATATATTTTAATGTGTTTTTTTTATATAAAAGAGAAGAAAAAATATTGCTGTGTCTGCAAAACATAAAACAAAATTGTGCAAAACACTGTATGCATTAATGGTCATACAGTCACCGAAAAAATAGCGTTTATGAAAAGTCATCGAAAATAATGTAGCATAGGTGTATTATGTTCATATGTGTTTTACACATAGTCCAATCTCTACTTATAAATAACAAAAGTTTTTCACAGTTTTTCGTATTATATAAAATATTACGTTTAGAGACGTAAAGTCTCTAAACACAAGAGAGCAGGAAATTACAAAAAAAACTTGTAGAAAAA
The DNA here is from genome assembly GCF_040954645.1 of Diabrotica undecimpunctata. Classification (NCBI taxonomy): domain Eukaryota; kingdom Metazoa; phylum Arthropoda; class Insecta; order Coleoptera; family Chrysomelidae; genus Diabrotica; species Diabrotica undecimpunctata. The sequence continues at coordinate 54,350,026 of NC_092804.1, read as the reverse complement.
AATATAGACATATTATGTGCATTACAAGAGACGAAGAAAAAAGGAAAAGGTCAAATTATGCTAAATGACTATCTGTTGATTTACAATGGTGTTGCGAAAGAAACCAAAGTCAAAGAAGGAGTCACCCTGCTAGTACACAAAATATTTTTACACCAAGTACAAGAATGTAAATATACCTCTAAAAGAATAGTCAGTGTAAAAATTAAACTGGATGTCAAACCTCTAAATGTCATAGCAATCTATGCACCAGAGGACAACAGAGATATCACCACAGGTGAAAACTTCTACGAACACCTTCAGACTGTGTAATAAACGAGACCCCAAATGATGAATAATATAATCATTATGGGTGATTTTAACGCCCGTGTTGGCAATGATATAGTTCCAGGAATAAAACAGCAATATAACAAAAATATCAGAAATGAAAACGGAGACCTTCTGACAGACCTCTGCAACATAAACGAGAAACGTATTAATAATACATTTTCCCCCCACAAAAAAATAATACAAATACACTTTTGAAAACAGTAGAGGACAAGAATCTTTGAATAGACTATATTCTGCCAAATAGAGAGTTACAGCCCTCTCAAATCTGGGATGTAAAAGCACTAGCATAACTAGAAATAGGAAGCGATCATAAATTGGTATTGTGCAAAATCCGAAATAAAACACATATATGTAATAACAAAACACCAGAATACGCCACAAAGATAAAAGTCGAAAGCTTACAGAAAGTGATAGAGTCGAAGAAAGCTGTGCAAAAATTAAGTCTAATATCTTATCCTCGACCAAGAAAGTTCTTGGTGAAAGAAATATAAATAAAAATAAATCGTTCCCAACTCGAAGAACTTCATGGTTTTGTACAGAATGACAGGAAAAATGTAAAGAAAAGAAAAAAGCTTACCTGAAATACATGCCAACCATAACTTAAGAGTTATGGTTGACCATAACCAAACCAACCAAAATCATAATTAAAAGATAATTAGAAACAGAAACACATGCACTTGTGAGAAAAATTAAAAATGATCACTGGAAACGCTTTTCGAAAGAAATGAAACATGATTTTTACGGTCTGCAAAAGGAAATATGGCGCTTCATAGGAGGTCAAAGAACGAAGGTAACAAAACTAATAGAACCAAAACACATATAAAAGTATACGTGGATTGACTACCTAAAAAAGATATATGCAGAGGAAGAACAAACGACGCTAGAACCGGAAACAGCAGAAATTACCACAAATGAAAAACACTTGAAAACCTTCTTCTTGCAGTGTCGTCTCCTATCGGAGGTTGGCTACCATCACAGCAATCTTTACTTTGTTGGCTGCAGCTCTGAACAATTGTATTGAACTGCACCCATACCACTCCCTTAAATTTCGCAACCAGGAAATCCTCCTACGTCCACATTTCTCTTTCCCGAGATTTTTCCTTGGATTATGAATCTAAGCAGAGAGTACTTTTCTCCTCTCATTATGTGGCCCAGATATTCCAGTTTTTTTGTTTGTATGGTTTTTATGACTTCGCATTCCTTCCCCATCTTCAGCAGAACATCTTGATTTGTTACTCTTTCTGTCCATGGTATTTTCCACATTCTCCTGTAACACCACATCTCGAATGCCTCAATGTTTTTGATGTTTATCTTTTTCAGTGTCCAGGCTTCCATGCCGTACAGCAAAACGGAGAAAACATAGCACCTTAACATTCACGTTCTTAAGTTTATATTTATGTCCCGGCTGCATAGGAACTTTTTCAGTTTGACAAACGATTGTCTCGCTATCTCTATTCGCCTCTTGATTTCTCTTGTCTGGTCATTAGTATCAGTGAAGCAAACCTCTAAATATTTGTAGGACGTAACTCTTTCAACTGGCTGATTATTTATGGTTAAATTCACATTGGTGTATAGCTTCTTTGTTACAATCATGAATATGTCTTTTTGATGTTCAGTTTTAGACCATATTTTTTAGTATGAGTGTTTATGTTTTCCATCAAAAACTGTAAATCTGCTAGGTTATCTGTTACTATTAGCGTGTCATCAGCGTATCGTATATTGTTAATTAACTCTCCGTTAATGTTCATACCATTGAAAACCTGAAGAACAGAAAAGCAGCAGATAACGATGGGATACCAAACGAGTTACTGAAATATTGTGGGGCAGCAAAGACAGAACAATTTACAACATTAATTAATAAAATTTTAAAACACGATAAAATATCGGAAGAATGGAGAACGAGCGAACTAATTCTACTATTCAAAAAAGGAGATAAAAAAACAGCCAGAAAACTACAGAGATATATATATGAAGACCTAGACAAAAAAGTGGGAGATCAAGTACAAAAAGCAAACAGACTGACACTAATAATGCCTTGTTAGCTACTTCTGACGATGAAACGGGAATCTTGACAGTGGATATCGACCCTAATGTAGCCTCACCAGAAGTACAATGTCATTTAGACCAATTACAAAACAGGCAAAAACAATTATAAATCAACAATAAGACCGATAATGACGTACACAGCGGAAACAAGAGCAGATATGGCGAAAACACAAAGACTACTGGAAACAACAGAAATGAAAGTCTTACGAAAAATAACAAACCAAACTCTAAGAGACAGAGTAAGAAGTGATGAAATACGAGCGAGATGTAGTATAGAGGAAATAAACGCATGGACCAAAAGAAGAAAAGTGGAATGGAATGAACCCATCGAAAGAATGACAGAAAATAGAATAGTACGAATAGCAAGAGAAAAATCGCCAAATGGAAGAAGATCATTGGGACGACCGAGGAAAAGATGGTCAAACAACGTCAATTGAGGCTAAAAACCGAAGTAAAACAGGCATTAAACCTATTTATAAAGTAGGAAGAAGAAGAAGAAAGAAGACAAAACTGGCTTAAGCGATAAAAGATCAATGTTAATGCCAGCAAATCAGTACACATTACTTTTACAACAAGAAAATTTATATGTCCACAACTTTCTATTAATAATACTCCCATTCCCATAAAACCAGTTGTCAATTACGTGGATGTGTATTTGGATGAAAAACTTATATGGAAAACGCACATTAACACTAAAGGGAAAAAACTAGATCTTCAACTAAAAAATATGAACTGTCAATTTAAGAAAAAGTCTCAGTTATCTCTTGAAAATAAACTGCTTCTGTATTATACAAAGCTACACTTATACCAGTTAGAGCATATGGAATAAAACTATGGGGCTGCAGTAAACCTTTAAATACGAAGATATTTCAAACATTTCAATTCAAAATACCCCATATCATAAGTAAAGCTCCATGGTATGTATCCAACCAAACACTTCACAATGATCTGGATATCCCACTACTAAAGGACATAGTAAAGAATCATTCAATAAAATTAAACATCGCACCACTTATCACAACAACGATCTGATAAATAATTTATTCACTCAACTACTTGCCGAAAGAAGAGTGAAAAGAGTAGAAAAGACTGGACGGTACCTTCTTCTTCTTAGTCGTTACCCTGATGCAGGTATCGTGATATCATGAAGCTATTAGCTAAATTTCCCAATATTCCTCCACGTTTTTCTATCTTCTGCCATTCTAGCACATTCTGACAATGGAGCGCCAACGGTAGCAACAATATGGTCCGTGTATCGTGTGGGAGATCTACCTCTATTTCTTTTGCCTTCTACTTTTCCCTGGATGGTAAGTTTTTCAAGAACATTTCTTCGAAGCACATGTCCAAAATAGCTTAGGACGGTACCTAACTCACGTTAATTTACTTAAAGACTATTTACTTATTATTCTGTGTATAGAGTAATTGTAAACGTACAATCCAACAATAAAATGTTTTAAACAGATTTCAGGTAAAATAATTTTACAAAAGGAATTTTAAAAATTACAAATATAAAAATTAACTAATAAAATTAATTTAAATATAAGGAACGGAACATAACGTTAGAGAGAAGTTTGTTAGACAAGAAATTCTGTAGTATCTTGCAAACTAAGATGAAAAATCACAACCTTATTTTTACATTCCGTATATATAAGTAAAACTTAAATATTTCTCCGTAAAAATTGCTTCGGAAGTTCCTTATAAATAGACCTATAATGTGAAAAAAAAAATCAGCCAAAAATCAATCAATGGTTCAGAAGAAAAACAGCTTCAAATATATGATATATTTAAGGTGGTGCGTTTTGTAGATTGTAGGAATATATGTTTTTTTATACATTGTACTTGAAACTTAATATTGATGTAGTAAATTTTATCTGAACTTTTCGTTGTTAACAATAAGCTCTTTAAAAATTACTATCTATAATTCCAGAAACAGAGTGATTTTAGTGGTATGACCTAATAAATTACTTGTTGGTAAACAAATGAGACAATCTCGGCGAGTATAATCTGGTCTGAACAAACAATCATCTGCAGACAAGCCATTAGATTTAAAAAGTGTACGTTCTTATAATTTCACGGCTCGTTCTAAAAAAATAACGTCGAGATTAGCTGTCCATCTCTTTGAAATGAGGCCGCATTTGAGCCGTTGTTCCTTTTTTGTGTGTTTATTTTTTGTGTTCTAGTAAGAGTTATATTTTGGTCATTATATATAAAGAAATTTAAACTTTTATACAGCTCAAAAAAGCAAAATGATTTAATATAATGAGAAAAAACTGTAACTTTGTTAGTTATAAATAGATACTGGACTATATGCAGAATACATATAAACATACTATATGATATAAATTTGCATGACTTTTATAAACGCTAAACCTACTACCTAAATTTGATAGAGGGGGGTTATCGGTCAAAAACCTTTCGATTGTAAGTCCATAAACATCATCAGTTTATCTAACATTAGGTAAATGAGCATTCATCCATAGTGAAAATATAACAAAACAATTTATTTTAGGGGATATGTAGCTCATAAAATATGAAAGTGAAATAAAAATAAAAGCTTATATACCATATAAAATTTAAAACTTTGGTTTCTTTAGAAAGAAAACAAAACTAAGTCAGTTTTCTTATAAATGTAAATTAAAAACTGTACAAGGAACAGAAGTATGAAAAATGAGTATAAAAAACAATAACGTGATATGGCAATCCGGGGGACCGAGGGGGAGGAACGCTCCTGATATAGTGTTGATCTAGTGGCAGTTCCTTACCCGGTCTTGGAGTATTGATCTGAGAGAGACCTGTTCTTTCCTATGGCTATTTTATGTTATTAATTATTGTATTTTATTTTCGCAAGTATTACATTTCGCAACAGTGGGTCACCGAGCCATGCATTCAAGTCTTAGCCGCAGGATTGGCAGTTTATTTTTATTGGTTTCAATATAACTTTATTTTTTTATTTATTTGTTCCAAATATATTTTTATTTTAATTTGAACCTGCCTTTTACTGTTAGTTCAGATCGTGTTTTTGCGTATGTCATTATTGGCCTAATAACTGTTTTGTAGATTCTGCCTTGCGTTTATTTCCCAATATTTTCATATCTCCATATTGTTTCTTGCTTAGCAACTTGCGGTTCTGTTTGCTCCATTCACTTGATCTTACACTTCTGTTTTGAATTTTTCGTAGCTTTAAACTCTATCACCTGCTCTATTATCTGACCTTCTAGCTCTAATTTACCAATTCTGTTTCCAATCATACATTTTGTCTTTTTTGGGAAAATTAACATGTTAAATTTTCTGGCGGTTATATTAAGTTGGTGCAGAATACGTTGTAAATAATCTTTACTTTGAGGGACTACAATTGCGTCGTCTGCATAGCAGACTATTTTAGGTTGTTTTTCTCCCATTTGGTATCCTTTTTAGTTCTTACTATTTTTATTATTTCATCCATAATCAGGTTGAACAATAGATGACTCAGGGAATCCTCCTGTCTTATCCTATTGACAGCTCTAATTGGATTAGTTAGGTAGTTTTTCTACCTTTACTTTTAGAATCATACTGAGAGCCTGGAATGAGGAACAAATCCCGGAAGAGTGGTGTATTGGGATCGTTTGCCCGCTACACAAAAAGGGTGATCAATTGGAATGTAGAAACTATAGGGGAATAACCCTCCTTAACACAGCATACAAAATATTTTCGAGTATTTTATATGGTCGTCTGAGTGCATATTCAGAGGAGCTTCTTGGCGTGTATCAAAGTGGTTTTAGGCCTGGTCGATCAACAACAGACCAGATCTTTGTGCTAAGCAAATACTGAAAAAAACCAATGAATTCAATATCGGCACATACCATCTTTTCGTAGATTTTTAATCGGTCTATGATAGTGTCCTAAGAAATAAATTGTATGAAGCCATGGATGAATTACACATCCCCGATAACCTGATTAGATTGGTTAAAGCTACAATGCGTAGTTGTTTGCAAAGTCGAAATACAGCTCTGGACAAGGCGGTAAGGGATGCCCAAATAGACAACAGAGAAAACATTTATTATAAATCATCCCAAATTTTGGCATATGCAAATGATGTTAACCTAGTTGCCCGCACAACACGCAAGCTAGAAGAAATATATACCACCTTGTCAAACGCCTCAAAAAATATGGGTCTGCAAGTAAATGAGGAGAAAACTAAGTTACTGGCATCAACAGCCAACAATAGAGCCAGAAACATCGGCCACCAATTTACGGTTGATAACTCTACCTTTAAAGTGGTGCACAAATTCACATACTTAGGCTCCCTAATCACCAAGGAGAACATTATGACGGAAGAATTCAAGCGAATAATAATCCTAGCAAACAAATGCTATTTTGGACTAAGTAGATATATGAGTAGCAGAAACTTAAGCCAAAAAACAAAAATAACCATATACAAAACCCTTATACAACCAGTGTTGACATATGGGTCGGAGACATTGACCATTTCCATGGCAGATGAAAACCTCCTGCTTATATTTGAACAAAGGATCCTGAGAAGAATATTCGGTGGCATCTGTGAAAATGGTGTTTGGAGAAGGAAGTACAACTACGAGATATATCACAGATATAAACATATATTTGGTGGTAAAGACGTAGTATCCCTTATAAAAATAGAAAGACTAAGATGGGCAGGACATCTCGCAAGATCACAGCAGAACAACCCTCCTAGAAAAATCCTTATGTCACAACCTGTGGGAAGTAGAAGTAGGGGTAGCCCAAAACTCAGATGGAGGGATGGTGTAGATGAGGATGGTAGAAAAATAGGCGCAGCAAACTAGTCAGTTCTATCCATAGTTGGCAATGGATAGAACTGACTGGCGTAATAGACTTGGGAAGGTCGAGGCTCTTTTATAGGGCTGAAGCACCAATGATGATGATGACTTTTACTTTTATTGTGATGTTTTGTAGATATTTTCGATCATTTTGATTATTCTTAAAGGTGTATCTTTAACGTACAATAAGAGGAAAACGTCCTTTAATTTGACCCTGTCAAATGCCTTCTTAAAGTTCACGAAACATAGATATACCAGTTCTGATAATAAACTAAACTCGAAACTTGATACATACGTTCGTCTTTGTCTAAGGAAGAACCCAATTGAATTTAAGGTCAATAAATCAAAGTTCTTCTTCTTCTTCCTCTTAATAAGCAATTCTGATTGTTCACTGGCAGATTAATACATGTATGGAAGGTTGTCACTCCATCTTTTGCGCCGTTTAGTATCCATTCGTTTATACAATCTACGTTGCATTGTCTTTTAATGTCTTCACTTCTCTTTCGATCTCTCAGCATATTTCCTGTAATTCTTCGCAGTACTCTCATCTCTGCCGTTTCCAGTAGCCTTTGTGTTGTGGCTTAGTCAAAGGTATTTAAAATATAATGATCCGAAATTATGGTTTAACGGTACGTTTCTAACTAAATCGTTGACGTTAGACGTTTCGACGTTTGACAAAGTCTTTCTTAAGGAATGTTAAAAACTATAAATAGTGTTACGATAAATATACTGGCCTAACTTTTATGACTAATTATTCTGTTTTATTGTAGAAATTTCGGTGGAAGTCTAGATTCAAATTATGGTGAATTCTCCAACTTGATGTTCTCGACTATTCCAGTATATCAGGATTTCGTATATAAATACAACATTTTTATATGGAGAGTTAGTTAATACTCAAGACCCGCGCTCGCGAATTTGTACGTACGGATATAATAAATTATTGTAAGATAAGTTAATATAAATAAAGAAATAAATTAAATCCGTAAGTGTTATAAATATTGAACCTTTTAATAAATTCACAACAAATGGTGTCAGAGTGAGATCGAACATAAATTAGACTTATAATAATAATACAAGTGAATACGTAAAATAAATTGTGAAAATGGCTACGATTTATGAGCTCACAGTGACGAATTTAAGAAGACATCTCGAAGACAGAGAATTAGCTTCTACCGGAAAAAAAGCTGAGTTAGTCCAACGACTAAAGAACGCTTTGCTAGAAGAAGGACTAGATCCAGAAACTTATATATTTGAAGGCAAGCATGATGCTGTCCTCTCGTCGATTTCGAAAGTTTCTGGTGATGTAGCCAAAGTTTCCGGCGACATCGCATCATTGGAGAACAAAGTATCCGGCGACATCGCTTCTTTAGAAAGCAAAGTTTCTAACGAGATTTCTTCTCTGGAAAGCAAAGTTTCTGCTAACATCTCTAAAGTCACTTCAGAGATATCTGCTCTTGACGATAGAGTGTCTTCGTTAAAAAACCAAGTTGCTGCCGATATGTTGGCCTTCGAAGAAAATATATGGAAAGAGATGGAAAGGAAGATGGAGGAAACAGGGACAGCAGAGAGAAGTAACAATCCGATTACAGTGGAGATAAAAGAAGACGAGACGAAATGTAAGTTGGAGACACGGCCGAAATTTGAAGGAAGTGGAGGTTCTATTCATGTTAAAGTCCCAACTTTCGACGGAAAATCATCATGGAACAACTACATGAAACAGTTCGAATCAGCCGCAAGAGCAAATGGATGGTCTGAAAAAGAAAAGGCGGTAAACCTGACTATCGCTCTTCGAGGAGATGCCTTAGATGTGCTTCAGACCATAGCCGTAGAGGAGACCGATGATTTCGAACAACTGAAGAAGAGGTTAAATATGCGATATGGCCACGAATATTTGGAACATGTATATCAGTCGCAGCTTAAAAATCGTAGACAGAAGAAAGATGAGGCTCTTCAAGAATATGAGGTAGATATTGCCAGATTAGTACGATATGCTTATCCAACAGCTCCCGAAAACGTGATGGAAAAATTGGCCGTTCAAACGTTTATTGATGGTCTTCGTGATCATGAAATGCAGAGAACACTACGATTAGCTCGTCACAAGACGCTGGTTGATGTTTTATCCGCCGCCCTCGAATACGAGTCAGCTACGCAGGCCTCTGGCGGTTACAGTAAAGTTAGGACTGTAAAAGAGGAAGGAGATGAAGATAAACTTGACCAGCTCTTTAATTTGATGAAAAGCATGACATGCAAGAAAAAGAAGACCATAAAATCAAGAAACTCACCATCAGGAAAACCAGAACGAGTCAACCTTAGGGGGGCAGCTTCGACCCGGAACTCTTCCAAAGACCCTCTTATACTAATAGCTTCTTTGAAATGTCGTGAAGATAGTGTATATGTAGATGGAGACATAAATGGTAAAAAGCATACGTTGTTGGTGGATACCGGAGCGACCAGAACCATTATACGCCCGACAGTTATAAACAGCCGAAAGAAACTGTTACCAACGAGGTTGCGACTTCGGACCGCTACAGGTGAAAATGCCAACATTCATGGAGAAATCCAGGTACAATTGGGGATTGGAGCAGAAAAGTTTGTCCATACTGTTATAGTTGCTGACATCGAAGAGGATGTTATATTAGGAATGGACGTAATGAATATGCATGGATTCCAATTGGATTTTAAGAATAAGGTAATCAAAGTTGGCAACGAGGAAGTATTTCTCCATCCACATAATGACAACACTGTGCAAGCAGCCATTACAGAAGATACAGTCGTGCCTGCGAGAAGCGAAACGATCATAGTAGCGCGACTACAGGGAATTGTAGACGAAGGGAGACCTGTTATGATGGAGCCTTGGAACCACGACGATGAGGTTGGCCGTGGAATCATAATTGGAAAGGAATTGGTGACTTCGGCTAAAGAAATTCCTGTGAGACTTATCAATGTCAACGACTACCCAGTGACCATAAAGAAAGAGACAAAAGTAGGAACTTGTGTACCTGTGACATCCATAATTCGTCAGGCGACAACATCTGATAATTCCAACGACAAATTCGACCAAATGGTTGCAGTTGCAGGACAGTCTCTAAACCAGATGGAGAAAAGGAAATTAAGGGAATTTCTTCGGCAGTATCGTGATATTTTCGTACCGAAAGGAGGAAAAACGGGAAGAACTACCGTTGTTAAGCATAAAATTGATACTGGTAATGCTAAGCCAATTCGTCAAACAGCTCGACGATTACCACAGGCAAAAAGAGAGGAAGCTGAAACGATTGTTCAGGAAATGAAGAAAGACGGGGTGATAGAACCTTCTACGAGCCCATGGGTCTCTCCGGTGGTCCTGGTTAAGAAGAAAGACGGAACGACGAGGTTCTGTGTGGATTACCGTTTGCTGAACAACGTTACCAAGAAAGATAGTTATCCTCTGCCTCGGATCGATGACACATTGGACACATTGGCTGGAAGTAAATTGTTTTCTACTTTAGATTTGAAGTCTGGATACTGGCAGGTAGAAATGGACCCAGTCGATAAAGAAAAGACAGCCTTCACCACAGGATCTGGATTGTGGCAATTCAACGTTATGCCATTTGGACTTTGTAATGCTCCTGCGACATTTGAGAGGCTTATGGAAAATGTGTTGAGAGGGTTATCTTGGAAAACATGCCTGGTTTATTTAGATGACATAATCGTCTTGGGGGAGACATTCGAAGATCATTTGAGGAATTTAGAAAACGTTTTTAATCGACTTAAAGCTGCCCAATTGATGCTAAACCCCAAGAAGTGCCAGCTATTTCAAGGTAAAGTCAATTATCTGGGTCATATAGTCAGTAAAGAAGGAGTGGCCGTGGATAAGGGAAAAATCGATTCCATTAAGGAATGGCCAAAACCAACTGACAAACATCAAGTGAGAAGTTTTCTTGGACTATGTACTTACTACCGGAGGTTTATTAAGAAGTTTGCAGATATCGCTAAGCCATTAACGCGACTTACATAGGAAGCAAGAGAATACCGCTGGGATATAGACTGCCAAAATGCCTTTGAGACCTTGAAAAAGCATTTAATAACAGCACCAATTTTAGGGTATCCACTGCCAGAAGGAGAGTTCATCTTAGATACAGATGCAAGTAATGTGGGAATTGGAGGAGTGCTGTCTCAGATTCAAGGAGGACAGGAACGAGTCCTCGGATATTTTAGTAAAGTTCTTTCGAAACCTGAGCGGAATTATTGCGTCACGAGAAGAGAACTTCTGGCAGTAGTGAAATCAGTAGAGCACTTCTATCAATACCTCTATGGAAGAAAGTTTCTAATCCGAACCGACCATGCCGCCCTTAAGTGGTTGATGCAGTTTAAGAATCCAGAGGGTCAGATAGCCAGGTGGATCGAACGACTCCAAGAATACGATTTTAAGATTGAGCACCGGGCCGGAGTTAGCCACAGAAACGCTGATTCTCTTTCCAGAAGGCCATGCTCAGCAGAGTGTTCCCACTGCAACAAAACGGAATCCAAGGAAGCAGCAGTGCTAAGAACGACGATTGTCAACGACGACTGGACGCCTACTAAGATCAGGGAAGAACAAGAGAGAGATCCAGTTATACAGAAAATCCGAAAATGGAAAGAGGAAAACCGTCGACCACCTTGGCAGGAAATATCAAACCTATGCTCAGTAGTTAAGACGTATTGGGCCCAGTGGGACTCATTTATCATCGAAGATGGCTTGCTTAAACGAGTCCTGGAAAATGATGACGGTTCAGAGAAGAGAAGACAGTTGGTGATCCCAAAGAGCAGAATAGCCGAAGTACTTCGTCAGTTACACGACAGTCCATCGGGAGGGCATTTTGGTGTAAGGAAAACCCTTCAGCGAATTCGGGAACGGTTTTATTGGATGAACAGTTCCGACGATGTAAAAGACTGGTGTAAGAAATGTACTATTTGTGCCACGAGTAACGGGCCTTACCGAAAAAGGAGAGCTCCTATGAGACAATATAATGTTGGAAGCCCGTTTGAAAGAATAGCTTTGGACATCGCTGGGCCATTTCCAGAAAGTGAAAATGGAGGCAAGTACATGCTGGTAGTAATGGATTACTTCAGTAAGTGGGTCGAGATTTACGCACTTCCAGACCAGAAGGCCGCCACCGTTGCAGATAAGTTGATCCAAGAATATATCAGCCGATTTGGAGTGCCTTTGGAGATCCATAGTGACCAAGGCAGGAACTTCGAAAGCGATCTATTCCAAGGAATATGTGATAGACTAGGCATGAAGAAAACAAGAACTACAGCATATCATCCGCAATCCGATGGTATGGTAGAACGGATGAATAGGACAGTTGGCAAATATTTGACAAAGATGGTGTCCGATCATCAGCGAGACTGGGACCAATACCTTCCGTTCTTCACAATGGCCTACAGATCTGCTGTTAACGAATCAACAGGCCAGACACCAGCGAAAGTCCTATTCGGACGCGAAATGCGACTACCTTGTGATCTAGAGTTTGGGTGTCGACCTGGAGAAGATATAGCAGGTGAAGATTATGTGATCGAATTACGAAGAAGAATGGACGATGTACATGAGTTGGTCCGTTCCCACCTTCAGATCGCTAGCGACCGAATGAAGAAACGGTACGATACACAAGCCGAAAAGGGTTGCTTTAAGAAGAACGACAAAGTATGGCTGTATAATCCCAAGAAGCGAAAAGGTTGTTCTCCCAAATTGCAGCAGTTTTGGGAAGGTCCATACCTCATTATGGAGAAGATCAACGATGTCATCTACCGAATAAGCAAGATTCCGAAGGGAAAGCCGATGATAGTACATCATAACCGGCTGGCGTCTTTCGAAGGTGACCACGACGTAGATGAAGAAGTGGAAGTAAACCAAGTCCACGATGTGTCTGACCTCACGTTTGAGGAATTCATGGGTGCCTATGGAGGTACCGGTAAAGCGAGACATGGTGTTACCACTGAAGAAAAGCAAGATCTACTCGCGCTCCCCGATGACTACTCGCTGGCCCTCACCATCCCGGCCAGTATCAAAGACGCACCAGGGTTGGCATCCGTCTTTCGAAGGAAGTTTGGTCGAGTTGCAGAACTTCAATGCCAGGTGCCAGCTCCCGGTAAAACCTTGAAACTCCAAGATGCATCACGTTACCTTTTCTACCTGGTAACAAAAGACACTGCCCGTGACCAACCTACCTACCGAGATGTATGGGAAGCCTTACTTCAATTGAGAGAGCACGTACTAGAGTCCGACGTGCAAAAGTTAGCCATGCCAAAGTTGGAATGCCGCCAATTAGATTGGAGGGTTATCCGAAATATGGTGGAGGAGATCTTTAAAGACACCGAAGTCCAGGTGTTAGTCTGTTGCAATCCGCATAGTTACTGGTGCGGAGAGAAAACCGTCCCTTGTCATTTTTATACAACTGGAAGTTGTAAAAGAGGGTCCAGTTGCCGATACCAGCATACAGTTCCGGTTCCAGTCCCGACAAGGTTCCAGGAGGAACCATCTTTTAAGAGGGGGGCAATGTTACGATAAATATACTGGCCTAACTTTTATGACTAATTATTCTGTTTTATTGTAGAAATTTCGGTGGAAGTCTAGATTCAAATTATGGTGAATTCTCCAACTTGATGTTCTCGACTATTCCAGTATATCAGGATTTCGTATATAAATACAACATTTTTATATGGAGAGTTAGTTAATACTCAAGACCCGCGCTCGCGAATTTGTACGTACGGATATAATAAATTATTGTAAGATAAGTTAATATAAATAAAGAAATAAATTAAATCCGTAAGTGTTATAAATATTGAACCTTTTAATAAATTCACAACAATAGCTTTGGTCCAAATATATAGATTATTATGTCCATAATTTATAGATATTATATAAAAATCGTTTAGAAATTTTATCGTTGCGAGTTAGTCGTTAACTTGTAGTTATAGTTATTAAACTATTAAAATTCTACAACGCGTTTTTAAAAATCATTAAACGGAGGCATAAAAAATATGACCAATGAAGTCACAAATAGGAGTGCCAGTCATTTTTTCCTGTATATGATCCTGAACAACTAAATATAAAAATATGACATAAGTGCGTACATAATATATTTTTTAAGTATCCATTGGTCTATTAAAACCAAAAAAAAATTAACCAAACTCTTAATTTTAAACAGGTAATGTGTGACATCATTAGGCAGCTATTTCGCAGGATAATTCAGGCATCTATAATTATTCTTTTCATACTGTTCTCGTGAATGAAGTATACATTTATTAAAAGCGTTGCACCTCTTACAAACCAAACGGAACGCCTGTTTTGCTAATCTTAATGACAAATTTTTCCGTCACCTTAAAAACAAGAATATATTTGCGAAAAGTTTAGGTATTTGAACTGTTGTTAGCAGCTTTTAACAGTCATATTAAATACCGATAAGTGTTTTTTTAATTCGTTCACAATGTTTAAATATTATGTTTATATGAGATTACGCCACCATAAGACTTTTCATCACAAAACACTTTGAGCCATTTTTTCGTACAGTATTTGTAAACAAACATGTTAGCAACGAATATAGACGCATATGCGTCCATATTCGTTGATATTAGGTTAGGTTAGTAATATAAATAGCAATAAAGTATAAGTTCTACAAGTGAACACATAATTAAGACAAAAGAAAAAGTGCCTAAATTGACAAATTAATTTTTTTAATCAATTATTATTATGATACCTGTACGAAAAGGAACAACGAAGCGATATATGGAATATGTAAGAGTGATACACGCTCCAAATCATTTAAATCATCTTATTTTAGAAATATTTATTTCTTTATAAACAATGTTATTTCTTTATTTAATAAAAATATTTCTTTAATAAATATTCCATTATAAATTTATAAACCACTGACGTATGACGTATAATATATTATACGTCATTAATCAAAACTGTACGAAACATATGGCGGCTGATGAAAAGGCCCATTATTGGTTGTAATGATAGGAATATCAAATTCTATTTGTTTTGTGTGTGTTTTTGTGTTATATGTTCAATGTACAGTAACATTGTGCAATATAAATTTTTGTTTTGTGTATTGTGTGTTGAAATATACTTTGTGTACAAGATTGTAGGTGATTTTTTTCGTCCTTTTGTTACTTCGCTATCGTTGATATATACTTGTTGATGACTTCTTTTCTTAGTACCTATTGGCAACCAAATCCTGCTAGCTTCTGCTGATGGGTTTACACACATTTTTTTCCAAAGAGTAGAGAAAGTGGTTGAGAAAATGCAAAATAAAAGAAGAAATAATTAGTTTGACGATGAGTGCAAATTAGCAGTGGAAGACAATAATAAAACAAGATTGACATGATTAAGCATAAGCAAAGAAAAGGAATGCAAAAAATACAAAGATCAAAGGCAAAAGATAAAAAAATTATTTAAATCGAAAAAAAAGTAGAAGAAATTATGAAACTATGTAACCGAAAACGCACAGCTAATATAGCTATAGAGGCAGAAAAATGACAGAAGTATTTCGAAGAAATGTATCAAGAAACATATAGAGAAGAAGAAAAAGAAACAATAACGAACATAGGACAAGATGAAAACGGGAAAAGAGCGGGAGTAGACGGAATACGTGCAGAACTTATAAAATACGGTGGGGAGGCACTATACAGTCATATTTATGAACTAATACAGAATATATGGAGCAAAGAAATAATGTCCGAAGAATGGAAGAAGGGAATTATAGTAACAATCCCAAAACAAGGAGATCATAGAATATGCAAAAACTACCGAGCAATTAATTTACTGAATGTGACATATAAAGTAATGACAGGTATAATTAGAGACATTTTTTTTAATCACACTATATAGTAGTGTTAGTTAGACCTTTGGTCAATGATCTTCTTCTTATGGTGCCCTATCCAATTAGTGGATGTTGGAGACAATTCTGGCATACTTCTCTCGGTCTTGTGTGCCTCTAAAGAGTGTATGGGCATCAAGGTTTGTCCAATCCCTTATGTTTTTAAGCCATGAGTATTTCTTTCTGCCGATGCCTCGTTTTCCTTTTATCTTCCCTTCCATAATAAGCTTTAAGAATGTCAATGGCTTTAAGGTCAATGATTAGTTTCATAGAATTTTAAAATGTGCAGATCACATCACCATGATTGTGACTGCCCATCCAAGTTGTCATATGTCACATGTCACCTTAACATTTCCGTTAAGGCCAGGAGCCATTCTCTCTTCTGATGCCAACCAATATGTAGCTTCGCCGTTTTTTTAAATTTTAAACTGTTTGTCCGTGTGTCGTGTAATGTATAATTTTATTTGTTTTCTGCCATCTCCAGCTGCTCTCCGATATCACTTAAACGATTTCCTTTGTTTGAAAACTCGTCATTCTTTTGTTTTTTTACATAGTAGGGAACTACCGCAAAATCATTATGAAAGAATTTTGGACTTGATTTATCAGCTGCATAATATTCGCCGCTCATAATTCCATAAGTTGCTTTCACTGAATTGACTACGAGTGGAACATAGATAAATAAAAACCCGTCAGAAATAAAAAATTAACTCTAGTTTGAGAACCATCAGATTTGACAAATATTTGTCGATATCTGCCTTTCATTTGATTAAAGTTCATTTATTCGACTAAAGACTAACACAACTAACACTATTTAACCTTATATCATTTAATTAGAGACAGACTAACAATATATACATACATATCTCCCATGCATAGGGGATTACCAGTAAGGTTTTAGAAAAGGAAGATTTACGATAGAAGCTATACATACGCTAAAACAAGTGATAGAAAAAACATACGAGTACGACGGAGAAACACATATACTTGTCCTAGACTTTAAACAGACGTTTGACAAACTAAACAGAAGAAAAATGCTCCAAGACTTACAAGAGAGTAATGTACCAAATAAAATTATAAGAATGATAGAAATAACAATGCGAGGTTCCCAAGCAATAACAGACATCGGAAGAGAAGGAACAGAAATAATAAAAATAAAAAATGGTGTAAGACAAAGACAGACACTCTCAATGGTACTATTTATTCTATCACTAGACAAGATAATAAAAAAGCTGTCAAACGCAGGAACTATAAACAATAATGCAGTACAAATAATAGGATATGCGGACAATATAACCATAGTAGCCACAGATAAAAATGAATTAAAAAAAACCTTCCAAGAAGTAGAAAACCAAGCCAAACTGAGAGGATTGGAAATAAATGAAAATAAAACAAAATACATAAACGTAAGCAAGAAAAACAAGACACAAATGACAGAACTGACACTAGGTGCACCCAGTTTCGAAGAGGTTAAAACATTCAAATATTTGGGAGTACTAGTTAACAGAAGAAGTGTAGATATAAAAAGAAGAATTCAAGCGGGAAATACAGCGTTTTATAGAACTAAAAAAATGTTTAGAGATAAGAAGATAAGCCGAAACACAAAAATGAAAATCTAAAAAACGATCATAAGACCAATAGTAGTATATGCTGCAGAAACATCTACATTAACAGCAAGAGAAGAAGAGCAATGGAAAGAATTTGAGAGGAAGATTATCAAAAAAATACAAGAGGGAAAACGAAGAGGAGGCAAGACAATAGATGAATCACAAAATAAAAGAATGGATGGGCCAAGAGAACATAGAGCAACAAAAGCACAAAGAATTAGATAATATTGACACATAATGAGAAGAGAGAAGACTAATCCGTTAAGAGTTATAACGGAGTGGATACCACCAGGTAAAACAACCAGATTCAGACCTAAACTAAGATAGAGACAACAAGTGGAAGATGACTTAAGGAGTATGGAAATTAGAAATATAGAAAGGACAATCAAAAACGAGAAGGATGGAAAAAAGTAATGGAAACAGCGAAGTCACACCAGAAACTGTAAAACCAAACCCAAAATGGGATAATCCGTCACACAAAAAGGATCTTTAAGTGAAAACAGCTTCAGCTTCTTCGGGAGTGTATATATATATATATATATATATATATATATATATATATATATATATAAATTTAGCTAAGTAAGTCTTATCCTTAAGAGAGATCTGAACAACAGAATTAAACGTTTTATCAGACTCAGGAGGTTAAGAGCTAATATATAATCTAACTAAGTGTATAATTCAATACATTAATAGTTCTAATGGACACATTCTAAGAATGAAACAAATTAGAATAATACAGAAAGCTATCAGATCTGTTCAGGATGAAGATAAATGTGGTGACCAAGAAAACGAAAAAAGGAATGATATCTCTACATTGCTTTTGGTTCTATTTTTCATGTATTATTATATCCTTGCTTTATTTGTTATTTTTTATTCGGTATTTTTCATTTATGACTTTTAAATCTCAATTAAATTTATAATTTTTATCATATTATTTGTAAAGTACATGTATGCCCTATTATCATTAGTTAATATTTAATAAATTAAAACTATTTATAAAAATTGTTTAGTTTATCTTCTTACGTGGATCTTATCCTACGAACATTCTAAACACAATTTAAAAGAAAGCACGGAAACTATTCCAAACTTCTTAATAACAGAAATTTTTGGAAGCGTAATATAAATATTTTCCCTACATATAAATCACACATTCAACAGCCCGTGTCGCATTAACACATGTATATTTTGAAAAAACCCCAACAATTCGTTAATTAAAGATGTCGTAAATACCGACAGAGGTGCGGAAGTGACGCAAACGATGCATTTGTCAACACTCTGTGTGATGTCATTTGCCGAAGTGGTAGTCCAGTCTTGAATTAAAAATTAGAAATAATTTAAGAATTATTATTATACGATTTACATTTTAAAACTTTAAAATTTAGATTATATATATATATATATATATATATATATATATATATATATATATATATACAAACAATACGTATGCTCAGTATTTTATGTCGCTCTATCTCTTTTGACAAATCATGAATAAAAGTTTTCAATTAAACTCCACGAAAAAAAAAATATAAAAATGTCCATGCTTCGTTAAAAACTTTATTTCCTTCTACAATATTTCTTTTTTTTTAAACCATGTTTAGCATATTATTCTGAAAAGAAAATAGCATGTTATTCCAAGAAGGATAAAAGCAACCGATAAATAAATAATAAATAGTAATAAATGTGTACTAAAATTGTAAGACAATTAAATTTTATAACGTACCTACTGCACACCGGGTCTGCGTCATAGGGAGGATGACAAGAAACCCTGGAAGTTAAAGTATATACGGGTTACTCGCACGACTATTGACAACACAGTGAGGTTGCAGGAGTGAGGAAGTGCAGGGGCGTGAGCTTTGACCACCTCGCGCTTGTAAAGCACATTCTCAAACGACAAAACGAAATATCGCGTCACAGTCTAATATGTCTGCTTAGACTGAGATCGCTTGGAGACCCGCGGGCCGCTGGTTGTCAACCCCTAGTTTAGACCTAAGTAACTAGTGGTACATACCTTCTTCTTCTTCTTCTCGTAGCACTCCAACCCGGGGTGGGTTTTGGCTGACTTCACAACTTGTTTCTATCTTGAATGGTCGTCCATAACAGTTGGGTCAGTGGGTAGCCCCATTGTTCGTAGATCTGACCATATATTGTCTCTCCATCGCATTCGTGGACGTCCTAAGGGCCTTCTTCCTGTGAGGGCTTCCTTCCATATTAACTTGGCAATGCTATATATTAGGGAGTCTATGGACATGACCAGCCCATCTTAGACGTCAGACTTTAATCTCTTGGACTATATCGCTCGCTCTATACATCAGCTTGACCTCAGCATTTGTTCTCATTCGGTATTGGTTACTATTAATGTCGTGATAAAGCCCAAAGATTCTTCTGAGGATTTTCCTCTTAAAAAATCTAAGTTTTCTTTCAGTTTCTTTGGTCAGGGTCCACGTCTTACACCCATACATGAGCACCGGTCTAATCACCGTTAGATCACAATTTATATATTTTAATCTTTGCTGTTCGTGTTAGGCTTTTAGATTTAATAGTATTGTAGAGGCTGTACATACATCTGTTTGCTGCCTGAATTCTTCCTTGAATCTCTTCCGCGATATCGTTATATGCAGTGATTGTTGCTCCGAGATATTTAATACATACCCGACATTAGCATAATAATGGCAAAGGGAAGGAGTCTACATGCTGCATAACGTATGGCACCAAAAGAAAGAGGAAAGAGGCAGTTTAAGCAGTTTTGATTGCTGTTGTCATTTAATAATACACTTTATAATTCATTTAATTTCTCGCTAATTACACGTTAATCATTAACAATAGAAGCTACTGTGAACTTATTTCTATATATTTTTTCTTTCTTCTTAGATATTTATTTAAAAAATTCAGAATAATCTAGAATTGATAAATATACAATCAAAACTGTTCTGAGTTCGTTGATATGTTGAAAAATAGTGGAACAAATGTAAATATATCAAGTATCATCAGAGTATTTATTCAAGTGTTTAATAAGTGACATTAATTTATATTTTACATGTTTTTTTTTTAATTTTTCTTACTATGTACCTTTTTCCTTTATTAAGAATTATTTAGAGCATGTTACAATTCTGGCCTAATTTAAACACCCTGTGTGTTGTCAGTTGCCGATATATGTGTTGTGGCAGTAAACAGATTAGCGCCTATTTTTCAATTTGTAATTAGGTCCGGAGTTGACGAAGCGTGTGAGGAAATCTTCGGAAATTTTGACGGTTAGATGCACGTGGTTCCGTAAGAATCTCTTTTCTCAATGAATGTTTATGTTTGGATAAGGAAAACAGTGGCAATATAGTTCAATTTGTTGGTATTGTATAAATCTTACTGAAAATGAATAATGATTGAAAAATGTTGCGCTGTTGAAAAAAAAGGAAGAACTGTTCTTTAATCTAGTGATAATGGATTTAATTTATTATTACCATACTAATCTATAAGCTAGATTAAGTATAGACTTGTATACAATTTCTATACAAATTAATTTTTATAATGGGTTTGGGTATTCTTGAAGATCTACTTATGTAACTTTGGTATCAGAAATACATCAGTTGTTATAGATGAGGAACTTGGAGCCTCATCTTTAGGAGATTCGGCACTCTCATTTGTTATAAGCAATGTATTTTTATATTGGAAAGTATCTATATATATATATATATATATATATATATATATATATATATATATATACATATAAGCGGGGATCCTACAGCTTCTGCCGCTTCCCGCATCGCCATCTTTTTCTATCTCTTCAGGTGTCTTCATCAATGGCTTTGTCTTTCATGGTTTCCATAACACCTTGTATCCAAGATTTGGCTGGTCTTCCTCGTTTCCTTCTATTACTTGGATTGTATTCCATAACTCTTTTTGGCCATTTATTGTCGTCCATCCTCTGTACGTGTCCATACCATATCAACTGTCTAGTTTCTATTCTTTCAGAAGTTGTATGTACTCTATCTGTTTTTCTTCTAGTTTCAGAATTAGGTATACGTTCTACTCTTGATATACGGTAAGCTCTTCTCAGGTAGTCCATTTCAACCGTATCAACTTTTTTCTTTCCTTTTACTGTCATTTGCCAATATTCTGCTCCATATGTAAGAATGGGCTCTACAATTACTTTGTAGATAGTCATTTTAGTTCTCATAGTAGCTTTGTTGGACCAAAGTATCGAATTCAGAATTTGAACACTTTTCCTGCCTTGTTGCACTCTATAGTCTATATCTCGTTTCGTTGTTCCTTTACTGCAGATAATACTTCCCAAATATTTGTATTCATAGCACCTTTTCATTTGTCTAATTTCTAAATCCGGGTCTTCGTCTTCACTGCCTATTCGCATATATTCTGTTTTAGACATACCTATTCATACTAATCCCCCATTTTTCGTATTCATCTTTGAGTTTTCTAAGCATATAATCTGCATCTTCTTCACAGCTTGCAATTAGTACTTGATCATCTGCAAAGAACAGCGTTGTCAGATAATGGTTAATAAGCTTCAACCCCATTCCCGCACATTTTTGTCTCCACTGGTGCAGTGCTTCTTGGATATATATTTTGAATAGGGTGGGAGAAGGACAACGTCCTTGTCTCAAGCCTTTCGTTACTGTAAATTTCCCTTGAGAAAGTATTTCCTGTTTTTACAGTGCTTTGAGGACATTTATAGATGTTCAGTATTGCTTTTAGATATGTTTTACTAAGGTCCGTTTTCGTCAAGACACTAAATAAGAGTTTTAAAGGAACTGTATCATAAGCCTTTTTCAGATCTATAAATACCAGATGAATAGGGAGGTTTCGAGCTGTTCGTTTTTCAATTACTTGTTGAAGGGTAAATGTGTTGTCCACGCACGATCTTCCTGCTCTGAAGCCGCTTTGTTCTTCAACTTCTTTATACTCCTCTTCTATTCTTCTTTTCAATATACGACCATATAACCTTCCCAGCGAGCTAGTTACGCTAATGCCTCTATAATTTCCGCATTCTTTTCTGTCTCATTTTTATAAATGGGGCTAATGTGGGCCAAATTCCAATCGCCTGGAATCGTTTGGCCTTCAATTAAGCATTTATTAAAAATATTCACTAAGCTTTTCAAAAGAGCATCCTGTGCATGTTTCACCAACTTGATGGGAATGTCTCCAGGCCCGGGTGTTTTTCCATTTTTCATTTGTTTCAATTCTTTTTTCAGTTCTTCTTTGTTTATCTTATGCACCTCTGAGTTTTCTGTCATTGAGATATGGTCAGGTCTTTCCATAAATTCGTGCCTACTTTCTGTTAATAGCGTTTCGTAATATTTTTCCCGCTTTTTATTTTGAATCAGGTTTATATTTCCCTCATCTTTTCTTTCTTTCTCATCTGGAAAGTGCATTTATATTATCTTCAATTATTTTATCAGGTACATTTGCTTGAATCTTTGTCTCTACTAACGGTACTAAAGGCTTGGAAAAATGGTTCCCTTGGTGTATTTCTCCCATTACCCTTAAATTTAATTATGTGAATAACGAAGTGGAAAAACTTTTTTACAAATAATATTTAGCAGTAATAAAAAAACTGAAACAAAAAAAAAGCAACAGGCCCAGATGAAATGCCAAACGGACTAATAAAAGGAGGTGGGAAATAATTTCAACGAAACATCTACCTACAAACGAATAACAAAAATTTGGGAAGAAAAAAGAAAAGCCCGAAGATTGGAGAATAGGATCGATAGTTTTTATTTGAAAGAAAAACGATCCAACACATCCAATAGCGCAGGTAACAGCTGGAACGAAGCAGTGACGTTATTACTATTTAAAAAGGGAACGGAAAAGAACTAAGTGACTACAAACCCATAACCCTACTCAACGTTATATATGTATAAACTGCTAAAATTTTAACAACGGGGAACGGGGTTAACTTCAAAATCAGTCATCTACCAGTCACGGTGGCGAGAGGGATTAAAAAAAGGATTCAGTACAAGTGGTCATCTTGTAACTATAAAACTACCTATTCATCAAAAAAGCAAATGAGTATCACATTACCTTGTATATTGGATTTTGTGAAAACATTCGATAAAGTAAAGAATTAGGTAATAATAATTGCCTAACAGAATGGAATAATTAATTATAGATATATATATATATATATATATATATATATATATATATATATATATATATATAGATATATATATATATATATATATATATATATATATATATATATATATATATATATATATATATAGAACTAATACCTAATATATATGATAAAGCAACATACTTTTTTAACGCTTTTGAATTAAACTGATATAATTAAAATAAACCGGGAGTCATATAAGAAGACAACATGTCAATAGAACTGAGTAAGACAGCGTTCAAGGACATATTTACAAAAAACTAGACTGGGAAAACTGTGGTAATAATGTTACGATAATAAATATTATGGTGTAGATAACTGTAAATATATTATGACTAATTCTTTTCTATTTCTAGTAATTTCGGCGCTCAGTTGAAAGACTTGTTTACCTGCCGGCAGAAATCTCTAGTCCCTTCGCCGAAAGACCAGTCCATGAGGCACCTTGTCGTCTGATGGGTGGATGGTCATCGATTCATCGCCAGATCGTTCTAGATAACGGCATTTTATATATATAAATGGGACATTTTATTTAGAGGAACAGTTAGTTTTTGAAGATCGCTCCGCGTTTTAAAATGTAACGCACGTATTATAATACATTGTATAATTGTTAGTGTAAGATAAATTAGTAATAAAGACTTTAATAAATTAGTAAGTGTTATAAATAGAACCCTTCATAAATAAATAAATAAATAAAAACAATAAATTAGAATTATTAAAACAACATAACAATAACATAAACGGCCAATAGTTAAACCATTTGCGATATGCTAATGACATCGTACTCATATTTAGTAAAAAAAAAGAATTGAAAAAAATTCTTAGAGTGTAATAATAAATTACTAATTAAAAATAGGATTAAAGATGAACTGTGATAAAACTAAAACTATGAACAACCAAAACGAAGACATGAATATTACAGTAGAACAAACAAACAACAAAATTAGAAGGAAATTAAAAGAAGAAGCAGATTGGCTTGTGCAGCATTTTGTCAAATTCACTTATGTATGAAGAGCAAAAAATACTCCCAGTACCTAAAAACGAGAGTTATAGATCAGTGTGTACTATCTGTTCGTATACACAATTGTCAAACTTGTACCAAGGATAATGTAGAAACTATAGCGAAAACGTAAAGATCTATGGAAAGGCAAATGCTAAATATTAGGCTGTCAGATGGGAAAATAAACAGTGTACATAAAACAACATACTGGACCGATATGGATGCAAATATCGCAAGCTAGAGATTATGAGATCCACAAGGAAACTAAGTTTCTGTAGCTGGCTCTATACCATGTATCACAGAAAAATTATTTAAAAATTCCTCTAAAAAGACTCCAAAAGTCTTTGTGCGCCACTACGCAACTGAATCGCTTCCACCTGTTGCGTCTTGGTCTACCATTCTACTGAACCGTAAGTCGTGATGAGCCTTAAAATACTTATGTATTACGTAAGGTTCATTTTTGGACTTGGTCTGCATTTCTTCCTACACAGTCGTCTGCATATGCCAAGGGCCATTGTAGCTTTCTATTTAACATTTTTCATGTGTGGATTTTACATCAGTTGAATCAAATTTTACTAAGCCGTTGACTGAATCCAAATACTTACATAAATTACACTGTGTTATATAAGAATATAAGACAGTATAAAAAAATAAAAACATAAAGCAAGGGATTATCTTCCCGAGTTCTCTTCTATTTAATTTGATTGTAGATAAGATTCTAAAGGTATTTAAAACTACGAAGGGATACAGAAAGATGGGATGATTCAACAATTATAGCAGATAACGCGGACGACCTTTAGAGAATGGGTCAACAATTTTACACCAACGCTTTATACTATAATCTGCTAATTTCCATAGAAAAACTTTTCTATGAAAAAGCTTTTCATTTCATCACCTTTTCTTAGGTGATGAAAACAGGGTAACTGTGAATTTAATAATTTAGGAACCAAAAATAGAGAAATAGGTAAAATAACAACTGATTAAGGGAAACAGATTATCTGGATGCGTCGGAGACTATTTAAAATTCGTTCTTATTAATGAACGTAGAAAACGGAATATATAAAATTGTGGTTAAATCACTAATGACTTAGATTCGTGCAATCCTATCTATTACTAAGATAGTAAGATGCTGAGTACGGAACACAAATATAAGGAGCAATGCAAAATCAAAAGAATCAAAAAGTGTATTAAGACCGAAAAAACCGAATGGAACCGACATATAAATCGAATGGCAAGAATAAAGCAGAAATATTGTAGCATTTTCGTTTCACCTCGTATATCAAAAAACACCGAAAAAGATTCTTAATCTTTTTGTGTCTCTGAGATTGACAATATAAACACTTTTAATATGTTTATAATAAAAACAAATTGTTCTTCCCATTGATCTTGGTTCAAAATAAACAGGAATCTTTCAGCTTATGTTTGTATTGATTTTTGGAGGATAAAGTCACTCCTCGATGAACTGGCCGCGAAAGCAGTCGATTTTATTGTTGAAGCCATGAAGAATTTTGTCATCGGAAATTCGTTAGTGTAGCAGTCAATGAGAACAGCTTAGAATCTGAACGAGGAAATATCTTTCTCGGAGAGTTTTAAAAATCGTCAAATTTATTCTATGAGTTTTGATCAAAAAAGGTGATTAAAGCTCAAAATGCCATGTAGCAGTCTTTGTGAAGTGAAATAATCACAGGTTTGTTGCTGTATTTCGTATCAAGGGATTTTGATAACAGCGTTTCTGAGGGCTAATTTCTAGGGAAATAATTAGCCAGTGAAGCGGTTAGTTTTTTTTAAATTTTTCTAAACAAACATTTAGCTTTAATATAATAAGTATGCTCCTATTTCAGTTTAAAGGTTTATAAGTGAATATAAGTTTTATGGATCAGCTAATTGCCATATTTTAGTTTTTTTACAAAATAAACTTTTGATAATTAATTAATAATTCAGAAAAGTTGAGTAGTATCTTTTCGACATTTGACAGTGAGTACACCTTTTCTGTCATTTGGTATATAACCATATTTTTAAAGTCTGTTTTGTTGGAAATCTAAACGTAACATTTGTTGATAAACATAGTTTTAATTCTGTTTTGTTAGAAGGTAACATTCAATGTAAAGTTTGTTATTAAATTTAGATATTTTTATTTGTAATAATTGTTTATGTAAAATAAAAATAAATATGTAATGTTTTGTTAATGTTTGTCTTTCAACCAGGAGTTTAAAATTCTTTTAAAAAGATATTCCTCCTTGAAATTTTTTAGGAAAGAAAAACTGTTCTTTCTAACCAGCAAGAACATTTTTTTAAACGGCGTCCCATTTTAAATAATTTAGGAATCTTCTTAGGTAGTGTTGTCCAGAACATCTCTGTAAGCATTTTTTGAATTCTTTTTTGTAGGTAGTCCTCCCAGTCCTCCCCAAATAAAGGAATCCTTATTTAGACTCAGCTCTCCAACCAAAACACGAGTAGCCGTTCGCAAACGTTTTAATTCATTTGCTTACCTTATCTCCAAGCGTAGTAATTATTCAGTCCCCCTTTTTAATCCTTCATAAGCAAATTATTCATTCTTGCAACATACCAACAGATAAATCATCCACTTAAAGGAGATTAATGGATGACAGAGAAAACGATGGTTAGACAACCTCTGAAATCTATCCGAAACCTAGGAATATCATAAGAGATTACAGATAAGATGTACTTATACCTTAATTTTTTATACAGAAAAACTGTATAAAAGAGTAAAAAAAGAAAACATTGTATTTTATGTCCATTACCTGATTTTTGTTTTGAGCAAGTCTAGCTAAGTTAAAAGTAAGGGATAATTCAACGTTTGCCGATTCAACATTAATATGGTTTGTAACCAAAATCTAAAAACAAATAATTTTTAAACCACAGTCAGGAACTAATGTATTATTATCAATATCCAGATTTAGCCATACGGCTCACACTCCCTCTAAGGGGAAAATTCACTTATCCCAGATACCTACGGTATCAAAAGGATTGAGCTCTGGTGGGACTCTTTCCATGTTATCGATTCCTAGGTGACTTGGTATGTCAGTGTATCTCCCAAAAATTTTCGTACGCATCTGGACGTCGAAAGTAACACAGCTTTCTGCATAATCTTACATAGATGTTCATTTAGACCCAGCTTTTTTATGTTTTCTAGGAGGCTCTTCGGGATGACTCCGGTGGTAGAAAGAATAATGGGTATGGTCAGGGTACTTTCCATTCTCCATTGTCTCCTGATTTGTATTTCTAGATCTCTGAACTTGGCGATCTTTTCGTTGTATTTAACACGTAAATTATCACCACATCAATAAGTGTTGTTTGCCTAGTAATTTTATTAACTAGTATGAGATCGGGTCTATTATGGGCCACTGGTTGGTCTGTTAGCACAGTGCGGTCCCAGTATAGCTTGTAGTTGTCATTTTCAAGCATT
This sequence comes from Diabrotica undecimpunctata, assembly GCF_040954645.1. Taxonomy (NCBI): domain Eukaryota; kingdom Metazoa; phylum Arthropoda; class Insecta; order Coleoptera; family Chrysomelidae; genus Diabrotica; species Diabrotica undecimpunctata. The sequence goes on along the minus strand of NC_092804.1, from coordinate 54,321,853 downwards.
CTATCAGGGACGTATTGATAATAAGGAAGATGGTCGGTTTGGAGAAGTCCCAGTTTGTAAGCTAGTTCTTGGTGGATAATCTTTCCTACTGAGTCATGGCGTTCTTTATAATCAGTACCAACAAATGCCTGGCAGCCACCGGTAAGATGTTGGATGGTTTCTTGGGCTTGGCATCCATATCGGCATTTGTCATTTTGGACTTGAGGATCTTTAACAATATATTTCAGGTAATTTTTAGTTGGAATAACCTGATCCTGAATGGCAAGTTGGTTGGTGTCCACCTTTGTAGCAATACCAAAAACAGTATATGCCAAAGATTGTTCAGACTATAGGACAATATCACTAATAAGCCATACCCTCAAAATATTTCTAAAGGTGATTCATGGAAGATTATATAGAAAACTAGAAGATGATATGGATGATACTCAGTTTGGGTTCCGCAAGGGACTGGGAACGAGAGAGGCATTGTTTGCTTTTAATGTCCTCTCTCAAAGATGCTTAGATATGAACCTAGATATTTATTCCTGTTTCATCGACTTCGAGAAGGTATTCGACAGGGTCCGACATGAAAAACTAATAGAAATACTGAGAAACAAAGATATAGACAGACGAGACTTACGAATCATTATCAATCTGTATTGGAATCAAAAGGCCAATATAAAGATAGAAGAACAAAAGTCCGAAAATATAGATATAAAGAGAGGAGTAAGACAGGGCTGTGTTCTGTCACCATTACTGTTTAACGTGTACAGTGAAGCCATATTCCAGGAAGCGATAGCGGATCTGGGTGATGGAATCTCTGTAAACGGAAGAATAGTATATAACATAAGATTCGCTGATGACACCGTTATAATGGCAGACACCCTGGAATCGCTACAAGAATTGGTAAATAGAATTAACGATTATTGCATTAGATACGGACTAAAAATAAATAAGAGAAAAACTAAATTCATGATTGTCTCAAAAACGCAACATGGAAATGAAAGATTAATGATAGAGCAAACCCAAATAGAAAAAGTAGAGACATATAAATATCTGGGAACCTGGGTTGATGACAAAAATGACCAAAGCAGAGAAATCAAAGTCCGAATTGAAACTGCAAGGCAAGCATTTGTGAAAATGAAGACAATGCTTACCAACAGAGACCTTCAGTTGCATCTCAGATTGAGGGCTCTAAGATGTTACATATTTTCTATCTTACTATACGGAATGGACGCTTGGACATTGAAGAAACAACACATAAGGAAAATAGAAGCGTTCGAAATGTGGTGTTACAGAAGAATATTAAAAATTCAGTGGGTTCAAAGGATTACCAATGCTGAGGTACTACGACGTCTAAATAAGGAGTTAGAAATTATGAACAGCATAAAAAGTAGAAAACCAGAATATTTGGGTCACATAACCAGAGGAGAAAAATATGAGCTGCTGAGAATTATTATACAAGGAAGGATCCAAGGAAGAAGAAGCATAGGAAGAAGACGCATCTCCTGGCTGAAGAACCTTAGAGAATTGTTTAACTGTAGTTCACTACAACTTTTCAGAGCAGCAGCTAACAAAGTGACCATAGCCGTTATGATATCCAACCTCCGATAGGAGATGGAACTTTAAGAAGAAGAATGGCAAGTAGGAAACCCTCAGTCTCGGGAAACATCTTTCCTGATGTCAACCAATAGTTCGACGCTGTATTCTCGACATATTCTTGGCTGATCTCATTGAGATGTCGCCCATGCAGAGGTTTACTCATCCAGGTGCGCATTTTGTCTTGTTTAGTCAGGTGGTTTATGCGCATTTCTTGTTCCCTCAGTTTAAGCGGCGTCGTATCATCTACTGCGCAAATTGCTCGATGTAAAGTAGATGTCTCAGCCTGTACCTGAAAATAAGTTCTTAAATTAGCAATTTGTTTATCCAATTGCTGACCTATATCCATAAGTCCTCTTCCCCCTTGATACCGCGGTAATGTTGTTCTCTCTACTGCACTGCGTGGATGATGTTTTTGCGCCTTTGTGAGAAGTGTTCTTACTTTCTGCTGAAGGCCCTCTATATCCGTTTTTGACCACTATAATACCAAATGAGTAGCTCAGCGCGGAACACGCGTACGTATTTAATGCCTTAAACAAATTTTTACTATTAAGATATGACCGATTTAGTTGTCTTACTCTTCGTACAAACTCCGAAGTTAGTTCAGTTTTCATTTGTTTATGGTTATGGTTATCATTATTATTATTATTATTATTATCATAAAAGCCTAAGTTGACTGTTAAAAATTATCATGATACTGTGATTTGTTTTCAACAACGTGTGCGTTTTCTGTAGCGCTATATATGCCGTTTACCAAAAACTCAATAAAGGTAGTATCATTATTAAAATGTAGATGGTTTTAATTTTTATTCGTAATTATATTCAGCATGAAAGCATCCACTTTATTTACAAGAAACAAATATCAGCTCCTGCCTCCGTTAAAAAATGATTAATTACTTACATACACACATGAGAGAGTTGATTCCCTTCCAGCATACATCTGCATAATTATGACAAGGCAACAATGTAGTGTTCACCCTTAACAAATAAGCCCAATTTCTAATCATCAAATAGCTATTTGCTTGAGCGTTTGCATGAATTCGATACACCAGAAACTTCTAAATAGGAGACGATGATGGTGGGATAAACGTCTCACAGTAATTTTTGTACGCGATCACAGAAGTGCGAAATTTCAAAATTGGAAACTGCGTGAGAAGTTTATCAGTAAAAATGATTCTGTTTAGGAAATAGTAATTACTATTTCCAAACTTTATTTATTAAAAGCGCCAACGTTAAACTTACACTATTATTTATCTCTTAAGATAAATAATATTGTAAGTTTAATAAACTCTTAATAGTTAATCTCTTAAGAGTTTAGGCGCAAAATTTCGGGCCAATGCTTTTTAAATGCATTTATTTTTTTCAAATCCTGAGAAAAAAAAATAATAAATATTTTTAAAAAATTTAAACGCAGAATGCAAAAGTCCATTATTACCGAGGGCCGAAGGTCCCTTAGAATAACCAAAAAGTTTTTTGAATAAGATATTTTAAATTAAAAATCACACTTGTTTTCTCTTCTTTTTCACCCCTGTAACTTACTAAAATAAACATTGTAGAAGTTTTCAGGGACTTTCGGTCCTCGAAAATAATGTAATCTTTCATTCTGCGTTTAAATTTTTCAAAAATACTTATTAGTTTTCCCCATTTTCAAAAAAAAATGAATGCATTTAAAAAGAATTGGTCCGAAATTTTGCGCCTACGTTCTTAAGGACAAGAATAGTAAAATAATGGTTAATGGTAAAGACGTAAACTAAATTTTTAGTCCTGCTCAACCAAGAAAAAGTAAATGGGCATAAAAAATTTAGACAACTACACAATAGTTCACAGATGAATACCACAAAATAGACAAGCAAGCAGCATGATGCAATTATGACAAACGTCACTTAAATATCATAAGGACATATGCACCAGGATGAGAAAATAAAGCCGAAACAAAACAATCATCATCAATTAGCCTATATTTGTCCACCGCTGAACGTAGGCCTCCCGTAAAATTTTCCACCTATTTCTATCTTGAGCTTCTTGCATCCAGTTGGTGGTGATGCGCTTGATATCATCCGTCCATCTAGTCGGTGGTCGTCCTCTGCTTCGATATGGCTCTTGCCTTGGTCGTCATTCCAGAATCTTTCTAGTCCATCTATCATCCGTTAATCTGGCAACATGTCCGGCCCAAGCCCATTTAGCCATGGCTATTTTTTTAACTGCATCTGTGTCTCCTGTTCTTCTTCTTATTTCTAGGTTTGGTACTTTATCTCTGATGGTAATACTTAATATTGATCTTTCCATAGCGCGTTGTGTATTGTTTTTTTTTTTGTTCTTTTTGTCAGAGTCAGTGTTTCTGCACCATATGTAAGAACCGGTAAAACGCACTGGTTAAAAACCTTTCTTTTTAAACAAACTGGGATAAAAGACTTGAAAATGTTATTCAATCTACCAAAGGCAGCCCATGTGAAACCTATCCTTCTTTGTATTTCAGTAGTTGTCTGATTATCTCGGCCTAAGCGAATCTCATGCAATAGATATTTGTAAGCTATTACTTGGTCGATGCTATGGCTCTCAATCAGAATTTTACCGCTGATTACAAGGTTGGCCATAAATTTTGTCTTTGAGGTGTTAATTTTAAGACCAATTGTTTTCGACACATTATAAAGCGTGTGCAGCATTTTTGTATCTTTATCAACTCTATCAGATATTAAAACGATGTCATCGGCAAATCATAGGTGGTTCAGATCTTCCGCATTTATATTAATTCCCATGTTATCCTCTCGTTTCATTTGCTTGAACATATATTCAAGAACAGCTGTAAACAATTTAGGGGAGATAGTATCACCCTGTCTAATTGCACGTTCTATTCGAAATTTCTTGGTATCTTCATGAAGTCGGACACAGTCTGTACCAGTTTCGTAAATACTTTTAATAAAGGCGATATATCGGTAGTCAATACTGCAGTCAGCTAATGCTCGAAGCATTTTATGATGATCTATAGTATCAAACGCCTTTTCATAATCTACGAATATAAGAAAGATGTGCTTGTTATACTCTTCTATTACACTTTTCTATTAGAGTTTTTATAACTTGTAGATGATCATTTGTTCCGTATCTGGAGCGGAACCCAGCCCGTTCACAAGGTTGGTAACTATCCAGTTTGTTCACAAGCAATTTTATTATCTTCATGAATAGTTTCTATGTATGGGAGAGCAAACTAATAGATCTGTAGTTCTTTAGGTCTGAAATGTCATCTATTTGTGCATTCTGGTTATTATTGCATTATGGCACTGGGAGGGGGTTAGGCCTCTTGTCAAACAAGTATTGAACATCTTTTTCAACACATTTATTAACGTTCCTCCTCCTTTTGTGATTTGGCAATGACTACCCCATCTTCTCCAGGTCATTTATTGTTTTTCATCTCCGAGAGAGCTGATTTTATTTTGTCTGTTGTGATATCTGGGATGTCTTCTGAGCCTACATTCTGAACTTTTGGTATTTGATTTTGATCAGGATCTGGAAGTTCTTCTCGCTTATACAATTCTGTGTAGAAATCTTGAGCAATTTTTAAAATATCTTTCTTATTTTTTGTAGTTTCTCCTTTTTTATTTACAAGTTTACAAATATTTTTCGATCCTTCAGTCATTTGTCGGCGCAGAACCTTTAATTTATTTTTATCAATAGTTTGAGTAATGTATTCAGTGTCGTAATTTCTGACATCTTTTCGAATGGATTTTGTGATATCTTTGTTTAACTGTCTAAGTGTTATAAAATTATCTGTGTATTTGTCTTTCAATTCTTTTCTTTTGTTTATAAGATCTTTAGTAGATTGAGCGAGTTTATCCATCTTGTTTTTTCCTTTTTCCTTATATTTTCTATGAGCGTTTCGAATCGCACTATTTATTCGCATGTTTGTCACCTCTATATCTAATGCATTTTCATTTAGATGTTCTACTTCTTTCAGTTCTGAAGTTATGAGATTCTGATAAGCTACTCTATCTTCTATCCACTTTCCATTTCTTAGAATGCCTCTCTGTTATCATTGCTGTCCTCTCTCGTTTAATGTTGATCATTATTTTGCTTTAACCAACCGATGGTCACTCCCAGTAGTGATTTTATTAATTACTGTAACATCTTGGACAATATTTTTTCTATTTGTGATGATGAAATCAATTTCGTTTTTTGTTATGTCATCTGGACTAGCTCACGTCCACTTACGTTGTTGGTTCTTTTTAAAAAATGTGTTCATCACATAGAGCCGATGATGCAACAAAAAATGTAGTAGCACACCTCCTCTATCATTTCGCTCACCGTATCCAAATGAGCCCATATCCATTATCTTCTTTAAATCCAAGTTTAGCGTTAAAATTGCCCATTAAGATTAGGTGGTGGGTTTTATCTTTTTCTATTGCTCTATTTATATCTTCATAAAAGTTTTTGATTTCTTCATCGCTATGGCTCGACGTGGGTGCTTATACTTGGATAATTTTAATAGAGCGTCTCTCGTTCAGTTTTAATATAAGGTACACAACTCTTGAGCTTACATTCTCTATTTTTATAATTTTATCTAGGTGTTTCTTGTGCACGAGAAAACGTACGCCGCCAACTGCCTTATCGTTTTCTGCAATGGAATGTAGTAGATGCCCTGATTTTAAAACTCCTTTTCTTCGTATTTCGGAAAGTCCCAATACATCACATGTTATGCAGTTAAGTTCTTCCTGTAATTCAATGAGTTTATCTTCAGTTGCAAGCGTTCTTACGTTATAAGTGGTAATATGTAATGTTCGTTGTACATGGTAGACGTGTCTATCCCGGTGATTCTTTGCACCCTCTGCCCTTGGTCCAATCTCGTGGCTATCGTCACCAGGGACCGTTGGGCCGCCGGGGACTAAGGACCTTTTTCTAGTCATGTCATTTACGGAGAAAATTAGCCATTTCACTACCACGCTGGCTAGTGCGGGTTAATAGCGGGATATATCGGGATGTGGCAAGGATTGGAAAATGGGTAGGAAGATAGGTTGGAGACCTGACCTCTCCTAAAGGCTTGGACATAGGAGAAAGTCAGTAGCTAGCGTATGGCAGGGACGCCACTTCTGTAGTAGCCTGTCCTCTACCGGGATCGTAGAGGAGTGCTACCCGCTACCCCAAACAAAACAATACCCTAATCAAAGTAACAGAACGTACCACGTAAAAGGGAGATTGTGGAGATTTAAGCGGTCATGTAAAAAATCAACCAATTCCAAAAACCGTTGGCTAGAAACTAAAACCATTCGCAACCTTTAACAATTTAAAACTGACAACTAAACCCACAACCAGGAAACCGAAACTAGACATGGATAAGATAAGAGAAAAAAGTATCTACTAGCAGAGAACCCTAGACACACATAAATACAGTGAAAGAAGAAGACTATTTGGGTCGAAGGACTATTATGTTGCTTTTTGAATATACAATGACCTCTATTAACAATTGATTTCATCAGAAAGGGAGGGAATGTCCATATTCAGTCTAGAATCCGCTAATTGCTCCTTTTCGCCTTGAGTATGTATATTACCATAAACAAATAATAGTCAAGAGCACTGTATGAAACTCTATTTAAAAGTGCTAGTGCTAGATACTAGCACTAACGAACAATACTGAAGCCAAATTTCAGAAATCGTATGTGGCGTTTATAGATCTCACAGCAGCTTATATGATATATAGTGTGAAGATAAAGACTCAAATAAAAGTTCTTACAAATAATTCCTTGCGAAACAATAACGAAAGAAAACCGAAAAATGGGGTCCCGCAAGGATCAGTTCGTACACCACTTCTTCTCAACATGTAATTCTCGAACTTTCCACACATCAGTTCTCACGAATGTTGTTATGCTGACGATATAAAACTTACGACTAGGCATACATTTATCAAAATTATAGAAGAAACCTTAAAGTTAGATCTACAATCATGAAAAAATACTTAGACTGGAGACTGTGTTCTAATTCTAGCAAAACAGAGTACGCTGGTTTCATCTCAATAAGACACAGAACATTTTATTATTGCGAAAGTGAAAGCATTACTTTCCAAGACAAAACACTTCCAAATAATCAGTAGTTTAAATATCTAGGAATTACTCTAGTCCGCTAGACTCTTATTTAAGAAACATCTCTAAAAAGTTCTCTGCACAATTTAAAATGAGATATTTAAAAGCTTTGTTAGACAACTTGAGGATCTTCTGCTGTTACTCTGGTGTGATATATACTGTAGATGAATACTGTGCTGTCATATAAAAAAAACAGCCGTTATAGTTCAATATATCAATACCCAACATACATAACGATGTACATAACGATGTACATAGTGCTTTGTACATCGTTAAGATGGACCTTAATTCAATGGTTTCCCATCCTATCAGGAATAGCCCCACCTGATATCCGCAGGAAAAGTGTGCTTGTAAAAGAATATAAAAGTATTAATAACAACACTGTGTTACCTATATACACAGATATCCCTGAAATAAATAGGCTAAACTCTAGAAACCGTCCAATTCCCTAATACCAGATGACTTTCAAACAAACAAGTGGTGGAGAAATAGACGCGAACAACCCAGAGACCCATACATACTTATATACCATTCCATTCTAATCAACTGGTTCTAGGATTTGATTTGAATAATAAGATATGTCATTAACATCTTAGCAAATATGTTGTGGTTCATGTACTGCCTCAGTATACTGTTTATTGAGAAGCTTTTTCGTAATCTCTGGCTATCGCTGTGAAGATCTGCCACGTTTACGTTGACTTTGAGGCTTTCCTTCAACCACCAACTGCTCCAGTTTGTGATCACTTTGATGGATATGACCAAAGAACTTAAAATTCTAGAGTAAACAGTACTAAAGGGACGATGATTGGGTTTAATTTCATCTAAAACTGAGATTTTCGTACGACAAGACGTCCATGGAATTCGAAGCAATCATCCCCAAGTCCACATTTTAAAAGCTTCTATGCGTAGTTTATCTTATTCTTTGACTATTCATGTCTCGCATTTATAGTAAAATATAAAAAAGTAGAGAGTTAAAACAAGTCTCTGCTTGTTTGTCATAGTAATATGACGATCACGCCAGACCCCGTCTAGATCAGTCATTGCTGCTCTTGCTAGTTGTATGCCTAGTTTGCTAATAAGGTGAATCAAGTGTTTAGGAACACCCATTGTCGTGAATATTTTCCACAGATTGTATCATGAAATCATAGCCTACTGCTTTGTTTAACTTAAATCTTTTCAGCAAATTCTACTTTGGAAAAAAAGTATGTCAGGTTCAGATTCAATTTCCAAGCTAGTGTTAAAGGTGAGTAGAAATTGTAGGCCTACCATTCAGGTACATACGGGGTATCCGTTGCCTAATCCATTGGTTGGGAATGTTAGTAAGGAACTGTGCTTAGACAGAATTATTAGGAAAGGACAGTGGTATCTTCTGTTTGGACTTAGTGGATATTCCAAGGGTTGAGTGGGTAGGATCGCATGCCCTTAAAGTAGAACTGTCATCTGTTTGGTTTATAGATGTCTCCATCCGCTACTCTGGAATATATAGTATAGAAAATATAGTGACCCGTTTGCCCTCGGAAACCTAATAGCCATTCGGGGTTGGAAGAAACAAGAGTTAGCCAAGAGAGGCTGATAGGAAAGATTAAAGACATTTCACTCAAGACAAGTTGAAAAAGGGTAAAATGTAAAACAAGTATTGATACACTTTGTATCTCCGCTTATACCTCGGGGTCTTGACTACATGCTGTATGGCTCGTCGAGCATGCCATAGCATCGAGGATAGGGTGCACAAAACTTTTACAACACAGACACTCCAACTCAATGGCTTAACAGCCCGATTCTAAATGTCCTCTCCAAGTATATCCAGGATCTGAAGCAATACGAAGCAATCACCGGCATACATAGTCTCAACATTAACATTTAATAAATATATTTTAATATTATTTGTATTGTTTTCATTTTCGTGTAAAGTATTTAGTTTATAGAATTTTCCTTAATTTTTGATATACCTACTGGAAATATACAGTATGATGCAAATGTATGGAATAAATTCATTATTTCCGAAACAGTCGACTTTTAAAAAAAATCTTAAAACACGTCAATTTAAATTTTTGAATGGCCATCAACTACTATATATGTGTTGGACATTACGTCATCAGTGTCGGCGTAATGACGTAATCGACGATTTTTTTAAATACAAACCGAGGTCAAGCGATAGCTCATTTGAAAGGTCTCCTTATCGTCTTTGCAACGATGTAATCATTTGAATATTTATTTCTACAGGGTTCACCAAAACTATGAACTGTTAAGTAACATGGAAGTACAATAGATATTCATTCACTTAACTAAACTACACTATGGAACGCCACTGGGAATAAAACAAAATAGTGTTTTTTGCTGGTTCCGAAAAAAATACATTGATAACAAATAATGCTACCTTATAATCTTAAAAATTAATTATTATATCAAATATTTCAAGTTATTTTTCAAAAATATTTAAATCAATATTGTCATTGCCTCGTCTTTATTTGTCAATGATCTGTGAATCTGTCAAACAATAGACGTCAAATTTTTACTCTTCGAGTTTTTCTCGACATTAATAACAGCATTTACAAAAATGAAACTAACAGAACCAAAACGAATCGAGATTTTAATTATGATTGGTTATGGAGATAGAGTGAGGACTCAAGCAGAACTTCGTAATTTATTTAATGCTAAATACCCCAATCGCGAACCAATTACTCAATCAACAGTAAGTAAAATTGAAAAAAAAAATAGAGAAACGAGCCATGTTGAAGATCTTCCCAGAAGTGGTAGAAAATCAATATCCGAAGCCAAGAAACTGGACGTTGTACTGGCGTTTCAAGAAAATCCCCATACCAGTTCTAGGCAGGTCGCACTAGATAATAATGTCCACCAATGAACTGTTATAAGAGTGCTAAAAAAGGAGAAGTGGCATCCATACGAAGTACATCTGGCCCCGGAGCTATTAGAAGATGACTTTGATAGAAGAATCGAATTCTGCGAGACCGTTGTGGAAAAATATAATAGAGACAAGGGTTTCATACAAAACAAAAGGTACTTTTTTCTGATGAAGCGTCTTTCATGCTGAACGGTCACGTGAATCGCCAGACATATCGATACTGGCAAGTGAAAATCTACATTGGATGGAAGAGTATAGGACAAAATATCCCGAGAAGGTGAATGTTGGGGCCGGCATTACAAACAATTAAATTGTAGGGACATATTTTTTTGAGAAAAACCTAATTGCTTTTCGTTGTCTAGAATTTTTTCAGGATTATCTGTTGCCACAGCTGAATCCGCTATTTTCAAATAGAAATGGTTCGTGGTACCAACATGTTGGGGCTCCCCTACACTACGGCGTTGAGGTACGAAATTACCTTAATAACGTTTTCTCAGGTAGGTGCATAAGTAGAAGGGGGCCCATCGAATGGCAAGTTTTCCAGATTTGACTCCGTTAGACTTTTTTTGTGGGAATATTTAAAGAACAGAGTGTATCAAAATCGACTAAATAATGTAGAAGAGTTAAAGGAGCGCATCAGAACGAAAATTGCACAAATAACACCTGAAGTCATCGAAAACGTTAGGAAAGAATTTATTGCCCATCTTTCACATTGTATTATTGCTGAAGGTCGTCAATTTGGACATTTGTTGTAATTTAATTGTATTTAAGTAAACCTTTATTGTAAGTTAATTGTATTAATAAACCAACAGTTTTGCTTAACCCTGTAGAAATAAATATTCAAATGATTATATCGTTGCAAAGGCGATAAGGAGACCTTTCAAATGAGCTGTCGCGTTACCTCGGTTTGTATTTAAAAAAATCGTCGATTACGTCATTACGCGGACACTGATGACGTAATGTTCAAAAATTAAAATTTACGTGTTTTAAGATTTTTTTTTAAAGTCGTCTGTTTCTGAAATAATGAATTTATTCCATACATTTGCATCATACTGTATAACCTCTCACAAGGTAAACTTAAAACGAGAACTAAGGTTTAAAAGCGTTAGACAATTTGGCGATCTCCTGCTGCTACTCTGGTCTGACATGGATGAACAGTCATTGCACACGGTATAGCGATGTACAACTTTATAGCACTATGCACATTCTAACCCGGCTAACCGGATCATTAAGATGCACCCTACTCCAATGGCTTCCAGTCCTATCAGGAATACTAATCACTAATCAGGAATGCATACTCCTGACATCAACATTTAATAAATATATTGTAATTTTATTTGTACTATTTTCATTTTCATGTAAAATTGTAATTTATAGCATTTTCTTTAATTTGTGCCACACTCTAAATAAATAACCCTACAAAGAGCAAAAAACAGTTACATATAAAATATCCAAAAAAAACTGTAGTAAACCTTGCATCTCATTTTTTTGGAAACATCGATGATTTAAGAATATAGAACAATTTACGATTTGTAGTCAATATAAATGTAACTTTGTACAGTATCTTTTTCTTAAATATATCCTCCATTCTTTTCTCTTTAGAGGCATATAATATACGTACGACAGGCTTCGAGGTCGAGAGTCGACTCTAGAGAACTAAAATTCCCCGCCCAGAATCGAGAATGAGTTATTTGAGAACGTTCGTTATACCGGGAGTCGAAGATCGAAAGGTCACGTGTACCGATGCATTCGAACTACCGAACATATTTCAAGTTCATGAGGTATGGAGATTGAACTACGGGCCGGCCAATGAACATAAATCAACAGTGCGGTCTTGATGTCAAAACCGATAGAAAAATGGAATGAAGGAATGCGAAAACAATGGGACGCCCGCGAAGTAGGTTGAAATTGTGAAATATTACGCCAAAGAGTCATATGTTTGGTAAATTAAAGTACAGTCCAATTTCCTTTTTGTATCACCTTCTCCTCTTTCATGAAAATTTACTTGTTTAATGCAGATACATGAAAATAGTTATTAGGTAAATAAACTAAAACGAAGTGCGTGCAATGATATTTTGTTATTGTACACAATTATATAATTTTAAATTCTTTAAAAATTTGACTCTGGCTCGCTACTTATGTTGTAGAAAAGAGGCACTTCACAACACAGTCTTTAAATATTAATTTAAATGTATAGTGTGACTCTTCTTCTTCTTCTTATGCCACTCCTATCGGAGATTGGAAATCATAGAGGCTATCCTGACCTTGTTTACAGCTGACCTAAAGAGTTCATTAGTGGTTTTTTTTTTTTTTTTTTTTTATTAAATTTGTAAATTTACAATCTGCTATTACAAGCTATTAGTAAATGTGAGTATTGCAAATACATGAGAGGAGAAATTATCCACTGATAACACTCCCAATACTAACACTAACAAATAAAATCAGTGTAGGATTATAATTTGAAACTAGAATTGAAATGGAAATTAAAATTAAAGTTAAAATTAGTGAATAAAGTCTGTTGGCCACTGTCTCTTCAATCTTCGTCTGACTTCTGGTTGTAGGTGTAGTTGTCTTGCTTCCTCGTTGGGGTGGGCTGGCAGATGTTCTAAATAATTTCTTGTTAGTCTGCTGATTTCGTCTTCAACGAACGGTATTCCAGAGTCATCATGTAGTGTTTTATTACTAACGTACCACGGCGCATTGAAAATCATTCTGAGTATTTTGGATTGGATCCTCTGAATGATTTTGGTATTAGAAGGCTTTGCACAGCCCCATAGTTGCACCCCATATGTCCATATAGGCTTTATTATGCACTTATACAAGAGAAGTTTATTATCTGTGGATAACTGTGATTTTCGGCCTATTAACCAATTCATTTGACGTATTTTCATGTTGATTTGGATTTTTTTTGCCAAGATGTGTGCTTTCCAAGTGAGCTTTTGATCAAGTGTCATTCCCAGGTATTTGACTTCTGTTTTTACTGGTAGTAATGTGTTGTTCAGTCTAATTCTTGGACATATGATGTTCCTGTTGGTGAATGTAATTTGATTAGACTTAGTATGGTTAACTTTGATTTTCCATCTATTCATCCAGTCTTGTAGTAGGTTCATGTGTATTTGAAGGTTTCCTGATGCTACTTGGGGGTCATCATCGATGGATATTATGGCGGTGTCATCTGCGAACATGGCTACTGTGGTCGTATTTGTTGTTGGAATATCAGCAGTGTATATGAGGTACAGGAGGGGACCCAGGACACTTCCTTGAGGGACACCGGATTTTATGGGATAGTAATGAGAGGTTTCTGTAAGGAATCTGACTTGAAAGTGACGTTCTGTGAGGTATGATTTTAAGAGTAGATAGTGAGGAGTGGGAAAGGATGACTTAAGTTTATACAGGAGACCATCATGCCAAACACGGTCGAAGGCTTGTTCTATATCCAGGAAGGCAGCAGTGCAAATTTTTTTCTCTTCGAGGCATACATTAATGTTTTTAACAATCCTATGACACTGTTGTAGAGTTGAATGGGCTTCGCGGAAACCAAACTGGTGTGTGGGGATCACTGAATTAATTCCGATGTCTTCTGAGAATCTTTGGAGCAGAAGTCTTTCTAAGATTTTTGACATTATTGGAAGTAAGCTGATTGGTCTATATGAAGTAGTAATATTTGGTGGTTTATTTGGTTTCCTAATCATAATTATTTGTGCGAACTTCCAATTAATCGGGTAGTAGGCTAATCTTATGATACTATTATATATCATTGTTAGTAGGACAATTGCTTTTCTCGGTAATTTTTTTAATATTAGCCCAGTGATCATGTCAAAGCCTGGTGCTTTGTAGTTATTGCATCTAGAAATTTGTTCTTTGACATTATTAGGAGTAAAGTATTTGATTGGTAGCATCATTGGGCATGGAGCGTCTAAGAAGTTTTTAACTTGTTCTTCGTTATTATTGTTATTAAGTTCAGGTGCACCAAAAACGTGTGAGAGATGTTCAGCAAATATTGATGCCTTTTCTTGTTCAGTTTTTCCCCAGCTTCCATCGGCTTTCCTTAGAGGTGGTATGTGCTGTATAGGTCTCTTGAATGATTTCGTTGCTTTCCAGATGCTGTGGTCTTCTTTTGACAGGCTGTTGATGAATAGTTCAAATGTATCATTCCTCGCGTCTTGTAGAACAGTTTTAAGTTGCCGTGTTAATCTATTGTATTCATTTTTATCTATAGGATTGCGACTTCTTTGCCATATGCGCCTGGCTCTTCTTTTTTGTGCAACAAGACGTTTTATATATACGGGTATGTTGGTGTCACTTGGTTCTTTGTCATTCTGAGGGGGTGTAGCTATTTCAGCGGCTGCATGTATAGTTTGGGTGAAAAGAAGCACAGCATTATCGATATCGTCTGGTTGCTTTAATCTTATATTTAAATTTAAATTTTCATTTATGTAAGACTCGAATATATTCCAGTTGGTTTTTGATGTTGTCAACTTAGGGATATTCGGACGTTTTATAATTTGCGTAGATAGTGTCACAATTATGGGAGTATGGTCGGTGGACAGATCCCAGGATGCTTGTATGTCAAAATAATTTAAGGCCATGTTATGGAGGATAAAGAAGTCGAGTAGATCTGGGATTTTGTTTGGATCTGATGGCCAGTAGGTGGGTTGCCCTGTAGATAAGTAAGAGCTGTTTGTGTTAGCTATGGCTTGTCTGAGATTTTTTCCCTTTGTCGTACATAGTCTTGATCCCCAGTCTGTATGCTTGGCATTCCAGTCACCTCCAATTACGAATTTGTTTGATAGATGTTTGAAGAAGTCTTCATATTCTGCTGTGGTGATATTATGCCTTGGAGGGCTGTACATTGCCGCAATGTCAAAAGACCATGATTGAGAACTGATACAGATTATTGCAGCTTGTATTTTTTCCGTCTGATACATTATTTCCTCATAGTGTGGTATAGTGTTACGTACAATAATAGCAGCGCCACCGTGTGCTGTTCCATCAGGATGGTTGGTGTTGTAAATAGAATAATGAGGGATCTTGAACATCGTTCTGTCAGTGAAATGGGTTTCCGATATGAGTAGAACATCAATTTTGTTATGTTTAAGAAAGTTAGTAACTTCTGTGTTATGGTTGCCTAGGCCGTTGGCATTCCATTGTGCAATTCGTAGTGACTTAAGTTCCATTACTAATTTTATTTATTACTGTGGAAAGCATGTTTAAGATCACGCTATTTTGATTAATTAGTTGTGAAAACATAGCTTTGAATTCGTTAAGGAAACTCTTCATCATCTCTCCAATGTCACTGTTTGTATTACTTACATGTGTTCCACTTGTTATTTGAGCGTAAGTTGCATGATTCTGGTTGTATGAGTTCGTATTTTTATGGACATTATTTACATTTATTCCACCCGTTGCTTGTGTGTAAGTCGCGTGATTTTGATTGTTTAAGTGCGGATTATTCTGTACTGTATTTCTGTTATATTGTAGTTGATTGTTCGCTGGAGTGTGCGATGATACTCCTCTTGCTCTGTTTCTACTGCTAATTAACTCTTTATATACCATGCATCCTTTGTAATTTGCGGTGTGTGCTCCATTGCAGAGAGCACATATGGCGGGTGTGTCTCTAGGTTTTTTACAATCAGCTGACATATGGTTGCCTCCACATTTGACACAGTGATAAGGTCTATTACAGTATGTCTTAGAGTGTCCATACAATTGGCATCTGGTACACTGGACAATGTTATTCTTTTTATACGGTGGCTCAATAACTATTTTCGCATTGTTTATAAATTGAATTTCATATATTTTTTTATTATTTCGATTAGGTTCTATATCGACGTAGAACATCATTAGAGGGTCCTTACTTACTCTGTGTTTTATATTTACAATATTGCGTACTAAATGCCCATGTTTTTCTATTTCGCTTTTTATTATATTAATGGGCACTGTATGATGTAGATTACGAATTACAACTCTGTATGCTCTATCCTCTTTCATTTGGTACGTATGATGCACAATTTTTTTGCTGTTTAAATGTCTTACCAGTTTTCGGTATGTTTCTGAGTCACGGGAATTTATTTTTATTGTGTTGTTCTTTAATGCTGTACAATAGAATGTCTCTGTTTGTGTTACTTCCGATAGGCTATTAACCATTTTATTGTATTCAGTAACACCATATATAAAAATTGGTGGGGGTTTAGAGGTTGCTGGAGTTTCGTTGGTATTTTCTGTACTGTTATTGTTGTCGTTTTCGTTTTCATTTTGTAGAATCTGAAATTTATTGCTAGTTACTACTGTGTCTTCGTTTTCTGTTGGTGTCGGAGGATTAATTTTGCGTTTTTTGTTACTATGTTGTATAGTTTGCCATTCGTGGATGTCCGATGACTCAATGTCGCTGATTTCCCCTGAAGATTCTTCACTTTGTAATGTACGTGTCATCTCAATCGAATCGTAAGCTCCATTTTGAGGTGAAGATAATGTGGGATTTATTTTAGGATTGTATTGACAGTTTGAGGAAGATTGTGATAGTACTTGGTTAGGAACATAATATATTGTTGTTGGTGGGTTATTTAAAATTTGTGCTGAATTTGGTTGTAAATTTTGTGGAAAAAGGACATTTGGGCATTCTGGTTGAATTTGCTGTTGCTGATATTGAGTATTTATTATTTGACCATTAACAGTAGCAGTATAAAAAGGAACACTCACCGATAAATCTGGTGGAGCACTCATTTTAATTGTTAAAACTGTATATTTTAATTTTTAAATAGTTTATAAATAGTATATCCACTTGAACGATAATGACGGTAAAAACGCGGCCGGAGCCCGTTTTTAATCACCACTATAAACTTTCGCCTAATTCGTATCGATGTTTACAGGTCGAGAGTCAAATGAATGATGTTCATTAGTGGTACAGCCAAACCACTCTCTCAAATTACGCAACCATGACATTCTTCTACGGCCCGGATTCCGTTTTCCTTCTACTTTTCCTTGCATTATATTTTGAAGTAATGCGTATTTATGTCCTCTCATCAGGTGACCCAAATATTCGAGTTTTCTTCGTTTGATCGTTGGCAAAATTTCTGGGTCTTTTCCTATCCTTCGCATTACTTCAAAGTTTGTGACTCTTTCAACCAAACTTATCTTCAGCATTCGACGGTAGCACCACATCTCGACTCTTTAAATATTTCAGTGTGAATTAAGTAAGCCTAACGTAGTCCATAAGCTTAATTTTTATTGGAACACTATGTATTTTTAAATATTTTCAAAAGCTGTGTAACAACCTGAACCCAACGAACTATATCAAGTAAAATTATAAATAATACAGGGTAAAATTTTGGAATTATAAACTATGGAAACCACTTAAGGAATAAAATTGTTTGTGTTCTTATTTTTTGGAAAATTATGAAAAACGCTGAGACCCGTTTACTTTTAAATTTTAAATGTACGCTTATTAAACATAAATTTAAATGTAAAACTTACGCATAGCAAAGTGCATTATCTTTATTTTTAATAAAACAGCCTCATCTCAAAAAAGTATATTATGTACAAAAAGTGACTGTACAAAAAAGAAAAATACGTGTGCGGCAATTGACCACCATTTAAAAACTGGGCACCATTTTGACTACACAAATGTTAGCGTCTTAAGACAAAAAAATATTGTTTTTGGAAATGTGCCACATCAATAAAGAAACAGTCAATAAATTACACGGCAGACACCGGACAGTTAAGCAATATTTACTGTAATATTCTAAATATTTTAAATTAATTTTACTGTATAAACAATAAAATCTTTAAACCATCCTGTATGTTTTTAATATGTATAAAACTGAACATTTCTATCGTCTGTTTAATATTATGTACTTTGTTTTTTTATATTTGCTATTTGTGTTTTTTAATCACTAATTATAATTATACACCCAAGTGATATTGTTTGTCAGCACTGTTTTGAACATGAAAATGTTAAAATACTCTTAATTCTGTAAGTTTTGTAATTTATAACATCGTTGTTTTTATTAATTTTATTTAACATGATATTGTAGTTACTCCTGATGAAGCTAACAAACTACTAGCAAAATATAGAGATGTAAAGAAAAAAAAATCTAAATAATATTAATATAATATTATTTAGAATAATTAAGTGTTTTTGGATGTACAGTAATTTTTTATATATTTTAAACATAAAAATAGGTTTTATATATTGAAAAAAGATGAGAGACTATGATAAATTTTATTAACATTATAATACATCTTCGTTGATACAACCTCATTAAGTTTGTAAGTAGAAAAATTTTTTTAATTAATTATACCAACGCCAACAATTTATTCATCACATTTGTAGCTCCCTGATGAAGGACATAACCAATGTCCGAAAGCTTGGAATAAAAATTTAAAAGAGTACACGTTTCATTTTTTATTGCTGCAAACCCACTATTTAACGTTTACTTCCTTACGTTGTCAGCAAATACTTCTGGTTCATTATATATATATATATATATATATATATATATATTTTGTTATGATATGTAAAATCGAGAAAAATATTGGTTTGTTTAAAAATATTTCAAAATTCAATAACATTAAAATAATTCAGATAAGTAGGATAATATCCAACAAACATTTCGAAGAAGGAGAGTTATTAATTTCTTGAATTACCTGTACCAAACAAAAAGTAAGCTTTGCATAAATTATTTCTTTGTTATACTTGAGTGACCCGCATAATTTTAAGTGAAAACAAAAAGACAATTGAACGGGGTTTTCCAAAATACATTAATGCAGTGATTAGGGACAAATAGAAGAGATTTTAGATAGAGGTTTTTGTTAGTTTTTAAGAATTATAGAAAATATTATTTGTAAATAAGTTTTAGGAAATTTTATAATTATAGGTAAAAATTTGTTTGTTATCGAAATGAAAAATGGGGGAATTGTGACGAGTTTTGATTGGCGGAGATTGAAAGGTATGTAGGAATGAAAGTGTAGCTAGATTTAGGAGAGAGAAAAGAGTTCAGTTGGTTTTCCAAATCTGTAAGAGGAACAGTGATTGTTCTCTGGCGGTTCCTGAAATGTAGCAAGCAGTAGTGTTGAATGTTAGTGAGTTTTTGTGGAGTTAGTGTATCTGACAGAAGCTGAAGCAGCAAAATATTGTAAGTCATATTTCTCTACTTATATTCCAAGAGTCACTGTTCAGGCCAACGAGAGATTCAGTTTATCGTAAAGAGAAGATATTCCAAGAGTCATTTTTCACTCGGGCCAACGAGAGATTCAGTTTATCGAGAGGAGAAATGCTATCATAATTTGAATGATTTGTGCTTTTGAAGGAGATCATTAAGGACGATATACTTGCAACAATCTGTGTAAGATTGCTGATTACATAGGGAGCGGTTGAGAGGAGATAATATAGTCTACAAGGAACAAGGATTTGGACCACTCATCATCAGAGAGAGATATTTTGTTTTCTGCAGTTTTTTCTTTTATTGATAACACAATTTTACACTTAATTTAGAAAGGATATAAATATTTTGATTAGGAGAGTTAGAATAGTTCGGAATTTTGAGATTTCAATTAATATTGTTTGTGCCATTAATTTTGATTGTTCACGTACGTAGAACAAAATTTTTGAGAATCATTATATGAGATTTGTTTATTGAAAACTTTTGAGTGTGAATTATTTCATTATTTTTATTTCAATATATAGTGTTAGATCATATGTGTTTTTTATTATTCCGGTATTCTCTGGACCTTACCTTTCACATGTAATAGCATAGATATTGAAGCACGAATTTAACCCTGAGATAAAAGAATTAAAAATTGTGATAGAGTCATAATCATATCATTTAAATAATTTTAATTAATCAAAAAAATTAATTAGCTAATTATTGCTTGGCGCACCAAGACTTTAAATATCACAATAATATATATATATATATATATATATATATATATATATATATATATATATATATATATATATATATATATATATATTATGTAAATCAAGTGTCACATTGTTTGACCAAGCTAATATTCAAAAGCCACTGAACCGATTCCAATAAAATTTTGTGAAAGACAACTTAGGAGATAGGATATTTTTTATGTCGATTAATGACCCTTGATTTGGCTAGGAAGTCGTAGGAAGCTATAATAGTGTTACGATAAATATATACTGGCCTAAATATATGATGACTAATAATTCTGTTTTGTTGTAGAAATTTGGCGAAGGATCTAGGTTCAAATTATGGTGAATCCTCCAAAACTAGATGCTTCTCGATTTTTCGATGCAAGACAATGCGATCTTTCGATGCTGTTCTAGTATATCAGGATTTCGTATATAAATACAACATTTTTATATGGAGGGCCAGTTAATACTCAAGACCCGCGCTCGCGAATTTGTACGTACGGATATAATAAATTATTGTCAGATAAGTTAATATAAATAAAGAAATAAATTAAATCCGTAAGTGTTATAAATATTGAACCTTTTAATAAATTCACAACAAATGGTGTCAGAAGTGGGATCGAACATAAATTAGACTTATAATAATAATACAAGTGAATATAAAATAAATTGTGAAAATGGCTACGATTTATGAGCTGACAGTGACTAATTTAAGAAGACATCTTGAAGACAGAGAATTAGCTTCTACCGGAAAAAAGGCTGAGTTAGTCCAACGACTGAAGAACGCTTTGCTAGAAGAAGGACTAGATCCAGAAACTTATATATTTGAAGACAAGCATGATGCTGTCCTCTCGTCGATTTCGAAAGTTTCTTCTGATGTAGCCAAAGTTTCTGGTGATGTAGCCAAAGTTTCCGGCGACATCGCATCATTGGAGAACAAAGTATCCGGCGACATCGCTTCTTTAGCAAGCAAAGTTTCTAACGAGATTTCTTCTCTGGAAAGCAAAGTTTCTGCTAACATCTCTAAAGTCACTTCAGAGATATCTGCTCTTGACGATAGAGTGTCTTCGTTAAAAAACCAAGTTGCTGCCGATATGTTGGCCTTCGAAGAAAAGATATGGAAAGAGATGGAAAGGAAGATGGAGGAAACAGGGACAGCAGAGAGAGGTAACAATCCGATTACAGTGGAGATAAAAGAAGACGAGACGAAATGTAAGTTGGAGACACGGCCGAAATTTGAAGGAAGTGGAGGTTCTATTCATGTTAAAGTCCCAACTTTCGATGGAAAATCGTCATGGAACAACTACATGAAACAGTTCGAATCAGCCGCAAGAGCAAATGGATGGTCTGAAAAAGAAAAGGCGGTAAACCTGACTATCGCTCTTCGAGGAGATGCCTTAGATGTGCTTCAGACCATAGCCGTAGAGGAGACCGATGATTTCGAACAACTGAAGAAGAGGTTAAATATGCGATATGGCTACGAACATTTGGAGCATGTATATCAGTCGCAGCTTAAAAATCGTAGACAGAAGAAAGATGAGGCTCTTCAAGAATATGAGGTAGATATTGCCAGATTAGTACGATATGCTTATCCAACAGCTCCCGAAGACATGATGGAAAAATTGGCCGTTCAAACGTTTATTGATGGTCTTCGTGATCATGAAATGCAGAGAACACTGCGATTAGTTCGTCACAAAACGCTGGTTGATGTCTTATCCGCCGCCCTCGAATACGAGTCAGCTACGCAGGCCTCTGGCGGGTACAGTAAAGTTAGGACTGTAAAAGAGGAAGGAGACGAAGATAAACTTGACCAGCTCTTTAATTTGATGAAAAGCATGACATGCAAGAAAAAGAAGACCATAAAATCAAGAAACTCACCATCAGGAAAACCAGAACGAGTCAACCTTAGGGAGGCAGCTTCGACCCGGAACTCTTCCAAAGACCCTCTCATACTAATAGCTTCTTTGAAATGTCGTGAAGATAGTGTATATGTAGATGGAGACATAAATGGTAAAAAGCATACGTTGTTGGTGGATACCGGAGCGACCAGAACCATTATACGCCCGACAGTTATAAACAGCCGAAAGAAACTGTTACCAACGAGGTTGCGACTTCGGACCGCTACAGGTGAAAATGCCAACATTCATGGAGAAATCCAGGTACAATTGGGAATTGGAGCAGAAAAGTTCGTCCATACTGTTATAGTTGCTGCCATCGAAGAGGATGTTATATTAGGAATGGACGTAATGAATATGCATGGATTCCAATTGGATTTTAAGAATAAGGTAATCAAAGTTGGCAACGAGGAGGTATTTCTCCATCCACATAATGATAACACTGTGCAAGCAGCCATTACAGAAGATACAGTCGTGCCTGCGAGAAGCGAAACGATCATAGTAGCGCGGCTACAGGGATTTGTGGACGAAGGGAGACCTGTTATGATGGAGCCTTGGAACCACGACGATGAGGTTGGCCGTGGAATCATAATTGGAAAGGAATTGGTGACTTCGGCTAAGGAAATTCCTGTGAGACTTATCAATGTCAACGACTACCCAGTGACCATAAAGAAAGAGACAAAAGTAGGAACTTGTGTACCTGTGACATCCATAATCCGTCAGGCGACAACATCTGATAATTCCAACGATAAATTCGACCAAATGGTTGCAGTTGCAGGACAGTCTCTAAACCAGATGGAGAAAAGGAAATTAAGGGAATTTCTTCGGCAGTATCGTGATATTTTCGTACCGAAAGGAGGAAAGACGGGAAGAACTACGGTTGTTAAGCATAAAATTGATACTGGTAATGCTAAGCCAATTCGTCAAACAGCTCGACGATTACCACAGGCGAAAAGAGAGGAAGCTGAAACGATTGTTCAGGAAATGAAGAAAGACGGGGTGATAGAACCTTCTACGAGCCCATGGGTCTCTCCGGTGGTCCTGGTTAAGAAGAAAGACGGAACGACGAGGTTCTGTGTGGATTACCGTTTGCTGAACAACGTTACCAAGAAAGATAGTTATCCTCTGCCTCGGATCGATGACACATTGGACACATTGGCTGGAAGTAAATTGTTTTCTACTTTGGATTTGAAGTCTGGATACTGGCAGGTAGAAATGGACCCAGTAGATAAAGAAAAGACAGCCTTCACCACAGGATCTGGATTGTGGCAATTCAACGTTATGCCATTTGGACTCTGTAATGCTCCTGCGACATTTGAGAGGCTTATGGAAAATGTGTTGAGAGGGTTATCTTGGAAAACATGCCTGGTTTATTTAGATGACATAATCGTCTTGGGGGAGACATTCGAAGATCATTTGAGGAATTTAGAAAACGTTTTTAATCGACTTAAAGCTGCCCAATTGATGCTAAACCCCAAGAAGTGCCAGCTATTTCAAGGTAAAGTCAATTATCTGGGTCATATAGTCAGTAAAGAAGGAGTGGCCGTGGATAAGGGAAAAATCGATTCCATTAAGGAATGGCCAAAACCAACTGATAAACATCAAGTGAGAAGTTTTCTTGGACTATGTACTTACTACCGGAGGTTTATTAAGAAGTTTGCAGATATCGCTAAGCCATTAACGCGACTTACAGAGGAATCAAGAGAATACCGCTGGGATATAGACTGCCAAAATGCCTTTGAAACGTTGAAAAAGCATTTAATAACAGCACCAATTTTGGGGTATCCACTGCCAGAAGGAGAGTTCATCTTAGATACGGATGCAAGTAATGTGGGAATTGGAGGAGTGCTGTCTCAGATTCAAGGAGGACAGGAACGAGTCCTCGGATATTTTAGTAAAGTTCTTTCAAAACCTGAGCGGAATTATTGCGTCACGAGAAGAGAACTTCTGGCAGTAGTGAAATCAGTAGAGCACTTCTATCAATACCTCTATGGAAGGAAGTTTTTAATCCGAACCGACCATGCCGCCCTTAAGTGGTTGATGCAGTTTAAGAATCCAGAGGGTCAGATAGCCAGGTGGATCGAACGACTCCAAGAATACGATTTTAAGATTGAGCACCGAGCCGGAGTTAGCCACAGAAACGCTGATTCTCTTTCCAGACGGCCATGCCCAGCAGAGTGTCCCCACTGCAACAAAACGGAATCCAAGGAAGCAGCAGTGCTAAGAACGACGATTGTCAACGACGACTGGACGCCTACTAAGATAAGGGAAGAACAAAAGAGAGATCCAGTTATACAGAAAATCCGAAAATGGAAAGAGGAAAACCGTCGACCACCTTGGCAGGAAATATCAAACCTATGCTCAGTAGTTAAGACGTATTGGGCCCAGTGGGACTCATTTATCATCGAAGATGGCTTGCTTAAACGAGTCCTGGAAAATGATGACGGTTCAGAGAAGAGAAGACAGTTGGTGATCCCAAAGAGCAGAATAGCCGAAGTACTTCGTCAGTTACACGACAGTCCATCGGGAGGGCATTTTGGTGTAAGGAAAACCCTTCAGCGAATTCGGGAACGGTTTTATTGGATGAACAGTTCCGACGACGTAAAAGACTGGTGTAAGAAATGTACTATTTGTGCTACGAGTAACGGGCCTCACCGGAAAAGGAGAGCTCCTATGAGACAATATAATGTTGGAAGCCCGTTTGAAAGAATAGCTTTGGACATTGCAGGGCCATTTCCAGAAAGTGAAAATGGGGGCAAGTACATGTTGGTAGTAATGGATTACTTCACTAAGTGGGTCGAGATTTACGCACTTCCAGACCAGAAGGCCGCCACCGCTGCAGATAAGTTGATCCAAGAATATATCAGCCGATTTGGAGTGCCTTTGGAGATCCATAGTGACCAAGGCAGGAACTTCGAAAGTGATCTATTCCAAGGAATATGTGATAGACTAGGCATGAAGAAAACAAGAACTACCGCGTATCATCCGCAATCGGATGGTATGGTAGAACGAATGAATAGGACAGTTGGCAAGTATTTGACAAAGATGGTGTCCGATCATCAGCGAGACTGGGACCAATACCTTCCGTTCTTCACAATGGCCTACAGATCTGCTGTTAACGAATCAACGGGCCAGACACCAGCCAGAGTCCTATTCGGACGCGAAATGCGACTACCCTGTGATCTAGAATTTGGGTGTCGACCTGGAGAAGATGTAGCAGGTGAAGATTATGTGATCGAATTACGAAGAAGAATGGACGATGTACATGAGTTGGTCCGTTCCCACCTTCAGATCGCTAGCGACCGAATGAAGAAACGGTACGATACACAAGCCGAAAAGGGTTGCTTTAAGAAGAACGACAAAGTATGGCTGTATAATCCCAAGAAGCGAAAAGGTTGTTCTCCCAAATTGCAGCAGTTTTGGGAAGGTCCATACCTCATCATGGAGAAGATCAACGATGTCATCTACCGAATAAGCAAGATTCCGAGGGGAAAGCCGATGATAGTACACCATAACCGGTTGGCATCTTTCGAAGGTGACCACGACGTAGATGAAGAAGTGGAAGTAAACCAAGTCCAAGATGTGTTTAACCTCACGTTTGAGGAATTCATGGGTGCCTATGGAGGTACCGGTAAAGCAAGACATGGTGTTACCACTGAAGAAAAGCAAGATCTACTCGCGCTCCCCGATGACTACTCGCTGGCCCTTACCATCCCGGCCAGTATCAAAGACGCACCAGGGTTGGCATCCGTCTTTCGAAGGAAGTTTGGTCGAGTTGCGGAACTGCAATGCCAGGTGCCAGCTCCCGGTAAAACCTTGAAACTCCAAGATGCATCACGTTACCTTTTCTACCTGGTAACAAAAGACACTGCCCGTGACCAACCTACCTACCGAGATGTATGGGAAGCCTTACTTCAATTGAGAGAGCACGTACTAGAGTCCGACGTGCAAAAGTTAGCCATGCCAAAGTTGGAGTGCCGCCAATTAGATTGGAGGGTTATCCGAAATATGGTGGAGGAGATCTTCAAAGACACCGAAGTCCAGGTGTTAGTCTGTTGCAATCCGCTAAGTACCTTGTGCGGAGAGAAAACCGTCCCTTGTCATTTTTATACAACTGGAAGTTGTAAAAGAGGGTCCAGTTGCCGATACCAGCATACAGTTCCGGTTCCAGTCCCGACAAGGTTCCAGGAGGAACCATCTTTTAAGAGGGGGGCAATGTTACGATAAATATATACTGGCCTAAATATATGATGACTAATAATTCTGTTTTGTTGTAGAAATTTGGCGAAGGATCTAGGTTCAAATTATGGTGAATCCTCCAAAACTAGATGCTTCTCGATTTTTCGATGCAAGACAATGCGATCTTTCGATGCTGTTCTAGTATATCAGGATTTCGTATATAAATACAACATTTTTATATGGAGGGCCAGTTAATACTCAAGACCCGCGCTCGCGAATTTGTACGTACGGATATAATAAATTATTGTCAGATAAGTTAATATAAATAAAGAAATAAATTAAATCCGTAAGTGTTATAAATATTGAACCTTTTAATAAATTCACAACAATAGGTAAGAAAATATGATGAAATG
Source organism: Diabrotica undecimpunctata (assembly GCF_040954645.1). Lineage (NCBI taxonomy): Eukaryota > Metazoa > Arthropoda > Insecta > Coleoptera > Chrysomelidae > Diabrotica > Diabrotica undecimpunctata. Next base: position 54,294,974 of record NC_092804.1, on the reverse strand, counting down.
ATAAGGAAAAGGTAGAAGCAAAGGTAGAAAAGGTTTTATTTTTCCATACAAATAGTTTCATTATACTCTTATACAAAATGTTTTATATGATTCTACCTCTATAGTGGTATTTCATTTAAACATAAAGTAACGTTTAAAAAACTTCACGTCTATTCACTTTTTTCGTTTTGCTTAAATTTGAGAAAATATGAGGAACGTAGTAAACACAGTTTTATTTTCCCATACAAACATGTACTGATCTATTATATTATATACCATCAGATATCCACTTTTATTACTTGTATATGAAGTGTTTTAAAAACTGTGATTTTTACTCGATAGTAAAATATTTTAATTTTTGAAATTATTGAAAATTAATATATAAAAAAAATATGGTTAGAATTAAAAATAATTCTAAAATGTTCAACATTATTTATTTTAAATAAATAAGTATTTTTTAACATTTTTTTGCAATAAAGTTAAAAATTTAAGTTTATGCATTAATTCAATACATTTTAACAATTTTAAATATAATGAAACAATAATTTTTTTTAACTTCCATAACTCTAAAAATAATTCTATAACTTGAAAGGGCTGTAACTTTTTTTGTGTACACTTTTGTATTAAGGTAAGTTGGATTCAATCAATTTATTTTTGTCCCCGGAATGCGTGATTTAATTTATGACATACCTTTTTGAAACACCCTGTGTATCAATTATCATGTTTAGTAAAATGCCCCAAAAAAGATCAAACCTTAACAATGCATGTAGCCAAGCTGCAATACGTAAATGAATTGCAATAGCTAATAGATCGCGCGAACAAACTACTCAAATAAATGAATATCATAGAATGAGGTCAGAAAAGAACCGTACACAAGAATATCATGCATATCGTGACCAAAGTGTACGACAGAATATACAGTATACTCCCTTTATAACGAACACGGTTATTACGAGGTTTCGCTTATAACGAGGTACATTAGATGTCCCGTGAAATTTCTATTGAACTATAACCCTTTATAGCGAGTTAAATTTGCTTATAACGAGAGAAAATAAGATTACGTGTTTTTTACGTTTTGGTCCGGCCGTAGCTATAAATAAATACCCTTTTTAACTGCGGGCCGCCCGCAATAAACTTCTTACAATTTATGATTCTTAGTCGGAAATGTAAAATGTATGATTCATAGGTGTCATTGTATTGGGTTGACCATTCACACCTAATAATATGGGTCCTAATAGACAAGATGTGGAAAGTGTTTTAAAGGTTGTCAGAAACTTTATCCAAGGACAAAACGCAAATGAAGAAGCATAAAACTGTTTCACATCTTTAGAAAATATGATAGATAGAATACTGGACAATTTAAAGCAGTCAAAAATGACAAAATAACTTTATACGCTTTATACATATTTACAGAATACAGATTTTTTGTTTTAACATATATCATTGACAGTAAAAGTAAACAACTCTTTTTTGTTTTAATGTATTTCATTGACAATAAAAGTAAACGACTTTGTTTTAAAAACGCCATTCAAACAATATTTATTAGCATCTTGTATTGCTCCGAATGGCTTCACTATACAAAGTTAATGTTTTAGAAAACTACATATTCATATGTATGCACAATAATATTGTTGTTGGATATAACGAGATCCGCTTATAACGAGGTAATTAGTCTGCCATTTCAGTTCTCGTTATAGAGGGAGTCTACTGTATTAAAAACGAGAGCTACACGTAAGCAGTATAGCTACATCCAGAACACAAGAAATCATTGACACATATTTATCATTTGTTCGTTTTGCATTTAAATATATCCTAGACATTAATTATCTGCGCATTTTACAATTGCTATGGGTGCAATGGATAAGTATGCCAGTATTGTCGGCATTTAAGTTTTACAAAGAAGCACTTGGCATCTGTTGTGTATCGGAAAAAGTTGTGTTACCACCTCTTAACACTCCACCACAACCTTTAAAATTACTTATTACTGGTGATTCAAAAAAATTTTAGATGGAGGGCGAACATTCAGTACTCAAGCTGCCATTAAACGTGCATAGCAAATCAAATACAATGTGTAACATTAAAACAAGAAGTGATATGGTTGCAATGATGCAAACAAGTTCAGTTATTATCTGGGATGAATGTACTATGGCTCATAAACATTCGCTCTAAGCATTATATAGAAGTAAGCAAGATTTAAATGGTAATGACAAACTATTCTGTGGTGCTGTCTTACTACTGTCTGGTGACTTCCGACAAACATTACCGGTTATTCACCTCTTATAATAGGCGGATGAGATTAATGCATGTTTAAAACAATCATTTTTATTACAATAGTTCGATTGACCAAATCGGTGCAAATATTTTCCAAACGTGTACTGGATATTGGAAACGGTAAAATAAAACTACATCCAAATACACAATGCAACAAACTTCCAGATAATTTCTGCCCTTTGGTTGAGACCAAACATGAATTAATTGTAAGTGTCTGTCCGGCTATCCTGAATAATTACTTGAATCATAATTGGCTCAGTGAGCGCCCAATTTTGGCAGCGAAAAATGTTGATGTTGGCGAAATTAACTTCCAGATTCAACAGTTGTTACCAGGTGATCTGATATCTTTTAAATCAATCAACAGTATTGATAATGAAAACGGAACTCTAAATTATCTAACAGAAATTTTAAATTCTCTGGATATACCAGGAATGCCACCACACAATCTTCAGTTGAAAATTGCTTCACCAATAATTCTGCTACGCAATTTGAACTCATCCAGAATATGCAACGACACACGTTTGGTCGTTAAAAGTATCACCAGAAACATTATTGAAGCAACCATTTTGACTGGACGATTTGAAGGAGAAATCGTTCTGTTGCCACGTATCTCAATGATATCCTCATATAGGTTTGCTGCTTGGATTGAGAGAATCCATGTTTCTCACATGGTCAATTATATTTTGTATACCCACTTGTTGATAAACCATCAAATTCATCTATATTAGTAACAAACAAATTGACGAAAAATATTGTGCACCAATAAGCGGTTAATAGAATGTTAATTAATAGGTATAATTTAGAATAATATAATTATCTGGAATAAAAATCAAACTTTTCATGCCTCCTTTATGAAACTTAATTTATATACCTTGAGTTGGCATTAACAAATTTTATATATAAACTTAAAAATCAAAATGTATGTATATATTCAACGAAACCTTTTTTACTTTTTTATTACATCTAATGCATAATATTAAAATCCACAGCTACCAACTACTTTGGCATAAATTATAAACTATAATTTTCAATTTTGGAAACCCGTAATAATCCGATTTAGGTGCCAACCCCCTTTTGATCTGTTCGACAGCATCGGGGTGTGTGATGTAGTCATCGAAACTTCATTATGATCCCATTTCCGAGCAAATAAAATTATCAAATTGGATTTTCGGCACCGGAATACGGGAACGTATTCGTTCCAGTTGCTGGAATATCCCTTCTGAGATATTGAAAGGGGCGGGTTCCTCTCTAGGTTATTGATATTGCAAATAAATGAATTCTATGTTCTACAGGAAACAATAATGTTTTCCTAAATTTTTATCTGAAATAGTAAAGACTTATTATTTTCAAGTCAAAACACATGTAATTTTATAGTAGCTATATATAATTGTAGTATACAGTGATGAGTGCCTTAAGAACCGGCAAAATAACGCAAAAGATAGAAAACATAATACGTTGTGAAATAAAAAGAGATGAAAGTAGTAGAGGTGGGAAATTATCGATAGAAACCGCTAATTTACATTACATTACATTAGGACTATCGATAGTTTTCCACCTTTAGACGTTAGCTTATGTGCTAGTTGACGTCAGTCATAATATTACAAGTATGACGTCGAACATTAACATTTTTTATATTTCGCATTAAGTAAAAACTGATTGAAGGCAATAAAGCAAATGTAAGTAAACAGTTTAATTAGTAGTAATTTGATAATTAATTCTGTGTTGACGAATACAGAATAACAAGCTATGATAATTCTGTATTGAGAAGAGTGTATGCGTCGTCTCAAATCACAGTTTATTTTTGATTAATACTTTAATTTTGGATAAAAAAATACTCGTACTTAAACTGTTTTTACTTACATAATGTGATACGTATTACTATGACTGATGTCAACCAGCTCATAAGCTAACGTCTAAAGGTGGGAAACTTTCGATAGATCTAATGTAATGTAAAGTAAATTATAGGTTTATATCGATAATTTCTCACCTCTACTACTTTCATCTCTTTTTATTTCACAACGTACTATGTTTTCTATCTTTTGCGTTATTTTGCCGGTCCTTAAGGCACTCATCCCTGTATAATATTTTATAAAGTATATTACAACGAATTGCATTTAAAAGTCTTTTAAATGCAATTATCAGTATAGGACGGTGCATACAGTGCACGGTCCCAGTATAGCTTTCCGTTTCCAAGCTTTCTGTAAGGTATTAATAATAATTAAGGGAGATATTTGCTACTGAGAGAGATTATTATTATGAATATTATTAATAAGTTGAGAAGTACATCACGACACATCACTGTATTATTTTTTACCTCCTTTACAGCAAAACTGATGACGTGCAACAGACCTTAAAGTAAATCTTGTACAATAAATTTCTTGTTACTCAATTGTGATCAAATAATTAGTGTACAATTCCTCAATGAAAATTAGTAAGTTTATCTGTCAATCCAGATATATTATTACTTCTTCGTTTTACGGTGTCTATCCTTTCCGGATGTTGGTGATCAGCAAGGCTATCCTAACTTTGCTTGCAGCTATTCGGAATAATATGGTTCTAGACATATTAAACCGCATTCTCAGGTTTTGAAGCCAATATACTCTTCTTCTTACTGCTCCTTTCTTTTCAAATACCTTGCCCTGAGTTGCAACAAGCCAACAAGCCATATCTCTGTTCATTTTTATAACATTGCCAAGATATTTCAATTTGTGCTCTTTTATTTGTAATGTAATTGCACATCTCGAAGGCCTCTAGCTTTTTTAAAATAGCTTCAGAAAGTGTCCAGGCCTTTACTCCATATAATAAAGTAGAAAATACATAGCTTCTGATTATAGAGATTTTGGTACCAAGTGGTAAATCGTGACTTCTAAAGAGAGACTTCATCTTTACGAACGCTGATCTTGTCTTTTCTCATCTTTATTTTATTTCATTGGTCTCATTTTAACAGTTAAAAATATTTCACAATAAAAAAATGAAAAGAAATTTGCTCTTCTCTAATACTGTTTTATATAATAAGAGTAGTTTATCAGCTTAAGCGAATTCCAAATAATTTTCTACATAATTTTCCAAATAATTCGAAATCTCATTTGTTATAAAATTCGTTTTAGTGAAAAATTCGTTTTTTTTGGCCTAAAGGCCCTTTAATATTAAATAATGGTTATTTATATTTATAATGTCTCGGTCTTTTCAGTGTACAATTTAGAATGTCACCAAAAAATCATTTATATAATTCTATCAAAAATAAATATAATGTAAGAACAAAATGGGACTATACATAATATAGTATTTTTTGCAGAATATTATCTGGCAATAGGTTCTTAGAATATTCACAACAAGTTGCAGATGATCTATTCTAAGATGTTACAGAAAGCAATATGTTAAGAACACTTAGAATATATAAAATTCTATTAATCTTAAATTTAGTATAGTTTGGTATGTACCTATGTGTATTGTTTAGTATTTTTGACTAGAGTCAAAAATACTTGAAAATTTTTAAATATATTTTGAATTTCGCCAAAATATCATCTGCTCTTTTCCACTAAACTTATAATAATATATAAATGAAGTAAACCATCGAAAATAATAGAAAAAAAGTTATTTTAACACGGATAAAGGCTCTTTTGCCATGCACCGACTCACATAAAACAAAACTATTTTTTTCCTTGAATCCCATATCGTCCCGGCTACAGCTTTAAAAACTGACGAAGCAAAAATAAAAGAAGAGCCATTGTTCCATCACTCATAATATATCATAGAAAGCTTGGACAGTGAAAAATGAAACACTGCGAAACCGCCGCTCCTGAACTCAGACTGTGAGCAACAATAATTAATAATTCACAGGCAGTCACATTCTATTGTCAGTTAATGAAGCGGTAGTCAAAACGTTAGCTCACTTTAGTGTTCTTATGGTGGTTTTAAGATGAACTTAATTAGTATGGTAATAATGCTGTTTTTCTTAGTCTACAGGTAGTTTTAAGGACGGCGGCATATTTTTTATTTGAGAAAATCTCAACAGGTCATTAAATTCTTTTTATGAAATACGCTTGCTGGGTTTAATGATCTTCAGAAACTGAAAATATATATTATGTACAGTTCCTAAAATGGATAAGTATTTACAAAGATTGTATATATATATATTATATATATATATATATATTATATATATATATATATTTACTATATATATATATATATATATATATATATATATATATATATATATATATATATATATATATATAGTAAACTCTTAAATATTGGGGAAATCTGTAAGAGACTCTAATGAGTATCAATTGTTTCGCCAAACGTTTTCGCCAAAGACAATTAATTTGGCTTCTTCAGGGCTGAAAGAGAATAAATTATAATTAGCTACCATATATTATCTATTAAAAACATTATTGATCTTACCGTAACTTAGAATTGTAGAGTTAGAATATTAAAAAACTTTGCTAGTAACATACTGGTGTTTTTTGTTACTATATATACTATACTATATATAAGGTTTGGAATTTATGGTAGCTTTGAACTTAAAACGCAAAGGTTTACCCAAGGTTAATCGAAAAACCCAATGTAACTACAATTAAAAGGAGGTAATTCTTTGAATTGTCGGCAATAACTAAATTTTTGATATATATATATATATATGTTACACTTAAAATTTTCGCGGGAGTTAAATGTGATTTCTGTAGTTTTCTGGGTTTGACTTCGCGTTGAATAATTTTGGTTTAGAGAAAAACCATTTTTTTACGAAGTCAGGTAGTGACGTTTCTTGCTTATGCTTGCTAGTCTACTTCAAGCATCAGCAAAGAGCGTCACTACAGCGATGACTTGACAATGGCAAGTGCGATCTTGCCGAAACGTCGTCAAAATATACATATACATATATAAATAATTCTTCTTCTTCCTTTGCCCTATCCGTTTCGGACGTTGGCTATTAACAAGGCTATTTTGACTTTGTTTACGGCACCTCTGAACAGTTCAGTCGATGTTAGTCCGAACCATTGTCGCAGGTTATGCATCCATGAGTGTCGTCTTCTTCCCGGTCCCCTCCTACTGTCTATTCTTCTTTGGACTATTAACTGTAGCAGCCGGTACTTAGTATGCCTCAAGACATGTCCGAAGTACTCAAGCTTCCGTTTCTTTACGGTGAAGATTATTTCTTTGCTTTTGCCTATTCTCTGCATTACTTCCACGTTAGTGATGTGGTCTGTCCAGGATATCCGAAGAATACGGCGATATATCCACAGCTCAAAGGATTCTAGTTTCTTCAGGGTGGCTTCCGTTGTGGTCCCTGCCTCTGCTCCATAGAACAAGACCGAGAAGACATAACACTTGACCAGTCTTAATTTTAGTTCCAATGAGATTTTGCTTGTGAACCACTTTTTCATATTGTTGAACGAGTTTCGTGCTTTTTCAATTTGTGATATTATTTCTGTTGACTGGTCCCATTTTGTGTTGACTGTGGTTCCAAGGTATGTGTATGTCTCCACTTGTTCTATTTTTCGGTTGTTTAATGTCAATTGCATCGGAGGTTGTTGTGTTCTGCTGATGAGCATGCATTTAGTTTTGGTTGTATTGAGTTCTAAATCATATTCTAGACTTGCTGTGTGTATGCTTTGCATGAGTCTTTGAAGCTCGTTGCAGTCATTTGCGATAATAACTGTCGTCAGCATATCTAATATTATTGATTACCTCTCCGTTTACTTTGATACCCTCCGAAACTTCTCCCAGTGCTTCTCTGAAGATTTGTTCAGAGTATATATTGAACAGGAGCGGCGAGAGGACGCATCCCTGTCGTACACCCTTTTTAATATCTATCTTCCCACTGTGTAAGTTGCCCATCTTTATCTCAGCACTTTGGTTCCAATAGAGACTGGTTATTATGCTCAGATCCTTGCCATCAATATGCATCTTCCTGAGCATTTCCATGAGTTTATCATGTTTGACCTTGTCAAACACCTTGGAGAAGTCGATGAAGCACAAGTGGACGTCCTTGTGCATGTCTCTGCATCTTTGAATTAAAACTTGCAGACTGAAGATCGCCTCTCTTGTGCCCAATGCGCTTCGGAATCCGAACTGTGACTCCGATATATTTGCTTCGCATTTGTTATATATTATATTGTGTATGATTTTGGTGAAAACTTTGGTAATGTGATTTATCAAGCTTATTAAGCGGTGTTGATCACAATGTTTTGCACTTGGTGTTTTAGGTATGGCTACAAAGGTCGATCGAAGCCATTCCTCCCGAATCTCCCCTTTGTCGTAAAAGGTGTTAAAAACGCCTGTCAGAAAATCGAGAAAGTGGTCATCCGTTTCGCATAGGAGTTTTATGATCTCGCTCTGTATGTTGTCGGGACCTGGTGTTTTGTCGTTTTTTAGCGATGAAATGGCTTTTTCCACTTCAGACCTTAGTATTTCGGGTCCAGTCATGTCGTCATCTTGGTCCACTGTCGCTCTGCGTTTATCGTTAAAAAGTCGTTCTACGTAATCTTTCCATGTGTCAATGAGCTTCAAGTCGTCTGATATAAGGTTACCGTCTGCGTCTATTAGTGTCGGGTGGGGATTATTGGTTTTCTTTTTAGTTGTTAATTCTTTGATCTTTTTGTGCATGTTGTGGTAGTCATATCTTCTGTCGCACTCTTCGATTTCATCGCATTTCTCCTTCAGCCAGCGTTCCTTCGCTTCGCTAAATAATACATAATTATATATAATACCTACATAATTTTTATATACATGTACAATTATCACATGGTCTTTTGCTGTGCTAAGTTTGAGTTAATTTGTAAACTGTATTTAGTTTCAATTAATTGTGTATATAACATAATCTTATAATGTCCATTGTCGTAAGCTTCTTTACATATTTAATATCATTGACATGTCTTTTTGAGATAACACACTTTTAATAACTTTTCTATGGATGTTTGGTTTTTCATATTGTTCTTTTTAGATGAACTGATGATGATGCTTTCTGATTAGAAAGCGAAACGTCTTCAATAAATAGATGAAGTAGCCACCTTCTTTGTCTTTTTACTCTCCACCTTTTGACCGTTACTATTTGTTAAGTAGTAACAAATGTTTGCAACCGAGATCTTCGGTTGCATTAAGATGCTGCATATTGATACTTACCGTTAAAGTAAAATGTGTGTAATGGCTGTATTGACTATACTTAGCAAAATATTTAATGATATTAGATATATCCGTTCTCGATAATCAATTTGTATGCATCCTGAATAAATTTTGTAATTAATTTTGAGCTAAACGTCTTACCGCATTTTAAACTTTTAATATTATATTTCATTTATTTTACATTTTACATTTAATTTACGAATTAAAAATCCAAAAAAAATCCATGTAACATTGGTTTAAAATGATAAAAAAAATTTTCTATAGCCGTCCCAAAAGTAAAACTTTTGGTATGATTTATTAAATCGAAAGTACCATTTTACGGACGTGTACAAACTCATCACTTTATAATCCCACATAAAATTGTTAGACCCTTCGAGATATAGTAAACTGATCACCGGCATCCTTTGGAGATAGGTAAACTCATCACCGCAGATAGGTAAACTGATCACCAGCATTGTTGCCGCAAGGCACTGGTTTCTAATGCGTTTCTAATGCCTGTTACCTATTATTACACTTCTCGTTTATGTGATAATTTATTAAATTCAGAAATTATTTCAAGCAAATTGCTTTAAACTAGATATTAATATCGGGTTTCTTACGGTGTGGCCCATTAGACGTATCTGCCAATTTAAACGGTTTTGAGATCTAAAAATCCAGTTGCATAGGTTTTCGATAGTGTACTTTATAATAAAAATATTTAATAAAAACAGTTGGAAAAATGGGAATGAAAGGATTGGCATGTATTTGTGGTGAAATGAATATGGCTAGACTGGGATGCTCAAACAGTTAGAGGGAAAATAGACTCATTATTTATGTAGTTCTCTACCATATAATCGGCCCGTTTCATAAATGAAGGCAGGTTAGGAATATCCGCATGAAATCGTTGATAAAACAATCGCCGACTTCAAAAATGGCAAGCCAAATAAGTGATGCAGCCACTTGTTGTTGGAATCTCTTGTAAGTGGTTACCAAACCAAGTTTTTGGATTGTGCGAAACCAACTTTGGGTCAAGTGAAAGAAACACCCAATTCGAAATTTCAAAATCAGCCACAAGTCTTGATGGACCTAAAACGACACCAACTTCTTCGGAGCAACGAATTAATTGAGTAAAGTCCGTGACGTAGGTTTCGGGACTATGCATTTTTCGGGAAGAACACAGAATATAAGAGGCACGTAATGCCCATTTAATACGCCATGGATGGTAAACAATTGCAAGAAAAAAGTTGGAGCATATTGAAATGTATTATCCATGTAATATGCCCCTGCTTTCGCCAAGTAACGTAAATTCTCAAGAATGTCAAAAATAATAACATTTTGTTGCGAATCGTTATGCAACACAAAACATTTATCGCAGTCCCAATTTAGATTCATATATAGGATTGCTTGATGCGCTTCCCCATTCTCTTCGGTACAGGTGACATAAAAGGCAAACGATCGTTGCTCATATTCCTCCGAATACAAGAGATGTCCGTTGTTGCCAGGTGTTCTTTGAAAGAAGAAGTTGCAATCTTTTGGTGAATGATTTTTGATGGCCTCTCCGATAAGTCCTCTTAAGCTTTCATCTTGCTGGAGTTTAGTGTAAGCTGAAGACTTGACGGCTTAGCTTTTGAAGGTCGCTGAAGTGAATGTGTTCCAAGTTGCAGTGCAGAATATGTTCCGCAACTAAAATAATTATAGAAATATAAACACGTACTGGTCATTTTCAGACAACTGCACTTTATTCCATAAGATAAAGTCTTCTTTAGTTTTAAAATTTTAATATGTTTTTTGCATATTTTTACGTTTAACGTGAAAAATTACTTTATTGAATTATAAAAAATGATCTATTTGTGGTTAAGTCAAAAAAACATTTGGATCTTTAGCTGGTATTGCAAAACTTATTATAAGAGTACAATTGCAATTCTACACAGAAATTAGTTATTTATACTAAATGATTTTCGAATCCTGGCAGTTTGAATTTTTATTAAAAATATCTAGCAATATCTAGAGTATTTCATAACAAACTTTAAAGAACAATATTGATATAAGTTTGGTAGGGTGCAGGTAGGCCAGTGATGAGTTTACCAATTTTTTGGGGTCCATTTTAAAATCCGTAGTTTTATGGCGGTGATGAGTTTGTACTATGTACGAGGATATTTATGCTAATTGGTGATGAGTTTACGTGTTTACACAACTCGTACCGAAAGTAGCTACTTTCGGGACGATTTTGGGTAGCTAGGTAACGGCTTTTACAATAACATAAACTTTGTTTTTTATTATGACAACGCTTGTCATTTAAGATTCGTGTGTTTTCACTAAGTTTTTCGTTTTTCAATTCCAAAAAATGGAAATCAGCAGTGAAGCCGAAATGATTCCAGATGAGATTAGTAAAACTGCTAAAGCCGCTATTTATGAATTATTTCCGGTAAAGTCAAGAAAGAGTTATGAATTGGTCTACGATTTATTTCAAAAATTGAGCAATGATAAAAATGTACAAACTATAAATGAAGAAGTCATTCTTGCATATCTATTGAAAAAATCTAATATCTTGAAGCCATCAAGCCTTTGGAGCAATTACTCAATGCTTAAGTCCACACTTAACATTAAAAATAATATAGATATGAACCACTATCCAAAAGTTATTGCTTTCCGTAAAAGAAAATCCATCGGCTACAAACCAAAAAAAATCAAAAGTATTGAATAAAGAAGAAATAGATAAATTTTTATCAGAAGCTGAAGATAAGATCTACTTAATGATAAAGGTTATATAATTCAATCTAATTTTTTTTTTTATTATTTTTTTTTGTAAATTTTTGGTTGCATTAACAATTGGTTTGGCAGGCTCTTGTCGTCGTGAGGAGCTTTGTAAAATGAGTTTAGATGATATAGAACATAAGATAACCATGTTAGTGATTAAATTCCCAATTCTAAAATGAACATGGAAGAAACCTTTGTGGTTTTTGAAGAAAATAACATTTCTTTATATAGAAAATATTTGTTACTCGTCAAGCATCGTAGATTATCTGTATATTACAAAAATGGAAGGTGTACTATACAACATATTGGTAATCACACTTTTGGAAAAATCACCTGCACTATTGCTGAATTTCTTAAATTACCGCATCCCAAAGAATACACCGGGCACTATAATGCACATAATGGTGGTACTATAACCAACTTGAAAAGACACCGAGGATGGAAATCACCTAATGTAGCTGAGGGATACTTCCATAGCTTCACAAATTGAAAATGGCCCTAATAAAGTTAATATCTCAAAAAATAGTAAAAGTACTGACACGTCTAACAATAATTTCAATACTGCTACTTCTGTTAATATTCCTAACAATATCAATGTAAATAATTGTTATAATTGTGTTATTAATATTCATAAGTAGATTTTTCTAATGTTGAATTCACGAGAGTAACTTTAAAGTGATTAATAAAAGTTTATAAGTAAAGTTTATCCATATATTCTTCTTAACTTACAAAACGGCTGCAGAAAAAATATTGTACGTAACATGATCCAAAAGTAGTTTTACGAGACTCGCAAGAGTCCAGGACTCGCCTACGGCTCGCCCTGGAAACTTCCTACTCGTCTCGTAAAATATCACTTTCAGAACTTGTTACGTAAATTACTATTAAGTGCTTTAAAATTATATTGTAAATATTTAAAATCATCAATATAAACAAATTAGGAACAAATTCCATAAATTATGTAATTGAAAGGAAGGCAATATGGGACATTTTTTAAAAAGTGTTTATAAATAGCATTTTTTAAATATTGTGATATTAATTTGGTCGTTAATAAAGTGTCAGGCCAGGATGTATTTTTACATCGATATTAAACTTTCGATTTATCGGCACAATAATCGATACTAAGGATTCGATGTATAGTCACACAGGATTAATAAATTATTTGGCACATATTTAATTATACTCACAAAATATATAAAAAAACAAATAAATCTATTGACGTTTGTTAATTTTATAAAGCGCTATCAAGAAAATAATAAATATATAATAGTTTTTAGAAAGGAAATTAGAAAAATCACTGCCAGGGATTGGGAATCCCCATAAGAAATGACGTACTGTTCTCCCTGAACTTTGCGGATGACCAAGTCGTCCTAGCTCAAGATTCTTATGATCTAGAATTTATGATAAAGCCTCTATACAGAGAATATGTAAAATGGGGTTACAAGTCAGCATGAAGAAAACAAAATATTTAGTTATTATTAGTAATAAGGTTTGAAGTGCTGATCACGTGGAAATCAAACGAGTGAAAAAATTTAAATATTTAGGTGCACTCATTGATAAGAACGGCTTGGGAAAAGGCCGAAAATAAAACACCGAATTGTAGGATGTAAAATTGTAGGATGTCTAAACTTCTTATGGTGGGATCGCAACATTTCCAAAAGGAACAAAAAAAGAATGGGGCAAACCATGGTTGAATCAGTTCTTTGTTATGGCTCTGAAGTATGGACAATTAATGCAGACCTGAAGAGAAGATTGTTGACAGTTGAAATGGATTATTTGAGAAGAAGTGCTAGAACATCAAGGCTGGAAAGGAAGGCCAACGAATCTATAAGAAATAACATAAATGCTACAGAAACGGTCATTGACAGAATAGAAAGAAGAGGTTTAAAATGGTTTGGACACCTATTGAGAATGCATGACGAACGTTGCCCCCAAAAACTTCACAGATGGAAGCCCCATGGAAGAAGAAAAAGATGTAGACCTCGACGCTCATGGAATGAAGGAATTAGAAGAGCGATGGAGAGGTTTGGAGGAGGAGCATGCCTTGGACCGGGAGGATTGGCGGAGGAGAACGGGAGTATACGGCGACAGCCGTCTTACAAGTTGGATCCTGTAATATATATATATATATATATATATATATATATATATATATATATATATATATATATATATATATATATATATATATATATATATATATAAATATAAATATTTTTAGAAAGTTAGATGGTTTGATAGCTGCTGTTTGTCTGCTCAGCTGTCACTGTCGAGGTCAACCTCTATTTCAAGTTGTGTATGGTGTGTAGGATAAATTTAGCAGTAAAAGACATGTGCCCTGTTTTGTCATCCGCTCAACTAAGTATCTGAAATCTCAATAAAAATTTTGGGCTTCGACCTATTAACTGACAAAGTGAAAAATATGGTTGTTTATTTTAAAATAGATGTGAAAGGCAGTGAGCGCAAATGAAATTAAAGAGTTAAAAGATTATTAATCTTTAGAAGTCGTAGTACTTGTAGCAACAGCAATTTGTACAAGATATTCATAACACGATCCAAAAAACAAAAACTCTTATTTATTCAGGTTGTCTAAAGAAATACAAAGTTAGTTACAACCAGAAATATGCTTTTTAAGCATTCTTAGAAGACGTTCTATACGATACTCAATTTCACTGTAGAAAGTGAAAATAAATTCTACCCAAGCCAAAAAGAAATTCTTGGGTCTAAAGTTGATCATCAACTTTAACACCAGCAACGCATACCAATGCTGCATGAATCGAAGATATGAACAACAACTTTCAACCAGACAGTTACATAACAACAAGCGAAAACAATGTGGATGAGTTAGAGAAAATGCACATAAATTAAATAGTTCCAGAATTGCTAGAAAACTAAAAAAAAGACATTAGATTTTAATACTTAAAAAGCAACATGTTTCTTTGCTCGACTTGAACACGTGGTTCTTGTCAGTTAAAACGACACAGACCAACTGACGTTTTAACTGATAAGAACCACGTGTTAAAGTCGAGCAAAGAAACATGTTGCTCTTAAAGTATTAAAATCTTTATCCATTGTCATCGACCTAGGGTCGCATTAGAATTTAAAGTTTTAAACATGTAAAACCATATATTGATGTCACCGCTACTATTTTAGTATTAGCTTTAAGTACAAAAAGAGGCACTGAGGATGATCTGAACTAGATCGAAAACTTTACGTTATGCACCTGTGACGACACTTTTAAAAAGTTTTAAATTAAATGTTTTATACCAAGATACAAATCTGAAGTGTTTTACTTCTGTACAAGTTTTTAAACTATGGTGTACAGCCAACTATTGGGATATTCCCATTAATTTTTAAAAAAAGATTAAAGTAAAATCCAGGATGCAGAGATGCGACTTTTTTTATAGTCATTTGTTTTATTTATCATAGTGAAGCATTTTTTTTACCCTGTGTAAGGTTTTAATATGCGTTTTAAAAATCTTCGAATAAAAACACTTTAGTGTCAATTGTTTATTTACACAGCCAAATTGTCTTAATTCGTTTTCTATGGTTCGCTCGTAGTAATTTTAAACTAATATTGGAATTTTCAATCAAGACCGGTTCAAAGTTAGAAGAATTAACATCACAGCGACGAATTTTTTATTTTAATTCCAGGATTAGATATTAAGGGAGTTATGTGGAATTCAAGGAGACAAGCCGTACCGGAATTTCGCCAGTACGGGCGATGTTTGAGATCTTTGGCGATCAAGTGTATTTCTGGCAGTAGTGATAAAAACGTTATACAGTTAATAAAATAGTACAAGGTAAATCAAAGTATGTATCAACCCAGTAAGATGAAGGAAACAAGAAATAATGTGTAAGTTAGTGCAGAATAGATAAATGTCAGTTTTGGGTGAAAGCAAAGTCACTGCAAGTTTTTACCTTTTTTGATATACTGTCACAGCAGATTCAATAACTATGCTGAATAATTTCTAATGGTGATCAATGTATGGGGAAACACTTAATATTTCTGTAACACATCTTGTTCTTTGTGTCAATGCAGTGTCATAGTGTTTTTTGAATAGAGTAGATCCCTCTTATTAATTTCTTTTGCATGTTTTAATAACCATTGTTTTTCATACAACACTAAATTTGTATGTAGATGGTAATAAAAAAATTATGCTACCTATGCTACATATCATGATGTGGTGATAAGCAAGGTAATTTTTCATTTTTTTTTTAAATAACATTTACTATTGAGATTATTTTTAAATCAAATATTTATTAATTATTTAATATCAATATAAAGATGAATGTTTATATAAAATGAAAATTAATATGTACAGTAAAACTTACAAACTAAATGTACAGTAGGTATTAACTCTGTAATTTTGATTTCTTAAATAATCTTTCCTTTTTCTTCACATTAAACCTGTTAATAGTATTAAGTATAAGTGCTGCCGAACCTATCAGATCCTGATTGAGATCATTGAGATTTATTTGGGATAATTACAGAGCTTGTATATTTTTGTTTGTGTACTCAAAAGACTGCAAAACTGTATAAATATAGGAAGTTCTCTATGAACCACAAGGGTGAGCTGTGTCGGTGATGAGATTCCGCGTCCACCCAGTCTTCCTTACGTCGAGTGTCACTGCTCACAGCGGCCTACTACTTCCTATCAAGATCAGAACTCCGGAAAGTAATGCACAAATTGGAATTATAGACAGACCCCACAAAAAATCTGTACAAAAAAGTGTTTTGTTGAAGTACGTATCACAATCGCAAATAATTTGATTTGTTTTGCCAGAAGCTTGCTTTTTGATTTAATATGCATGCGTAGAGAGTGGCACAGGCATGTGCAAACGCACTTGACAGCTACTGGTATGACAGTAGCAAAATTTTTCTTTATTTTTAGTTGCGTTTGGGTTTCATTATTAAATTTCTAACAATATCCGAGGTCATGAGCAATACGTGTTTGTTTAATTCACTCCAAATACTTTATTTTTGTTTTAAAAAATTCAAATACTTAAAAAAGTGACTTTTTATTTCTTTTCTCATGAAAACCAGTCTATTTACTGGTATGTGTAATATCTACCCTTGCTTTTTTGGGTTGTTAGTACAAGCATGCAAGCTGCTGGTATACCAATTACTCGCAAATCTGTTTGTTGCAAACCAATTACTAGCTTATGCCAGAAATTTGTATGCAAGTTACTTTCCCATTTTACAGGCATGTGTATCCTCGGTTTAGGCAAAAAATGTGCGAGAATGAGCTTGCTAGTAGAAAAAAATACTTGTACAAATTAAGCTTTGCAGATAGTCATGTAGTGATTGCACAAACCCTAAAAATGTGAGTTACATGACGTGAAGCTTCAAGAATAATATATTAAAGCAGGCATCGAGATTAAGTTAGCAAAATTGGAATACCCCACAAGAGATTTGCATATTAAAACAACACAGTAATAAAGGAAAAGCTTTAGATGTACCTTGTATTTATAATACCAAAAAAAGTCCATAGAAAAAGAGATTAAGCAAAGCCTAGACAAGGCAAGGACAGCAGTTAGACAACTAAACACCAGGTAGTGGAATAGTCAAGTGAACATGAAAACCAAATTTCAAATATATAAAACATTAGTGAAAAATATTATGACATTTCTATGAAACCATCATTTTTGTGATCAATTTTATTTGTCGTTATCTCAGTACCTAGAAGCCAGGTCACAAAAGTCCTTGCAGACTCGTAGTCAACCCTGTCAGATTCACTAAAAAAATTCACTCTGTAAACAATTCAGCAAATACTGTTCTTTTTTCTGTATTTTTCCGAATAAATTAGCCATGTTTGTTATTTTTTTAACTTTATTCGTTAATAGTTCATAAACTAAACATTCCCGACAAAAGAGAATGTCGAATTATGATTTCTGTGGGCGCTGATAGTAAATTAACACATTTATTAATAAATATTTGTATAAGTGAAGTTTATATTTGGAATGTAACCTACAAAAAAGGAAAATATAACAAAAATAAATAAATTTGGATAAGACTATTGTTGTATCAGATATTTCAAGAGCCAGAATCACAACCTTTCTTAAAAGTGTAACATACTGGTAAAATTTCTTTATTGCTTCATTGAGTCTGTCACTAGCAATATAAACCCTGATTTAGTGACTTATCCCCCAGGGCATAACCTTATCGCTTCACTCACCCTTCCCGTACTGGTCCCGACCTCAGCAGCAGCGCGTGCATCCACCGCTAATCTGACCCAAATGAAAACGAAAAACCTGCGATTCAGATTTTTCGGATGACGTCAACGCCGACCGGTCGGCTGGGATGAAGGGTGGCCATTGAGCCGAGAAATGGAGTTAGTTCAGCAGATTTTCAAATGAGAGCGTCTGGGCCTGCCGTTTAGATAGATCGGCTGTCTATTTAAATCTACAGGGTTAAACTGAATCCGTCACAATGTCAACTTCCGATTTAAAATATTTTAAGGACAATTTTATGTATAAAGTTATTACGGTTGTAATTAATCTTTTAAAATTTATCTGCATATAACCAGAAAACTACTTTTAATGTTTCATCTATATTTAATGAAATAAAACAATTATTTTACCTTGAAATAAAAAAATATTTAGAGATAAAAACATAAGACGAAATAAAAAAACGAAAATCTACAAAACGACCATAAGACAAATAGTAGTATATGCTGCAGAAACATTTACATTAACAGCAAGAGAAGAAGAGTAATTGAAAGTTTTTGAGAGGAAAATTATCAGAAAAATACTAGGACCAAAGAGGGAGAACAAGGAGAATATATGACAATGGATGAATCACGAAATAAAAGAATGGACGGGTCAAGAGAACATAGTTACAGCAATATAAGAACAAAGAATTAGATGGTATGGACATATAATGAGAAGAGAAAAAAGCAATCCGTTAAGAGTTATAACGGAATGGATACCACCATGTAAAAGAATTAGAAGCAGGCCTAAACTTAGATGGATACAACAAGTGGAAAAAGACTTAAGGAGTACGGAAATTTGAAATATAGAAAGGACAATCAAATAAAGGGAAGAATGGAGAATAGTAGTGGAAACAGCGAAATCACACTAGAAACTGTAGAACCAAACCAAGAATGGAACAATCCCCTACACAAAGAGGATCTTCAAGTGAATATTAATAATATTAGTTGATCCGACGTACTTCGTATCGCGAGAAATTTAAATAATGTGTCTAAAAAATGAACAGAAAAAAACAAAAAAAAGACTCTTACATATTATGTATGAAAAAAGTTGAATTAATTTAAGGCTTTCTGATAAACAATACTTTTATTTTCTAATGGTTTACATTTAAAATTGTTCAACAATATTGTAGACTATTTTTCCCTTTAACCCTTTAGCGGTTGGTGATCACTGTACTAACCACCACCGTAAAGATCATAATAGTAAAAATTTACAGATGTTTTAATGAAAGAATGTTCCTAATATCAATTAGTGTTTTACCGGAATGGTTAGTGACCACGAGACTAGCCACTCCTGTAATTGCGCGCGCTTTTAGCAATAAGTCAGTGATCATTGTGGTGACCACCACGCGCTTGTAATGCATAAAAAGTTTCAGCAGTTTCCAATTGTGTTATATTCGAGTGATTGTACTACCTTTTCTAATACAAATATTGTTGAAATAATTAGTGTTTATCATTGTATGTGTATCCTAGGTTGGATTTCTAAAACGATTTTCAACATTTTGTTTACCATTTTTGCATTATAAGCATAACATAGAATTTGCGTGAAGTGAGGTTAGACTTTATATTATTATTTCAAATATTATCTAATATAATGACAAATAATAATAAATAATCATTGTAACATACCTAGTGTATAGAAAGTATTTTTCGCTACCGTTTTGTATATGTTGTTACGGCTGAGAAAATATCAGGTGTAATGTAAACTTGGTTCACGTACACTGCATAGCGAAAATAAGTCGCATTTTCGAAATTGTACAAAAAGCAACTATTAGCTTGAATAACTTTTCTGTTTGACAGACTCATCGATTACTCTTTATTTGTTGTAGGTACAAGTAAGATCGATATCAAATCAATTATTTTTATTTTACTTACAGAATATGGTATTTCCAAAAACTTTGGATATAACAAAAATAACTTCCAAAGAAGTTTATAAACTGATCGATGGGATTACAGACGAACAAGCGGTTGACTCTGATTATGATGGAGACAGTGACGCCGAAGATACTAAAGTTACATTTTGTTCTGTTACATATATAAAAACCTGGCTTGATTACCATCAAGGCATTTGCTCTGATAGTGAACCTTATAATAGTGACGATTCTATTGCTGAGCCCACCTACAGCTTGGAAAAACCACTACCAAGAGGTCAATTATTGCTTGACTCTATCCAATCAGATTCAGATTCTAATCCATCTGAAGAAATTACGAATTCTGTCTCATGCAACGATCCTTATGTTTTTAAAAAAGAGACATGCATTCCTACTACTTATAATCAATATAATTTCTCTCGACCGTTTGGTTCCACAATTTGCGATCTAGATAAACCTTCCCAATTTTTGAATGTGTTTTTAGACGATGTTATATTAGACAAAATTGTCGAGGAATCGAATAAGTATACTCATGAGAAGGGTACAGAACTAAATTTAAACGTAACTGAGCTCAAAGCTTTAATAGGTATACTAATTATAATGGAGATTCATCGACTTCCTAGTATCAGACTTTACTGGTCTATGAATGAAAATTTCAGAGTAAGCAAAATAGCAAACTTAATGACTCAAAAGATATTTCTGAAAATTCTCCGCTTTTTACACTTGAATGATAATCAAGCAATGCCTAGAAAAGGAACACCCGGGTATGATAAACTATACAAATTACGGCCATTACTTTCTCATCTTTCTAATAAATTTTTAAAATCGTTTTCACCGTCACGCAATTTGGCAGTAGACGAAAGTATGGTGGGCTTCAAAGGTAGGTCAAGTTTGAAGCAATATATGCCAATGAAGCCTACCAAAAGAGACTTCAAGGTGTGGGTAATATCATGTTCTGCCTCTGGATATATGTTACATTTAAATATTTATGAAGGAAGTAGCTACGGAGAAGAAGGTACATTAGGCGAAAGAACAGTACTGCATTTTTCAAAATTATTTCAACTTCAAGGTGTGGGTAATATCATGTTCTGCCTCTGGATATATGTTACATTTAAATATTTATGAAGGAAGTAGCTACGGAGAAGAAGGTACATTAGGCGAAAGAACAGTACTGCATTTTTCAAAATCATTTTTCAATAAAGGGTACTATAAATTTTTTGATAACTATTTTTCATCGTATAACTTGCTATTCACCTTACTGGCAAACGCTACTTTCAGTTGTAGAACATTTAGGATCAATAGAAAGTATTATCCGAAACATCTTAAAAATGACAAGGCCTTGAAAGCGGGGAGTTCGATTATGCCACAAGCAATGAACTCTCTGTTTGCAAGTGGAAGGATAGAGGAAAGAAATCTGTTATTATTGTAAGTTCTTTCCATGATCCATCATGCCTCACAACTGTATCGCGAACCAATAAAAAAGGCGAAAAGGAATGTATTTCATGCCCAATGCTCATATACGATTATAATAAAAATATGGGAGGAGTGGATCATTTTGACCAGTACATGTCCACGTATAATATTTCATGGAAATCCAGGAGATTGTGAATGAAACTGTGCTTGGCGCCTCAATTGTCAACGCCTACATAAGTTATAAAATTGATTGTAACAAGAGGAATACAAAACCAATGTCTCATTTGATGTTTCGAAGTAATTTAGCTGATGAGCTAACACAAGATTATTGCACCAGAAAAAGACAAGGTCCAAAAGTGATTGTTTCCAAAACAAAATTGAAAAAACAAAATAGACGATCTGTAAACACGACAGATACTGTATGAAAATCGGACGTGTGAAAACATTTACCCATGAAGGGAAAAGTACAACGGTGTGGGTACTGTAGTACAAAAAAAATGTTGTCAGATCAACACCTATTTGTAAAGAATGTGATGTGGCATTGTGTGTTTCATGTTTTGAATCATTCCACACATTATAAAGTTCATAATATTAAGCTACCTACAATATATTTATGACAAATAAATGATTAAAATGAAAGTGGTTATTCTGTTGATCACCAACCATGCTGGTATTGCTACTGCACAAAACGTTTGGTGGTTAGTCTAGTGATCCCTCCTCAGATTTTTTCTGATCAAGCTTGGAATTTTTTAAACATTTTTATGATATATATTGGATCCTATCTGCAGCATTAATTGATAAAAATGACCTAATACTGTAAAGTTTTGCCCTATAAAGGGTTAAGACATAACTTTAGAAAATATTTCAATCATTAATGTCCAGTTTATAGAGGGGCGAGTGTAGTTGTAGAAGTCAGGATTTATTTAAAACATTAGAATAAAAATTACTAAACATAAAATTATCAGAATTAACGTTCTAAACATTTTAACAATGACTATCTTACAATATTTACTATATTTTCCTTTTGAACAAAAATACATATTTGATTCATAAACATTCTTGATTACACAATAAGTCGCTTGGGTAAACACTTTTAAGATTTGCGACAAAACAAAAATGCTGGTCAGCTCAATTAAAACTCGTTGGATATCAGTCATTTTATATAGGTATAAATTCAAATTTTATTTGCAAATACTTATAGATGTTTTGTCCATAGATATAATTTATTTATACCTGAATTTGCAGCTCAAACTTTGCAAAGTAATCTCTTGTCTATTTGTCCCAGCCAAACTCATTTTTGAGATTTTTCACACCTGAGAGACTGAGCTGGACGATTAAGAAGCCTTAATCAGAGGGTAGTTATATTGTTACAATTGATTATATTTAGGTTAAGCGAGAACATGAATCTCACAAATTAAACTTATCTGCTCTTCTAATAGCATTATTGTTTAATATTACAAAAAGTCTAATTTCAATGTAAAACGAAAACGTACACGAAGATATATAAACAATAAAAACAAGTTTTAAATAATAACAAAATATAGAAGAGGGTGAATGGGGTGTAAAATTTCTATAAATCATTAAATTAGGCACAAAAATGTAAGGATGGAAGAAAAAATATAATTATAATAGAACCTACAAAGATGAATTTGAAGAAGTTAAAGAACAGAAATGCAGAAAGATATAGCCTTTTAGTACAGCTGAACTTTCTTATTGTAGAATACACTATTAAAACTTGACCCCTAATAAAAGTTTTCCCACGTCGTTTAAAAAATAAAGATTAGCGAAGGTAATAAACAGAAAACAATGCCACAAATCGAATCAGAGATATTCGTAAGTAATTCACTGTCTAACGAAAAATTAATGGTGTGCTGCTATGTAGCGCAGTAAAATTAGTTACGTCATTCTACACCCATAAATTCTTCCAGTTATGACATGGCCATATGCTCCAATTAAAAACCACAGCGAAAAATATATACTTCGGAAAGACTTATCTTGATGAATCAGAGGCGTATTTGGCGATTTGGATGTCACGGCCATAAAATTAAGACAGTAAAAAAGTAACAATATCGTTTCCGAACGATATTTTTTAGTTGTACATATTACCAATGTTCGGATGTATAGTGCCGTGTAACATTTTAAAGCTGTTAATAATAATTTATGGAATAATATGAAATATAAAGGACTTGGGTGAGAATAACGCAGAGAAAAAAAGTATGGTTAAAGATTTGTAGACTATAGACAAAAAATTGTGTTACTTTCAATTGGTACCATCTTTTGCTATACGAAAATACATGAAGATAGTAACTGTATTCAAATGAAAAAATATGTCTAGAATTAAGGAAGGTGAAAATTTAGCGAAAAAATACGTCTTTTAAAATCATTGGAGGTTAGCGGTTATGGTGGCAAACATTTCTCTATCTTCAGCTGTACGCATAATTTCGCCAAATTATAGTCTTGTCCTTCTAATATTACTTAGTCAGGATAATTTTGTTTTTCCCAATCTCGTGTTGCTCGTATGTCGAATTGCTCGTATCTCAAAGCAACTTTCCCCATTGAAATTAATTGAAATGTCGTTAATCTGTTCCAGCTCCCACAAGACAACCTCAGTTGTTTTTGTTAAGTGTTTCAAATAAGAAAAATGTATTTACAAGAAAAAATGTTTGTTTATAAATAACAAATACATATTTCATAAAAACATAATAAAAAAAAGTGAGGTGCTTATGGAAGCACTTAATTTTCGTCACTAGTCTTCGCTTTTTTGTCACGCTTTGCTCATTTTCGCCTACAGATCGTTTAAAAAAACCGCCCAATGAGGTTTGTTTCTTTCTCCCTTTCAGGATATTGCGGAAATAAGATAAGCAAGTTTTGTTCAACGACGCAGAATTCCGATGCACAATCAGTTGCAACTTTCTCGGGGTGATTTTTATCCACGAAATTTACAACTTTCTCCCACATTCCCAAGATCTCAGTTATATCTCTTGTAGTGATAACCTTCTCCATCTCTTGTTCCTCTTCAAAATAAAGTTTTCGTTGAACCACCTTATGCTGCTGCGAATGTAGATCGTGTAACCCTTGGTTGTCAGCTCCTGAGACTGTTCCTCGACGAGTTCTTTCAGATCTCTCTCATCCACCTTCGGACAAATGGATTTTTTCAGGGGAACAATCTTCTCTACCACTGACACTTCCCTTTCCCATACTACGAAGGCCCTTTCATTTACAGCTTTAGGTCAAAGCTTCTTTCATGCAGAGGTTTAGGTCCTCGTTGTTACACATAGCCAGGCATGATCAATAATTCTTACACATATGACGATGTTAAAGTGGTCTTTCCAGAACTCTCGAAGGACAAGGTTTGTGTTCTTTGTCACCTCAACGCAGCGCCGAAAAATGTGCTTAGTGTACCACTTCTTAAAATTAGAAATCACCTGTTGATCCATATGCTGCAGGATAGGAGTGTATTGGGTGGTAGATAGGGAGCCTTTGGTGGGTGAGCAGGTGCATTGTCGAGGACGAGAAGGGCTTGCATGGGTAGGTTGTTTTTCTGTAAATATTTTTTAACAGCAGTGCCAAACATTAGGTTTAGTCACTTCACAAAGAATTTCCTAGTGAGCCACAACTTCGGATTTGTCCTCCACATAACTTGCAGTTTCTCTTTTAAAATCGCATGTGGCCTAAACGCTTTGGGATTTTTCGAATGGTATAGTAGCAGAGGCTTGATTTTGCAGTCGCCACTAGTATTAGTGCAAAGTGCTAGAGTTAATATATCCTTTATGGGTTTTAAACCTGGCATCGTCTTCTCCTCTGCTGTTATGTAAGTCTTATTCTGGATCCTTTTCGAGAAAAGCCCTATCTCGTCACAGTTGAAGACTTGCTGGAAGATGTATCCTTTGGCTTCTACCAGTTCGGAAAATGTTTTAATTTAAACCTCAGTTACCTCCACACCCGAACTTGCTACCTTACCATACCTGACGATGCGACGGAGAAAATGCCAGTCCTTTCCCCAAAGTTGTCAAACCAGCCCTGACTGGCTTTAAACGAGTCTTCCAATTCTTCGTTTGTGAAAGTATGTGGGATCTGCTTTAGCAATTCACCGTAAATCGCTCGTGCCTTTTCACATTATAATGCTTTGTATTAAGATTCCTCCTTGAAGTTGCTTCTGTGTCACCCATCAGTAGTTTCTTTATCTTTTCATGAAGAGAGGTCCGGAACTTAGAAATTATTGTAACGCACAGTTGGCATTATACCCTTATGAACTCCTTCTGTTTAAGCACAGTTTATATCATTGAATTCAGAAGGCCATCGATCAAGCGAAACCATGAGAGGATTTTGGTCCTGACGAAATAAGTGCAGAATGGCTACAAATATTAGATAATGATTATCACCCCCCTCTTAACAGGATATATAGCGGTAAATTACCAGACACTAGTTGGAATTAATATTTATAACTATTTCCAAAAAAACGAACGCCAGGCAGTGTAGCGAAGATAAACTTCAGCAGTTTGGTTTCCAAAAAGGTATGGGTACTCGGGAGGCTCTTTTTTGCTGAAAAATCTTTACTAAAATCAGACCGCTGCTAGTATTAAGGTAGATCAAGAGGTTTCAGCTAATCAAGGGGTGTCAGGTGGGGATGTGTTATATCACCGATGTTGTTTCATGCCTACATTGAACTAGTTTTTAAGATAACGTTAAATAATCGCCGCAAAAGTGTTAAAATCGGTGGAAAAATTATTAATAATATCAGATACGCAGATGACACGGCCATAATGGAAGACAGGCTAGAAGACCTTCAAACCCTGTTAAACGCTGTAAACAACGAATTCACTGAAAAGGAAAATATCGAAGACTCAATACTAAAATTAGATAACAAAATTCTGGAAAGGGTGGAACACTTTAGATATCTGGGTAGTTGGATTAACTGCAGGGCTGAAAGTGACATGAATTTTGACCAGAATAAAACTTGAACCAAAAAACTTTATTAACTAGCGTTCTGTATTATGCAGAGATTCAGAAATGGTTTAAAATATTTAATGGTTCAAGGCATTTAGCCATAAATGCCTTTTTTTTATTTTAGAAGTATTTTTCTTTCAATTTTAATCTGTTGTGATTGTTATCTGTCTGTTATCTTTGTTAATACATTTAGTTTTATGTTTTATATTAAAATTTATATTTTTCTATACATGTTGACTATTCACTTATTTATTTATATTTGCGTTTATATTTAACTTGTAAAAGTACTTTTTTATTATTATTACCAATAAACTATTTTAAATACCTCTAACTTATTTAAACTCTTCATCACTAGACTCAACGTTTCGATGCCATAGAGAACAAAAGAACAAACAAAACATTGTACAAGTTTTAATCTTAGTTTAATATCGATATGTGTACAGCAGAGTAGACCTTGCATATTAAAGAAACTATCTCTAGCTTGAGCAATTTATTGTTCTGGGTCAAGCTTATAGATAATCCGGTCGCCAAGGTAATTGTAAAGGTAAGTGTAAAGTAAAGAGACATTCTGCCTCTTTTGGCTAACAAAATATCTCGACTGTTACATGTCATACCGGAAGGTATTCAATGATAAAACCTGGATGACCATGTTGAACAGTACATCTGTTAGCAAGTCCGATTCCTACATCCACGTAGTACTTTCTGGGTACAGCTAACAGAAACTGGCCGAAAGGGAGCTTTCAGCCGAAAATCTCTCGGCAAAATATATAAGGAAAGCCATTGAAAACCACTGCTATTTTTTTCCAAGAAAGTTGTGATGGTAAAAATATCTAAAGGAATATAACTAATAAGTTTAATATTACTCCACCAAATGTTTAACTACTGCATGCCTACTGATATTTACATTTTTTGTTTAATTTTTAATTTAATAGTCACAAATTCTGAAAGAACCAAAAGGATCAAAACTTGGGCAAGAAAACACTTACATTACAAGATATTATCCATATTGTGGGCGGATTCCTATGTCTCTAGGACTTGAATTAGTTAAATGATGCATCCTAACTAAGTTTAAAATGCATGATATGCGTTAGCATTAAATGAAAGTGTTAGATCTCTTGTTTTGCTGCCATAGATCCTAGATAAGTTAGATCTTCAGTAAGTCATCGGTCCATATTTATTTGTATTAGGTTATTGCAAAAATATTCAAAACCCACTCTGTTCTTTGGTTTGAAATTTGTCAAATTTAGAAGTAAGTCCTTTGGTTCATTTTTGCTATGAGTCTCTGCATAAAAGTATAGTTTTTTAGTTACTTTTAGAACAGTAATATTGTGATTGCTTCATTCTAGTTGGTTTAATTTTGATTTGTATTTTAGAGTTTTTATTTGCTATTTTAATCTGCAATTCTTGAACAATTTCTTATGAAGGTGATTATTCTACTTGATATAGATCTAAATGGTATTGTTGTATTATTGCTATTACTTAATTTATTGACATAATCCAGTTTTTTAATCTAACACATCCAATTACAAAAATATTCAAAAGTATCCTATTAATAAAATGTTTAAATTTTTACTATCGTTCGTTGAAGATACGTATTAAAATATTTCTTAAACAAAATATTTCGAAGGCAATCAATCACTTCTAACACGCCAACATTATTAATTCTAACCCACCTCTGCGCAACTCATTTTTCTTAGATTCAGCTCTAACTGCTAAGGACTAGAGTTAATTTTTCTTTTAAAACGGAACCGATAGACATCGCTAGGTTGATTTGTATGGTGTGAATATTTTTATTTTGTTTATTCGCTACGCCAACTTCTTAGATATGCATCTTTTTCAAATGGCTTATGTTAAAGTACCTATTAAAAGTGTGATTGAAGGCCAAAAACGTCATGCTACCAGCTATGATGTATGTTAGATTTCATGTTTTCTTGGTGCTTTATAATAAAAATCAGTGTTTTGTTTGTTCATTGTCGTTAATGTGAGAAATAATGAAGTATGCCTTTGTCTTAGCTCGTTAATTATTCGTGCTTTGTTTTAAAAAGTGTTTATGGTGCGGTTTGTTTGTTGGTTATGATTTATTGAATACATTTTGTCGGAGAGTTCATATCTGCATTATTGTTTTCTACTTATTTATGTATATTAAAAATTAATACAGGATCTATTCCTGGAATAAAGCTCAATAGATTTTTTATAATTGTTGCGTTCTGCACATACGATGACCTCAATATAACAATTGGGGTCATCCTGAAGGGGGAGAGAAGATATTTTGTTCAATCTAGAACTCGCTGGTTTCCCCCTTTCGGATTGGGTATGTATATTAAAATAAAAGAAAAGAAATGAAAACCAGTGGACTGTATAAAACTCTATTTTAAACAAGAAGGTGAAATTAAACATAAATACACATAACCCAATATACAATTATAAATAAAGAAGGATATATTACTTAAAAGAAGAAGAATATATGTAGTACAAACTTAAATATTAATCAATACGTAACGACACACAAAAAGAGAACCATAAACAAAACAAAACTGTCGATTGTATATATACCACGTTATAGATAGAAATAATATACAAAAAATAAAAAAATATGAATATATATGTCATATAAAAACAAATTATTAAACTCAATGCAAAAGTATACTCATAATACACATTATGAGTTAATATTAGGTAATAAAATACACAACACTGTGATATATATATATAAAAAGAATAGTGAAATTATTATAATATGAAAAATATACAAATCTACATAAAGGTAATGAAATGTTCTCAATCAAGTTCAATCGCGATCGCGGCACAACAGATAAAAAGTTCGAAGCAAATATGACATCTATATACCAAGTAAACGTACTTGATATATGCAGCAACAAAATTATGGTGTATTGTAGCTTACCCCATAAATCACAGCACCAACCGCTATTACCAACGACGTCTTCATCGACGTACACCAGGAACCACAAAATTCATGCAACTTTTCTGCATCAAACCGACTTCCTCGGTCAAAGGACCGATGCAAAGTGTCTTAAGGTACTCTTAACCCAAACGCACACACATGTGTGTGGTTTGAGAGATAAAACTCGACTCTGATTTTGACCGCAATGAAGTGTCTCGACGCGCTGATCTTAACTTCAAAAACACATATTCTTATCTGGCATATGGAACTCGCCCTTATCTCGCAGATGGCTCGTCTTGGAATGTTTAGCCCTTAAAACTGCTGTGCCCTTGTACACGCAAATCTCGTTTAAATATACTACGGGGAGAATCAAAACTAACACAAAAAAGTCTGTTTATATATCGTTGCGAAACTGCAACAATAATAAAAGACCATAAGAGTTTGCTGATTCCACCGGTTTGAAAGGAAGAAGCCTATTATAACCTCTATATTAGCCTCCATTAATGATGTCTAACCGTCTTGTTCTCCTTCGTTAATAGAAAGAAAATGTGTCAAATATGGAATATGTCCCCATTGTGGAATAGCTTAAAATTGAACAAACTAAAAGTGACAACACCCGAACGACATTACCTGCATGTAGTGCTAGTCGTGCCTGTAGACAGTTATCTGTAAACCATTTAAGGTAACAGTCGTAATTTCGCAGTTTAATTTGTTTTTACGCCATCTAGAAAACTATTTTAGTTATGTATTCGACATATTGATACACCTACGTGAAATAAATATAGAATGTTTCTGATATTACAATGTAAGATTATTCTGTTGCAAACACTTTAATTTGGCCAACGAAAAAAAAAGATTGCCGTGTACCTTACATGGAATACCATACTGTTCGTATTTTGTAATATTTCATATTAGGTACGCTTCATTTTTGATAATTTTAAAAAGTAAATCTGCATAAGATATCTGTTAAAATAAATATTGTCTAAATTAATTATTAACATTTTTTGTAAAATAATACCATGGGTCGTATAAAAGGGAAAAAGAAGATATTGTACGTGCAATCTAAGCTGTGCAAAGTTAGAAGATAGGATACAAAAAAGACGTAGATATAATCAGTGTACCACGCACTACATTATTTCGTCTATCAGCCAATATGCTACACCAGCCCAGGTTGTTAAAACAAAATTAGGAAGAAACTAAGTGCGACCACAAAACTTGACATAGTTGGTAGTTGGTAGACAATCTACCTATATATATATATATATATATATATATATATATATATATATATATATATATATATATATATATATATATATATGTCGGTTTACAACGTTCTTCGACGTCTTCCGATTTCCAATCTCCATCTCATTCTATCGTTCCATAGATCGTCCTCCAGTTCTCTTTCTCTGATTTCTTTATCAACTCCTCTCTCCATACCTATTGGTTGCCATTCAAGAATTTGTCTTGGTATTCTATTCTCCGGCATTCTCCTTACGTGTCCGTACCATCTGAGTTGTGTCGTTTTGATGTCATCAACAATATTATGTGTAACCCCAGAAGTCCATTTCTGTTGCTCTAAGCATTTTCTCTGTTCTGTCTTTTAGGGGCCACACTTCGCATCCATATGTTGTGATACTTTTTATTATGGTGTTGTATATTCTTCTTTTATTTTCTTTAGATATGTTTTTATCCCACAGTACGCTGTTCAGTAAGGCTATGCCTTTCCTTCCCTGTGTATTTCGTTCCTTAATGGCTGCATCTAATTTTCCGTCCTGAGTGATCTTTACTTCTAGGTATTTGTAGTCATCACATAGTTTGATCTCTTGATTTTCCTCTACGAGAAGGTTATGTTGATCTCCTCCGATACTCATGTACTCAGTTTTTTCCATATTCACTTCCAAACCCCACTCTGTAAACTCTTCTAATAGTTTTCGCATCATGTAACTAAGGTCTTCAGAGTCCTGTGCGATGATGACCTGGTCATCCACAAAGCACAGAGTGTACAAAGTTAAGTCTATTAGTGGTATGCCCATATTCGTACATTTTTTCTTTTACTTGTTGAGTGCTGCTTCAAGGTATATTTTGAATAATGTTGGGGATATACAGCATCCTTTTCTTAGTCCTTTAGTCACTTTGAATCCCGGTGTTAAAAGATTTCCTGTTTTAATTTTTGTTGTTTGTTGGTAGTACAACGTTTTTACTGCTTCAATCAATTCTACATTTATATTTGTTTTCCCCAGTGCCTCCCATAATTTATCAAGCGGGATACTATCATATGCTTTCCTAAGATCTACGAACGTCAGGTGGACTTCTTGGCTACGAGCAACTTTCTTTTAAATTATCTGAGTAATAGAGAAGACATGGTCTATTGTAGATCGACCTGCACGAAAACCAGCCTGTTCTTCGGCTTCCAAATCTTGGTATTCTTCTTCTATTCGATTTTTTATTATTTTGCCATATATTCTGCTAATACTACTAGTAACTGCAATTCCTCTATAGTTTTCAGGTTTCGATTTATCTCCCTTTTTATGGATGGTGCTCATATGCGATTCTTTTCATACCTCAGGTATTTCATGTTTATTTATGCATTCCTAAAAAAGTTGTCGTAGTCGTTGAATTAGTATTTTGGGTCCATGTTTAATGAGTTCCGGAGCTACATTTCCTGGGCCAGGTGATTTGCCATTCTTTAGATGTCTGCATACGGTTTCGACTTCTCTCTCATTTATTCTGATTGGTGATCCTATCAGCCTGACGCCTTGTAAACCATATTTCTCTATCTGTTTCAAGGGCTCTCTTCTCTCTGTTAGTAAGTCTTTAAAGTATTCTTCCTAAGTTTGCGGTGATACGGATTGGATAATATCTCTTTTTCTGTTGTTTCTTAAATTTTTTAACAGTTTCCAGCTTTCTGAACTTTGGCTTTTACCAATGTATGTATTTATCATGGTGCACTTTTTTTCCCAGGATTCATTTTTCTTTTGGCATACTTTTATTCTGACCATCGCTTGCATTCTTTTGTATTCGATTCCGTTTTCCACATTTTTTGTGTTCAGATATTTTTGATACAATTTTCTTTTCTGTTTTATTTCCAATCTACCTTTAATGGAAAAAAATTTTATGGTTTAACAAAAAATGTTGATAAAAGGATAACTTACCTGGCTACATTGAATAAATTGCCAAATACACTTAAAAAAACGGAAAGTGCTGGAAAAAAATAGTTGAATTTATTCCTGTAACGACACAAGGATAGATATTCTGTCAAAAAGCCAACTAAAACGTCTATTCAAAGCCATAGAAAAGTATGACACACATTTTTGAAGTCAGCATTTGAAAACCATAATTATTCAGCTGATAAGAGTATTCAACGTGAACAAAATTAGATTAAGTATTCTTCAGTCTAAAGTCCAATACGTTTTTGCGTTTAAAGGCTCGAAGCAGGTAGGAGCTTTAAACTCTGCAGAAAGATAGTCTTTAGTCACAGTCTTGTTCATGAGAGCTGAAGGAAATTTTGTTCCACAATATCTGATTTTTCCCAGAAAAAACTACAATATTTTATTGTAAATGAATGGTTCTCTTGCTTTAAGCATTTGATTTTGTGTTGCTATTTTTAGACGGAAACATTATACATTTGGCAAGGACGAATTTTGTTGATATAATTGACTCATTATACTTACCACCTGCAGCCCTTAGATAAAATATTAATTGGACCCTTTAAAGCCCATTATAGTGAGCCATTGAGATTTATTTTTAAGGTTACATCAAAGACCAATTACACACTATAACATTGCTGAGCTATTTAGAAAGGCATGTAAATTGCCGTGTCTTTAACGAAAGCGATTTCCTTCCTGTAAAACAAGAAAATACTGAAAAAGAACAATCTGCAGCAGTTGAAAATATTGCCTACATTAATGCAGATAAAAGGTAATTTTTTGGACCCAAAACCATTACAACGGAGCCAACCTTCCAAAAAAAGAAAGGACTCGAAGTGAAGATGTACTGTTATGGATGTACTGAGAGATAAAGAAGTGAGGGGGCTCCTTGGTTAATGCTTTTTGCTGAGATGATATAGTGTTAATAGAGGAAAGCAAAAAAATGTTCTAGGAGAAGTTGGAGTGTTGAAGAAGGGCTATTGAAGAGGGAGGACTTAAGTTTAGCAGGTCAAAAACAGAATATATGTAGTTAAGAGGAAAAGACATGGTTGAGGACATAGAATTGCTTGGAGAAAACTAGGACGCGTAGGAGAATTTAAATACCTTGGCTCTTACATAACGAAAAATGGGACACTAGATCGAGACATTACCTACAGAATACAGGCTTGTTGGCTACAGGATGGTTAATTTAACTGGAAGCAAACGATACTGTGTGACCGAAAAATCGGGCTGAAGGGCCAAAAGAAAAGATATACAAGAGTGTGGTGAGACCTGCTTTAGTGTACGGCGGTAAAGTGTGACCTAAAAAGAAGATATAGGAAAAGAAAACGGAGTTAGCTGAAATGAAAATGTTGAGGTGGATATTGAGAAACGACTTGATTAGGGACAGAGGCAGGGTGACTACAATCTCAAAAAAGATTCAAGAACAAAGACTCCAATGTCACATTTGGTCATGTTAGATGAAGAAATTAAAACTATGTGGGACGTAGGATAGAGCTGTTGCACATGGAAGGACTTTGAGGCAGAGGACTTGAGAAAGAAAAGTTTATGTGAAGACTTTTGAAAAAGACCCGATGAACGGAAATAAGTGACTATGAAAAGTAAAGAACAGCGACCCTTGAAAAGGGAAAAATTAAGGAAGAAGAAGAAAAAGTAAGATTTTGGATCCCTTATACTACTAATCTCTGGGTTGTTCTTGCTTATGATGTAGGATGGTAATTTTTAATTTTTGACATTTAACACAATTAAAACCTCAGAGTTGCTGGGTGGGTTAGTAAGTTTTAATTTAGCCCCTCACTTTGGGTTAGTCACATTTTGTATGCGCTCACTCTGAGTCAAACGCTACTTTGTTTGCTAGTTTTGGCTCATGTCGTGTACTTTATTTTTACGGTAACATCCATTTCTGGGAGGCATTATCCAATCCGAAACATGGGGACGCGTCCGACAGGGGACTAGTATCGCTTTACGCACGGGCTATGCCCGTGCAATGTGCACGTTTTACCAACTAATGCAAAAAATAAGAAACAAATATATTTTTAAAATAGGACAGATAAAATTCAAGCAAAACTGGATATCTTACAAGAATATCTAGTTTATAAGAGCAATGAACTGTTTTATTAATGTAAATGCAAAATACTGCTATTATTTTATTTGATTATTGTTTTTGTTGTTTTGCTCCGTTACAAAATGATTCCAGTAGTTCCGAATCGAATCATGTTTGTACCATGCACTTCGAATGCAAGTAATAGCGGGTTGTCAAGTGCTTAGAGGTTGGCAACTCTGTGATTACTTCGGCACGCGTTCTCGTGCCAACTCTTACTTTACAAAAAAGCAGAAAACGGAAGTCGGCCTCAGGGTAACATGAAGTTATGTCAGTGGCGTACTGTATCTGCTATCTAATTGGATTTTTGACATAAAGTCATTTTTAGTTTTCGTCTTGTAAAAATGGCCCAACTCTAGGCTTCTGAAAATTAAGTGTAGAAAAATTTGGTAGATTTTGTCGACAAGGTAACAAAAAAAAATATTTAGAGCCAACTCTTTTATTGTATTATATTCATTATATTATTATTATATTAACATATCAATCTTAAAAAGGTCCCCAATATTTCCTATTTTGTTCACCAATATACCGTAGTTTAATCTATGTGTATATTACAATGCGTAAGTTTCATAATATAAATTACTTGCACTCATAAATGCATTGAAAATTATGAAAACTTTTTGAATATTAGAAAGCAGACAAAAATATTAAAATTAACTAAGAGACTGTAGAGCAAAAGTTGAATTAATGAAATTGAAGATAATTTAAAAAAAAAACACTATATTCGTGAATTCTACCAGGCTTTTAAATCACAACTGCGCAAATTTAAACCTCCAACGCTACATATTGGAGGACTTAATGGTAAATTTAACCTATAATCGACCAATCCTGTGTTGCAGAATTTTTAGATTAGTTTTCATCCATTTATTCTATGGCTCTACAGCTTCATTTGAGCCATGGCTTCCCTCATCAAACCTATTCATCCGTTATAGTCTGTAGCCATTCTCCTCTACGTTTGACTACCGAGAAGATCTCTGGCGTCCTTATCCACATCATCCCCCCATCGCTTTCTTCCAATAGGTCTCTTCCCCTTCATTCTTGCATTCAACAGTTTTTTGGGAAGCCTATTTTTTCCATCCTATATATATATGGACTTCCCATTAAAGACGCTGTAGGCGGACAAACTGAGATAAACTTGGTTCGTTATAATATACTATATATTTCATAATTGTATGTGATTCGCTACCTGTTGATCGTATTTCTAGGGCCTATTGTTTGTCTTAATACCTTTATTTCAAAGATGTCTACGTGGTTTACAGATTTTTGGTTTAGGAGTAGGATGGTTCTTCTGCTAAGCTCTGTATCGTCAATATCGTCCTTTGCATTTGACTAATAAATAGATAAATCTGTCTACAGATTTATCTATTTATTAGTCATAATATATGGACTTCCCATTAAAGACGCTGTAGGCGGACAAACTGAGATAAACTTGGTTCGTTATAATATACTATATATTTCATAATTGTATGTGATTCGCTACCTGTTGATCGTATTTCTAGGGCCTATTGTTTGTCTTAATACCTTTATTTCAAAGATGTCTACGTGGTTTACAGATTTTTGGTTTAGGAGTAGGATGGTTCTTCTGCTAAGCTCTGTATCGTCAATATCGTCCTTTGCATTTGACTAATAAATAGATAAATCTGTCTACATTTTTTAAGTTGTCAACTGTCAGGTAGAGTCATGTTGCTCTGCCCAATGGACTTTTACTAGGCGTTTAGTCTTTTTTGTTTATTGATGGAACTATTTGTTTAGCACGTGATTTAAGTTCCGTATACGTATCTATCCGTATGTAGTCTCACATGTTGGAGATTATTTTCATCCCTGCCTAATGTGTAAATCCCTAATGGAAGACCAGACTTTTATCCTAGTGTTTCCTTCATCCTCCGCCCACTTAAGATGAAATCATGGAAACTATAGGTGGCATGAAAAATAACAAATTTGGTGGTAAATATTGTATTTTGGATAAAATGTGGAAATTCAAGGATCTTCATATAATAAATCATCTTAACATCATTATTCTTAATATTTGGGAATCACAAACTCCACCCTCTCATTGGAGGCACTCATTCATCCATTGCATAACAATGAAGGTAAAAATGATTTAATCAATTATCGTGGAATCTCTTTGGTTCCAGTGACCTACAAAATTTTAACTATGCTATTGTAAAATAGAGTAGATCAAATTTTATCTCAACAACTGGGCGAATACCATGCAGGTTTCAGAACATGAAGGTCCTGTCTGAAACAAACTCATAATATAAAGTTAGTAATGACATAAGCTAAATGAAGATCCAAAAATGTTGTTGTAACCTCTGTTAACTTTCAAAAAGCTTCATTCTATACAGAAATAATAAAGAATACCCTTTTAGAATTTGGCTTAGATAGAAAAATTATAAACTTAATTGATGACACTTTTCAGATGACAATAATTCAGAGGTATTATTCAGAATTTTCTTTTTTAATTTACTAATGTTTGTATTTTGAGAACGATTTCCAAAGTGGAAATTGAAACGTCAAATAAACTTCCTTTAACCTTTAATTGTGGCTTATTCCCATTTAAATAGCAATTACTTTTTGAGAACAATCTTAGGAGCAATCAAAGAAAATGAAGCATTTCACCAAACACAAAATCATGAGTTATATGAACACTTGGAAGACATTGTTACCAACCTGAGAAAACAAAAAATGATGATTTATGGTTACCTAGAACATATGAATCCTCAAAGACTTACCCTTACCCATCGTATTCACTTTTCAATTTCAAGATAATCATCTTATTACGGGCAAGCCAGGTATATAAAAAAATATTTGCAAGAAGCGAAAATTCCACCAAGTGAACTCCAAGATCGTCAAGGTCTCGGAAATATGGCGAAATCTACAAAGAACCTTATCCCTTTTACCTCGACCTGCTAGTAATTGATCACAAGAAAGAAAAGAAAAACGTTTTATTAAAATAAAACCCCCTACTGATAGAGGAGGAAAATTCAGTCATGAGAAAGATGAAAATTTTTTTATGTTACTTAATAGGCACAAACGGTAGCAAAAAACTTGGACTTATAGCACAAGCTTGTGCTACTTCTTTATCTTTGGAATTCTATGGGGTGTAATTATCAAGAATTTGCAGCGTTCTTTTGTTAACGTGGGAATAAAAGATCAGAGGATGCCCCAGATGCCCAACCTGGGGAAGAAAACAACCACAGAGACAACAAGCCCCGCAAAAAAGGCCGCAACAAACATCAAGCGGACCTTCCTACGCACAGGCAGCAAAAGCGCAAAATACCGAGAACACCATCTTGATCTCGAAACAAGAGCAAGACGGCCTAGTGAACTCAGTTAAGGAACTGGTCACTAGAATTGTCCACGAGGCGATTGCAGATATAAAGCTAGCACTGAACTAGTGCAAGCAAACAGGGGATACTTGAGGATAGGCTCCTGGAACCCAGGAGGCATA
Source organism: Diabrotica undecimpunctata (assembly GCF_040954645.1). NCBI lineage: Eukaryota > Metazoa > Arthropoda > Insecta > Coleoptera > Chrysomelidae > Diabrotica > Diabrotica undecimpunctata. Next base: position 54,256,820 of record NC_092804.1, on the reverse strand, counting down.
AGGACCAACCAGAATATACTGGACGAACTGGTCAATAGATATGAAATGGACGTCGTGGCAATACAGGAAACAAAGCTCACGAACAACATCAACATCAAGTTTTCAGGCTACGACATATACAGGAACGACAACACAGCAAGATCAGGTGGCACAGCAATATTAGTGAAAAAAGGCATAGGTCACATCAGAATTCTAACACCACAACTAAATACTATGAAAGCAACAACAATAAGAGTACAAATGAGGCAAGGAGAAGTCAGAATTACCTCCGCCTACGTAAGACCACAAGACCTACTGATTGAAGACGACTTAAATATGTTCCTAAACAACGAACCCTCAATCATAATAGGAGACCTAAACGCAAGATCCCCAAACTGGAACGACAGAGCTACGAACAGAAACGGAAGACTACTAAACACATACATAGAAAATAATGACGACGTTATGGCAATGGGCCCCACAGACCCAACGCATTACCCAGGAAACGGACTTCCTACACACATAGACATTGTAGTAGCAAGAAACCTAGGACTACAAACAGAAATACAAACATTAAACGAAGGCACAACGGACCACAACCCCATCCTATTAGAACTAGGAACGTGGGAAGAAGAAAGTACAATCAAAAGAGTTAAACAGAAAACAAAGTGGACAAACTTTAAAAGACTCGTGAGCACTGGAATTAACATAGTTCCAGTGATAGACAACCCACGAGAAATAGAAGACAGAGTCCTAGAGTTGGAAAACATCATCCAACAAGCACTCAGAAACAGCACTACAGAAGAGGAATTAGAAATGCACACGGGAAGATTTAAGGATATACCACAAGAAATAAAAGACTTAATAAGGGAAAAGAACAGAGCAAAGCAGATAGCGAGAAGGACAAGGAACCAGGCAGACAAAAATAGAGCAAATAGGCTTAACAGAGAGGTCAAAACAGCACTACAACAACACCGTAGTGAAAGCTGGGAAAACCACATAAGAGACATGGAGGTGCAAGGACCAAATATGCAAAATATTTGGAGGCTCCAGAGAATACTGAGAAACGACAGAAAGCAAATCCCTCCATTACATGGAGAAAACGGAATAGTCTACACCACAGAGGAAAAAGCAGAAGTAATGAGGAGTACTCTCGAAAGGAGTGTACATTAAATTACTACCCAGATGAGGACATCGACTTCATAGAAGAAGTCGAAAGACAAAGAAAGAGACCCGAAAACCCGAACGAAATCATCCCTCCTACATCACCGGAGGAGATAAATGAGCTAATTAAAAATAGCTCGCCGAAAAAAGCACCTGGTCCCGATCAAATAACGAACAGGGCTCTAAAATACTTACCAGCGAGAGCCATAGTATATCTAACAAATATTATCAACGCGATGCTAAGATTCAGAAATTCCCAAACAGATGGAAAGAGGCTCATGTCATAATGTTACCAAAACCCGGAAAAACAGCACATTCCCGCAAAACTACAGGCCAATAAGCTTACTACCTGCAATCAGCAAGATTGTAGAGAGAATAATACTCATCAGACTCCAAGCTGAAACAGACAGATTAGATATAATACCCGAAGCCCAATTCGGTTTTAGATCAGAATTTAATTACAAACAATTCACAGGAGCTGTCTTCCTAGATGTAAGCAAAGCTTTCGACAGAGTCTGGTATAAAGGACTGATCTACAAAATGAGACGATACGGCTACAGCGGAGCAATGACAAGACTAATCTCTTCGTACTTAAGCAATCGTAGTTTCAGAGTCCGGATAGGACAAGTCCTATCCGAACTCGGGAACCCGGAGGCTGGAGTGCCACAGGAGCGGTACTGTCACCTCTACTGTACACGATATACACAGCAGACATACCTAGAACACCAGGTACACTACTAAGCCTCTATGCCGACGACACAGCGATAGCGGCCAAACACAGAAATGTAGACATAGCGTTAAACAACTTACAAACAGCACTAGATGACATAGAAGAATGGAGTTTAAAATGGAAAATCGCTATAAACTCCGAAAAGACACAGGCTGTACTTTCAAAAAGAGGCACCAACAACCAGAAGAATAGGTAACTGTGCAAGACAATCCCATCGAGTGAAAAGTGAAGCAAAATACCTCGGAGTAATCATGGACAAAGCTTAACATTTAGCAAACATGTAAAAGCTACAGTACAAAAAGCCAACATGGCAAGAGCATCAATAAGAGGCCTAGCAGAAGAAAAAGCAAACTTAGATTGAAAACAAAAATAAGATTAATAATAGTATAATTCTTCCTATACTAACATATGCATCTCTCGCATGGGGGACATATATGCAATACATCAAAAAAGAAAATACAAGCGGCACATAACAACAGCCTAAGAGAAGCAGTCAACGTACCGAGATACGTAGCAGAAAGATTCCTCTTTAGAGAACTACAACAAATCAGAGTGACCGACACAATGAAAGAAAAAGCTAGGACAAAGTTCGCGGAGATAGAGAACCACCCCAACCACATATTGCGAGAGATATTGAGGTACGACGCTTTCCACAGATGGAAGCACAAAAGACCCAAACAACAAATAGTAGAATAAAATCATAATACTAGAGAGAAATCAACAATTACACCAGAGAGAAAACAAAACACCAGAGAGAAAACACTTCAAAAAAACAACAACAACGCACAATGAAGATAGTTCGTAGCTCATAACCCTCGTGGACAATCGAAACGTACAGCGTGGACCAGTAAATTTTATGTAGATAATTTATTATATAAATATGCACTAATTCTGATTTTATGTTTCAGGCATCCTACAAAAAAAATCCAAAAAACAACAAAAAACGGCTTCGGCACCAAAAAAAATCAAAAAACTACTAACAAAAACCGGCGCAAGCCACAAAAAAATATTAACAAAAACCACTAAAACTCGGGCATGTAGGGCCCAACCCTTGAGCACCAAGTCGCCGAACTGAGCCTAGCTCAGAGCGGAGACTTGAGGCGTAAGTAAGCAATTTTAGTTCGCGGATAAGCCACATTAAGATAACAGGAATATAGCCACAATGCGCTGTCCTGAGTTTTGAATTCGGTTAGGAACAATGTTGGGGTTCTATTACCCAGGATCTCCACATGAAGAGCATTTGGCTGATACTTGTGCCCTATCGCGCATCAGAGTGCTATAGGGGGGAAAGGGATGGTCTGGAGCATTGGAGCGCGGTGGAGTGACTCCTGTATTTATTCGAGTTAATACACCTCGCTCCAATGAATTGTTACACCCGAACGTAATTCCTTAGGGGTGAACATTCTCCACCAGGGCTGGGGTTTAATTAAATTGCTTGCTTGCTGAGTAAAAGATACTCTAATGCTTCTCTACAGATTTCCTTATTTCTTCTGGAACGCATCTTGAAGAATGAAATGAAATAAAAGAAAGGCTTCATTCATTGTCATATAACTGTCCTTTTTCCTTAAAAAAATTTTTCAATAATTTAACACACATTTCAAAATATATCTCTTTAATAAATATAAATAACTTTAATAATTTAAATAATATAAAACATCACATTTTCTTCAACAAACAATAACATATACCTTACTCCTATATCATCTGGTAACACCCCTCCCCTCAAGAAACTTCCTCCTAAGTTGTTAGACAGTTACAACATTGACCGAAGATCACTCATTATCAGTAATAAGGGATAGTTTGAACTATGAATCACCAATCACTATATAATAACTCTTGTGCCGTAATGTAAGTAGTACTTTGTTTGTTTCTAATTTATTACAATTCAACAGATTTTTTCTCATACCAATTTGTGGGTTGTTACTCTGTCTGCTAATGCAATTTATGCATATTAATTAACACAGACATGTAATATTGGCATAATTACTAAAACCTTTTTTTTTATATATAACTTTTTTGATCTTTATCCTTATAAGACAGCACCCTAATATTGGCTTTTTATATTTCAGCAAGATGGAGATTCGCAAGATGGAGATTCGTTCCAACCAGATTGCTTGATGAAATATTTAGCGATTAGATGGAGAGTTAATGAAGGTAAAAGGTAAATTTGGAGATATTTTAAAAATACGGTGTTCTCTGAACCTGTCACTCAGGGCCGCCGATACGGGATTGGCCGCCCGTGTGCAACTTAATATTTGCCGCCCCCCTTCCAACACTTTAGACATACATACTATTATTTAAAGAAATGTGCAGAAGATGCATAATATAACAATAACAGTTTGTAAATAGATAAATACTTACTTGAACATTTAGACTAATATCCATGATCCAACGTCCATATATTATCCTAATGTATATCCTAATATCCTAATTTAAACGTCCATTATCCTATTTTAATAACCATGATCCAACGTCCAGAATATGTATATCCTAATATCCTTATTTAAACGTCCATTTAATTAAAATAAACCATGAATAGAAACATAAACACATAGAAAAACTAAAACGCACTTTTCGGGCTTTCGTCTCGGAAAACTTTTTGACAATATCTTTAATGTCCAATGTCGCACACACTTCATGTTTCTATAGATAACATTGCAGAAAGCAGAAACACATCTTACTACAATTGTTATTTGTTCTACGTGGCCCCAATGTTTTTTCTTCATTCATATAATTTTTGATGAGCAGAGTCAACTGTTATCCTTTTTTTTAATGTTGTAGATAGTTTAAACAGTTTTTGAGAATATTTTATATGAGCTGCACCGGATTTATGTCTTTTTAAAATAATAGCTAAATGTTGCCAGTCACTTACCCCCATTAATTCCACTAAGAAATTGTCGGCTGCTTTCATCACAACAAAACAGTTTACAAGGTGCACAAAAAACACTATTTAGTGATAATGAGTCAAGTAACCACGGCGATGAATTTGGTCTTGATTAGGTAATGTGCAATTTATAACAAGTTTCTGAAAATTTCCTATTATTTGTATCTCTGGGGAAGTTAATTTTGTAATTTGCTGAGGAACATTTTCAACAACAAATTGAACTTCACTTGGATTCATATTTGCAGGCCATTTTCCGGGATCATCTGAAACCAAGTATATGCTGGAGCTTCTACACTGCAATCCAGATTAACTGGAACATTAATTGTTCTGTCTTGGTTGGTGGTTTCACGTTCAGGTGTTTCAGCATCAGCACTCGCACTATCGCTATTATTGTCATCAAATCATTCGTCTCTATCCGCAGGAATATTCAATGGTTTGCTACTTTTTTCTATGGTTTGGACTTCGCTTGAAGTTGAAGGTCCTAAATTTATATCCGAGTCTTCTATAATTTTCATGTATGTTTTTCATCAAAAATGATTCCAGTGTACCGCTAAGTTTTTTTTTCGCCTCAGTTTTCGCCTCTTTTATTGTTCTATATTAAAAACCTGAAAGTCGTTTTCTTTTTCTTTCGGACATTTTGAAATTATCACTTAAGAACGAAGCGGGCGAATTTAACAAAATAAATCCAAAAATACTGCAAATAAGTTGTCCAAATAATGTTCTCCAAATAATATGTAGCCGTAACGCGTATACGAATAAAATTGCTCTGATCTCGAAGTTGCTTCGAAATACAGTACCTACTGTGCAAAAGAAATGGGTCTTCTTCTTCTTCAGTGCCTTATCCGGTCGGCTGTTGGCGATCATCAAGGCTATCATGGTTTTGTTGACCGCTCTGCGAAACAGCTCCGCTGAGGTCATCCCAAACCATTGTCGGAGATTTTTCAACCACGAAATACGACGGCGTCCGGTCCTCTTCTGCCAAATACTTTACCCTGCATAACAAGTTGAAGAATTCGATATTTTTCTTCGTTCCGTATCACGTGGCCGAGGTACTCAAGCTTACGTTGTTTAATTAAATTAAGCACTTCTTTTTCTTTTGTCATGCGCTGTAGGACCTCAACGTTGGTGACATGGTCCACATAAGATATGGCCCACAAAGAAATGGGTACACTACTATATTTTACAACAAAATCGTTTATCAAAAGCGTGTCTAAATTCATCGAATTCTCAACTAAGACTAAACATAAGACATAATAACCCATTTATAAACATAACCATAGGAACAATATTATAACAGAAACTTTACAACCACTTGCCTAAATTCTTGTAAAGTATCTACGTGTGAAATCTCAAATAACTGAAGTCCGAAAGCCGCCAGCCTCTTTGAATAAAAAGTATTCCGAAACTGCTTTATGACTGTACCTGCAAAAGGGCGGCAGTTCATACAATAAATAATATTTTCTGACATTTTTTTTAGATTAGGATGAAAAAAAAGAAGTATACATGATAAATGAAACGCATTTAAGTATTATCTCGTACTGAATAATTATTATTGTTGGAATATTAGAGTTCACAGAATATCTGAATCATTACTATTTAATTATTTGAATTTATTTTCGTTTTAAAAAAGTATTATCATCAGTGGACTGCTTTTGGCCGCCCCCATTGTTGGCCGCCCGTGTGCGGTGCACACTTGGCACACATGGTAGCGGCGGCCCTGCTGTCACTACTAAGAAAGATATAATAAAGTTCTTCAACTTATTAACGAAATAGATGGAGAATCAATATCAAAAGCTTCTAATAAAAATCTGATTAAAAAAGTTCATAAATGTTTGGAAATTGATGGCAGCATTTTAAACATTTATTATAATAATAAGCTAGTGCCTATTTTCTTTGATAGCATCTTTTTAATTGTTTAATGTGTAACATACAATATGAAAGTTGTAAATTAACACAACATGGTCTATAAAAAAATTTATTTTTTGTAACCTAAAATGTATAAAGTGAATTTAATTGCAAACTTCAAGAGCTACATATAGGGAATACTAATATAGATCAATAGGGAGAAACGTATTTTTCTAAAATAATGCATTACATACAGAGTGTCCTATTTAAAAAAAAGAAGGTATAAGCAACTTCCAGTATAACTGGAAGTAGCAAATAGATGAAAATATTTTTATTAAACAGTTCACTCTTCAAAACCCCTTCATTCCTATTTTCATGATTCAGTTACCTTTAGTACTCGAGATATCTCTAATTGGCCGTTTATCTACCGCACCCTCTATAGTATATCATAAACTCCTTTTTATATACATTTATATACATACATCAATGTTATTAAAAATATATCTAAAAAATGAAGCTATTAGAATACTAATAAACATTTTTGACATCTAATGTCTAAACTCTCTTATTTATTAGATGTCCTTGGTGTTTGGTTCATTTTGTATAACTCTTATACCAACGTTTTGCCTTTGAAAATTAAATACTCTCTATATGTTCAAAATAATTGAAATTTGGCTATAACGACATGACAATAACACCACTATAAATAGATCGGTACGAAAATGGTGAGTAAACTATGCATGTATTGTATATAGGCATGTGTAAGACTTCCAATTCTAACGACTAATAAAATAATTTTAACTGTTATAGTTCAATAAAGTGATTTTTACTACTAAACGACGAAGTCTTTAACTTTTCACGTTATATTTTGTATTACAAAGGGACTGCTCATCATAGAGTAGGAATTTCAATAACAAAAAAAAATGGATGGGAATTTTTACATTCGAATAATTCCTTAAAATACAATATTAACTTCCTAGCCATTTATTTGTATTATTTAAAGGTATTCAATATACACTCAAATGGCTAATTAAAAGTCATATCTCAAAAGCGAAAGACCACACGAAAAGATTTAACAATATAAATGACTATCTATGATGAAGCAGAGGGCAGAGGATCTACTTTTAATCAAAAATAATACAAACAATTTATCAGAAATATATACATACCTAATCTAAATCTTCTGGAAAAAATTAATTATAATTGTGTAGCGACAAGCTAATTACGAATAATTAAACTTTTGTATTTAAAAATTAAATAAAAACGATCTCATATTAAAATTTACATTTTCGCAATTGGTCATACACATAAGAAATAGAAATGAAATAAAAATTGAAATGTGTTTCTCAATATGTTTATTTATTATACTACAGATATGATGGACACCTTAGTTATACATTTTAAGTACGTTGCATTTTTTTCATTTATGGGAAACGAAATATAATACGAAGTAAGCAATGGCATCACAAGAGACCAGCCCGATAATAAAAGTTGATCGTCTGTCTTTTAAAAACAAAGAATGTTTTTAGTTTGAGTTGAGTAATCATTGAGACACAATTTGGCATCGGTTCGCGATACACTTACAAAAATATCTTCCGTTCGAGATTTAATTAGCTTAAAAATAAATATTATTAACAGTTTTTTTTACGTTTTATTCAATATTATTATTATTTTCATTTTGTTTCCGTGGTAAATAAGTTTAGCACACACGCTTCCACACAACCCCGGAACAATTGTATGGATTAGTGTAATTATGTTATTGATAGTGGACTAAATAGTGTAGATTCTAGTTCTAGTAATTTATACTAGAACTGTACTAATAAGAGTATATTTTTTCTTTATTATATTTAAAATTTATACTTCATTATCCTATAGCCCTTTGTGTCTACTCTGGACCTTAACCTTCCTTATTTTTTTCATCCATATTTTTATCCTGAACGTTTTGAAAAAGTTATTTTAATAGCAAAGATCTACTGTATTAATGATCTATCTCTACTGCGTTTACCAGTTTTTGATCTCCATGTCAACAGCTTGGCGTGACCATCTCATATCCCCAAACCTAGCTGTATGTCCTGATTAGTTCCATTAGTTTCAAACTATATATGTTATGGACCTCGTTAATTCTAGTCCTTTGATATAGTTCCTCATTCCGTACTATATCTTTAAGAGGTATTCCAACATCGATATTTCCATATATGTCTTTGTGCGACCCGTATTTTGTTAGGACGTCGCCTAACGTAAGTTTTTTGCTCCATCGCTAATCGAATATCTTCCTCTTTAAATGGGGTGATGGTGTCACTTTAATGCTTTATATTCAGACCCAAGTCAGATTTATCCTTCTTGTCATTTAATAAGGTAAATGTTTAAACTTTTAAATTAAGTTTAACAGAAATTATTGACAAATAAATGTATACAGGTGAACTACAAAAGAAACTTACGATTTTCTCACAGTTTTAGATGTGCTACCCTATATTTTATTACTTTAAAATATTTCATTGTGATTTTGATAAAGAAGATCCAGAGTAAGAAATTAGAAACACAAAAACATGTAATGAAATATAAATATCTCGGATCTATAATATCTTAAGAGGGCACTACCAAAAAAGATATCGAAAACAGAACGCAGCAGGGAAAAAAAGCGGTAAACATTCTAAACTCTCTACTAACCTATGGTCTAAAGATATTAGACAAGAAACGAAATTCACAATCTATCGAACCTGGTAGAGCCTAATATGGGACTTATGGGGCAGAAGTTTGGCATATCACGAAAAAAGATAGAAAAAGAATAGAAGTAGTAGAAATGAACTTTTCTAAGGGGAGCGTGTGGTTTATCCAAAAAAGATCATATCAGGAATGAAGATATTAGAAGGAGGACAAATACTGTATATTCCAGTGTAGACAGAATTCAAACGAGACAACTAGTGTGGTATGGTCACGTGAAGCGAATGAATGAAGATAGATGGCCAAAGCTTTAAATTACATACCACAACAAAGAAAAAGAAGGGGAAGGCCTTCAGTTGCCTGGGAAGAAAATGTACGGCACATTATGAGTGATAGAGCCATCAAAGAAGACGACTGGATGGACAGAAAACGATGGCGTCGAAATGCGAGAAGCGGCAGAGGCTTTAGGAACCTCGCTTATATATATATATATATATATATATATATATATATATATATATATATATATATATATATATATATATATATAGAAATGTTTCTTCAGCGTCGATATTCCCAAAAAAAAATCTTTATTTCGAAAATAAGTTACATTTTTGAGAAATTCTACAAACTACTACATTTAATGATTTAAACTTGACTATTGAAACATAATAATTACAATAATAATAAAAATATTGATTTCTTCCTATTTATAACGTCGGATATCAGAATCTGCTGATTCTTAATAGTAAGGAGCTTATGGCTACATTTCTCCTCCCTCCATTGGTTGGGACTTCGTCCTCGAAGTTTGGTTACTTCGGCTATCAGCTCGTCTAGTATCTGGATCTGGGCAGGATGCAATTTTCTTCTCCAAATAGGATTTGGAAATTCGTTTTCTTTTCCTAATTAGGAGATTATTAGGAAAGCTAAATAGTTAAAAAATATATTATAACAGAAGTGGTGCTCAGTCCTATGGATAATCGGGGTAGTACTTCTATGGTATCTATTGGTTGAATTTGGCCATGTGTCTCTGGGGTTGTTATTTTTCGATTTTCATCTCATGGTTTGGTATTAATTTTATTGGAACAATTTTTGGAATGGAAATGTCTTGAGACGTCTTTTTATTAAATTGGATACCTTCAATCATTATTGGTACATCTGTCGTCAAGAGGCTGGTTGAATTAATTTCTATCTGCTGGATTCTCATTGGGTGAACTATTCCTAGCAATATGACTTTGCTGGTTTCTTGGAAAAAGTTCTCTGTGATTAATGTTTTTGTGCAATTATCTACATTGGGTATGTTACATTTGATTGTACATTGTTGGAACAAACTATGTTATCGCCTTGTCCCTATACAAGTGTTGAACCATTTATTATTTGTATAGTAGCTTGCAGGTGGCAGAATCATAACATGATCTTTGTTTGGAATGGGATAGATTTTATAGTAGTGTAAGGAGTTTCATGGAGTATAGGGAATTTTAATTATTATGAGCATTGTATTTGAAGTTACACAAACTAAAGTTTTTGTTGACTCCATAAGTTCGTAAGGGTGTTCATTACTATTGGGAATTGAATTTCTGGGATAAATTTTGAGAAGGTTCTCTTAAGGTCTATTATTTCCTTAAAAGTGAATAATTCTATATTAGAGATATTAGTTCAGATAAAGTAATGGTTCTTATAAGTTTCATTAGAAATTCGTTTCTATTTTGAGATTTATTATCTCATTGTGTAGAATGATATAGCTGTCAAAATCAGCTGATAATTTGTTGAGTGCAGATATGAGAATTGAATTATCAGAATTCAGTTTTTCTAAAAGTTTATCGAATCTCGTGTTAAAAGAGTTTCCATAAGATATTTGGTTATTAAATTTTTTTATGATTTCGTTTTGTTTATTTTCTAAAGAGATTATGTGTGATTTTAACAAGTCTAAGTCAGAGTCGTCTGGATTTCCAGTCACGTATTTGATGGCTGTACCTAGAAAATTAAAAAGTCCGCGTTTCTGTTTTCGCGTAATCTTGTGTAGATCGTCTTTTGTTTGTTCTTGTATGTGGGTGTATTGGGAGTACAGTAGCGAGAGAGGTGCATTTTTGAAGTGATCTTTGAAATAGCTTGTCGGACTAGCGTCAATACTGTCGGATAATTTGTCTAGTGGAATGTGAAGAAAATGTCTGTGATAGTGGGAGATTTCTCTTGATTTGCCTATCTCTTCAGCATAGTAACCATTATTCGGAATCTCCTGAATATTGAGTGGATGGACCAGGGCGAGGTTTGTCCTGTGAAAAATTTGGGTCTTGAGTAGGTTTATCTACATGTTTTCGTATTCGTTTTACATATTTAAGGTGAGTGCTTGTTAAATTTTGTTTATCTGTTTTACCGATTATTTTTGTTTTGTCTTGCGTTTCTGGATGAATAGTGGAGAAAGGGGCTTGTAATTTGGACTTATGTTTTTTCTTAGAAACATATAGGGATTTTGTAAGGTCTATTTCCGGAATATCTTCGGCATTTTCGTTTTGTCTATCTAAGAGTTGTTGTCTTTTTTGTTTTTGTTTATTATATAGTTCTGCAATAAAGGGTTGGAGTTCTTCTTTATGTCTTTGATTATATGTTTCGTATATCGGAAGATCAAAGTCGAAATGTATTTCTTCTACATAGGGTCCGTACAGAATTGAGAACGGGGAATAATCTGTGGAACTGTGGATTGATTGGTTGTAAATAAGAATGGCGTGTGTTAGAATGTCATCTAACGAATCATTTGGATTTTGGGCTTGTAAGGTCCTAAGTTTTTCAATAAGAGTTGAATGAAAGCGCTCTACAGGAGAGTTTGAGGAAGAATTGTTTACTGTTGTAAAATGTATTTCGATTTTGTGGATATTTAGGAATTCTTTAATGACTGCAGAATTAAATTCGGTGCCGCTGTCGCATACAATCTTTTTTGGATAATTGTGGTGCGAAAAGTAGTGTCTTAACTTATTTAGTATGGAAATGGAAGTTTTGTCGGTGAGCTTATAGCATTGACCGTATTTGGAAAAAGAATCTATTATTGTGAGATACAGGTTTTTATTGCAGTGGAATAGATCGATATGTAATATATCAAAAGGTTTTTGACCTAACAACGGTCCTAATTGGGGAAGTTTATAAGGGCGTCGTTCGTATTTATTTTTTAGGCAAATTTCGCATTTATTGATAAAATTAGAAATAGTTGTCTGCATTGAGGGCCAGTAAAATTTTTGTTTTAAATGTTTGTAGGTTTCAATTATTCCGTTGTGATTTTCTACGTGATATTTCTTTATGCATTCTATTTGTTGGTTTTCTTCTTCTATGTCCTGAAGTAGTATATTGCAAAATATTGCTTTGACTGTGGAATTTATTTTTTCTTTAAAATAGTTACAGATAAAAGGTCTAAATTCGTGAGGGATTGTTATTGCAAATTTTTGATTTGGTCTAAGGATATTTTGGAAGGTATTTGCTATTTCTGTTTTCCAATTATTTGTCAAAGTGACAGTGTAACGGTGTTTGTTAAAAATTCTTTTGTATTTAATTTCAAAATTATTTGACTCTGGTTTAAAAATAATTTGGTTTGAGGATAAATTAATTGGTTCAGGTGAAATCTCTATTCCAGTGATAGGGTTCTCAACTGATGTATGTTGTGTGTTAGTACTGTTTTGTAAGTTGTCAAAATCGGCAAGGAAATCGTCTATGTCGAAATTGTCGGGTGGTTCAGCACATTCTGAATTCGGGGGTTCAGCACATTCTGAACTCGAGCTTAGGGCATTTATTTGGACTCGGCTAAGAGCATCAGCAACTTGATTCTCTTTGCCTTTTTTATATTTAACTTCAAAATCATATTCTTCTAGTTTAAGTCTCCATCGGGCTAATCTAGAAGTGGGGTCTTTAATTTTGTAGATCCATACGAGAGGATTGTGATCTGTTTCTACAGTGAATTTTTGGTTGTATAAATACATACGGAAGTGTTTACAAGAATCTAGTATGGCTAAAAGTTCTTTTTCAATAGTGGAGTAGTTTCGTTCTGCGGAATTTAGAGTTCGAGAATAGTAGGCAATAGGGTGATTATTTTGAGATAATACTGATCCTATAGCTATATTAGAGGCGTCTGTAGTCAGTACAAAAGGCTTTTCGAAGTCTGGATATTGTAAGACTGGAGAATTAGTTAACAATTGTTTGCATTTTGCAAAACATTCTAAATAATTTGGATTGGTAGGGTCAATAGTTGCTCCTTTTCGAGTACATCTCGAAAATGGGGATGTTATTTTTGCAAAGTTGGGTATGAATCTTCGGTAGTAACCGATTAAACCAAGAAATGATTTAATTTCTTTTACTGTTTTTGGTAGAGGATATTTTTGTATAGCTTCGATTTTTGCTGGGTTAGGTTTGATTCCTTCGGTTGTCACTACGTGACCTAAGAAAGAAACTTCTTTCGTGAGAAACTCAGATTTGTCTAACTGAATTTTTAAATTATTTTTTCTGAAAGTGTCAAAAATAGTCGCAATATGAACTAAGTGTTCTTGCAGTGACTTGGAAAAAAGAATAACATCGTCCATGTAGACGAAGCAAAACTTATGAATAAAGGGCCTAAGAATATTGTCCATTAACCTTTCGAATGTTGCTGGGCTATTCTTTAAACCAAAGGGCATACGTAAAAATTCAAAGTGACCATGCGGAACTGAAAAGGCTGTTTTCCGAATAGAATCCGGATGAACTTCAATCTGAATGTAACCTTGAGCTAAATCTAATGTTGTGAAATAACTGGCTTTTCCTAAGTTATCCAGTATCTCATCTATCTGAGGAAGTGCGTAGCGATCACTTTCAGTATGATCATTGAGCTTCCTGTAATCAATTACTAATCTAAATTTTTTCTGATCTGAGGCATCAGCTTTTTTTGGTACTATCCAAACTGGAGCTGAGTACGGTGAAATTGACGGTCGAATTATCTTATTATCTAATAAATTATTTATTTGTTTTTTTATTTCTTCCTGCATTGCTTTGGGATGCCGAAATCCCTTTACATAAATTGGATTTTCATCCTTCGTTTTAATTTCGTGTCTAACAGCTGACGTGAAAGTTAAATTTTTGTTTTCGTCGTAAAATACGTCTTTAAATTTTTTGCAAAGACTTATAATTTTATATTTTTCTTCGTTATTTAAGTGCGAAGTACGGATTTTATTTTCGTTAAAATGCGTCGTTGGAATTTTTACTATATTATAATTACAAAAGTTCTCAACTTCAATTCTCTTATTAAATTTCATAGGCATAGGTAAGTCGAAAGTGTCTAGAAAGCCGTTTTTTGCAACGTGGATAGAATGGGGAATTTTGATACCTTGAAAGTGTCTTTCGCGCAATAAAACTTCGCCATTATGAACGCTTACTGGAATTTTTTGGTATAAAGTTTCAAATGGAATGCTAACGTGAGGATTCTCAAAGGTTAAAGTATGAGTTGCGTAGCTAATTGTTGCGTGGAATCTTTTCAGATCGTAAGTTCCAAGGAGGATATCAAAGTGCTGACTAAAGTCTGCGACTTTTACGTCGAATGTTTGTGGAATTCCATATTCTAGGAATAGTGGCGTCTTAATATTTAAGTCGTGCTTGGAAGTAATTTTCATTGACGTTAGCGAAAAAGGTTTTCGATAAATATGATTTTTATCAAATAGTTTAAGAGCTCGTGGATTTAAAATTGAATGGGAACCGCCGGTATCGATTAAAACGCGTAGATGTGTTTTGGGTGTAACGAAGCAGGGTAACCCAGGGGAACTTTCGATATTATATAGGTTTATACAGGGGGTGGATGATCGTCTAACGGGATGGCTTGAAAATCCTGATGATTTTCATCATGCAAATCGGGCTCTTGTTCGGATTCGTAATTTTCGAAATCATTTTCGAAATATTGGGTATCATTTGAGTCTATGTGAAAATTGTGGCTTCTATTAGTTGTAATTGTCATGGGCTGATGGTTTCTGGTTGTGGTAGTTTGAACACCGCTCATTGGAGTAGCAAAATTTGGTTGGGGTCGAGGAGCTTTATATTTATTTAATCTTTGTTGGTTGTTTTTCGGAACATTGTTTCGTTGGAAGGATTGATTTTGTTCGTGAGAACCGAAATTTTGTCTCTGAGGAAAATTATAGTTCTGTTGTGGAGTGAAGTTAAAATTGGGCTCTGTGTTGTGAGTTGAAGGTCTCACATAATTTGAATGCGTGGGTTGGAAGTTTGAGTATATGGGTTGAAAGTTTGTGGATCTTTGATTATTCGAAGATTGATAGGGTTTATTTTTGAGTGGGGCCTTTTTGTTTTGTTGGCTCTTAAGGAAGTTCATGTATTGTTGTTGATTTTTGTGGTTATCGTAGGCAATACACTTTTGAAGGGCTTCTTCTAGGGAATTTAATTCAAAATGCGATAAGTATTCGCAATAAGGCTCGTTGATTCCGGTACAGAAAGTTTTGAGGGCAATGTTTTTGAAGTATGGAGTTTTAAAAGTGACTGTCGCGGGATTATCGTTTAGGGTGATGTGTTGGAGTAAATCGTTCAGATTTGTAGTTATTCTCTGATGATAATTGTCGTAAGATTCACTATGTTTTTGGACGGTAGTGGATAGTTGTGTTACTAATATGTCTTCGGAACGTCTGTCTCCGTATTTAGTTAATAACGCTGGACAAATTTCTGTCCAATTGGTTTTATTAGAATAGTTTAAGAAATTTCTAGGTTCTCCTTTAATTCGAGATACGATATGGGAATTTAAGATAAATTCTTGGGACGGATTTAAATCTTGGGTGCCTAAGAAAACTATTAAATTATCTACTGCTTTGATAAAGGTGGAGAGGTTGTCTCCAGAAGAGAATTCGGGCAGAGTTGAGCAAAGGCTAGCAATATCGCTATTGGTCATCGGCATTTTGGAACGTAATTTAGATGCAGGCTTAGATTTAGAGGTTTGTAGATTTCTTTTTATTTTTAGATTTAAATTGTCGAATAGTAAACTTAAATTTTCGATACTATTTTGGGAAATATCATTCAATGTACTCATAAAATATATGCAAAAAATATAAATGCAAGTATATATAAAAATTCGTTGAAGTAAAATGTTATAAATAATATAAATTCAATAAACAATAAATAATAAATTCAATGTAAATGTTTAAGAATTCAATTAAAATAATAAATGCTCATAAACAATGGTAAAGAAAGGAAAAACTTACGCAAGGATGATCGTGTTTGATTTCCAATACATTTTTCTCTTCCAGGTTCTTCAGGATTTCATTAAACTAATGTAGACCAGGAAACGACTATGTTTCTGTATGAAATATCCTGTGGTTCGCAGCGCCAGAAATGTTTCTTCAACGTCGATATTCCCAAAAAAAAATCTTTATTTCGAAATAAAAAGTTACAATTTTTGAGAAATTCTACAAACTACTACATTTAATGATTTAAACTTGACTATTGAAACATAATAATTACAATAATAATAAAAATATTGATTTCTTCCTATTTATAACGTCGGATATCGGAATCTGCTGATTCTTAATAGTAAGGGAGCTTATGGCTAAATTTCTATATATATATATATATATATATATAATATATATATATATATATATATATATATATATATATATATATATATATATATATATAATATTTCATTTATGAAACTCTTTTATTTACGAAATATTCCCTATACCTAAACTCCTCATTACTTTCCGAGATAGTTTTAGTTTTTTTCAAATTTCAGGAACACCTTCAACTTTTCTAAGTAGAAATCATTTAGTAGAAATAAGTCCAAAGTAAATTTTCAAAATGTCCACCTCCAACGTCTTTGCAAGTTTGTAACCAATATTCAAACGACTGAGCCATATTTCTTAACATTTGTAAGTCAATATTATTAAAAGCTTCATTTATTTTACTTTTTGCATCACCTAGCATTGTTGGAGGCTTCTAGTGCACAAAGGTTTTACATAACTCCACATAAAAATATCAATTGTTATCAATTCCGCTGATTACGGTGGTCTAACAGTTGGTCCTACTCTGCCGATCCACCTCACAGGAAAGTTATTATTTAGAAGACTGTGAATAAAAACAGTGTGATAAACCGGAGAATCGTCGTGAAACACCATATTCTTTTTCGAGTATTAGGTGAAACAGTTTGCAGTAATAATGACAAATGATTATTGCGAAAATCTAGATATTTATGTAAATATATGAACCACACACCATTCAGCTGACCGTCAAAAAAATGTGACATATAGTAGAACACTTCTATCAGTTTCTATCAGAAAATTCTTAATCCGAACTGATGATGCCTCTCTTAAGTGGTTAATGCAGTTTAAAAATCCAGAAGGTCAGATTGCCAGATGGACTGAACGACTCCAAGAATATGATTTAAAGATTGAGCATTGGGACACTGATTCTCTTTCTAGAAGGCCGTAACCAGCAAAGTGTTCCCCTTGCAACAAAACAGAATCCAAGAAAGCAGAAGTGCTAAGAACAACTATTATTAACGACAATTGGTTGCCTACTAAGATCAGAGAAGAACAAGACAAAGATTCAGTTTTACAAAAAAATTTAAAATAGAAAGAAGAAAATTGTAGACCACTTTGGCAAGAAATATCAAGCCTATGCACAGTAGTTAAGACATATTGGGCTCAGTGGAACTCCATTATCTTGAAAAATAGCTTGCTTAAAAGAGTACAGAAAAAGGATGATGATTCAGAGAAGAGAAATCAGTTGGTGATTTTAAAGAGCAGAATAGCCGAAGTACTTCGTGAGTTACACGACAGTTCATTAGAAGGGTATTCCAGTGTAAAGAAAACTCTTCGGAGAATTCAGTAACGGTTTTATTGGTTGAATAGTTCTGACGATCTAAAGGACTAGTGTAAGAGATGTACTAACAGTGATTGGTTTTTCTTTATAAAAACGTCAAGAAACGGTAGAGATGAATCAGTTTCCACCTCCATCGTGAACTGGATACTAGGATGTATACCATTCAGATGGGTTTGACAAGACACCAAAGCATCTCTGCCATGGGACCAAATGACGAATGTATCGTTAACATATTGTACCCAACATGTGGGTTTGAACATTGTTAGTGCTCGGGTCTAGAAGTCTTCCATAAAGATATTGGCAATTACAATTGGAGATAGTGGAGAGCCCATTAGGGCACTACTTATTTTTCTGTACAATTGATTTTGGAAGGTGAAAGTATTGAACATACAATGTTTAATGAGAGATAAGTGGTCTTGCTGGATATTGTATTTAGTTTGAAATATTCTGAAAACTAAATGACAGTATGAGTTTCGTCTATATGAATGTTTGTAAAGTGAAACGATATCGAACATTTCTAGAATCTCTGACGGTGAAATAGGGTATTGTTTAAGAAGTTTGATGAATTGAAAAGAATTTTTGACAAAGGATGAAATATTTTCGGCGAGAGGTTGTAGAGTTTTGGCCAAGTACTTGGCCACTGGTTGTGTAGGGTAGTTGTACCTGACAATGGGACGTAGAGGAATATTGGGTTTGTGAATTTTTGGTAGGCCATATATTCGAGGTGTTCTGGAAGACTCTTCACAAGAAATTAGATATTGTTTAATGTCAACTGGAAGAGAGGTTTTATTGGTAATGGCTTCTGTTGTTTTCTTCACATAGGTTGTTGGATTACTAGGAATTGGTCTGTAGTCTGAAGTACTATTAAAATTTAAGAGTTTATTAATATAAAAAGAAGTGTTTAGAATGACGGTAGCCTTGCCTTTATTGGCGGGAAGAATGACTTGATTTGGATTTGACTGTTCTTTCAGGGCTTTTTTCTCGGATTGGCTAATGTTCTAAGTGGGAGGCTTTGAGTTTCTAAGAATTCTAGCGATGTCTGGTCTAGTTATTTCAGCGTCTTTAGAAGGTAAACTGGAGATGGCTTCTTCAGTTTGACAGATAATTGTCTCAATTGAAATGTGACTTGAGGTAACAGAGTAAT
This sequence comes from Diabrotica undecimpunctata, assembly GCF_040954645.1. NCBI lineage: Eukaryota > Metazoa > Arthropoda > Insecta > Coleoptera > Chrysomelidae > Diabrotica > Diabrotica undecimpunctata. Next base: position 54,237,590 of record NC_092804.1, on the reverse strand, counting down.
TGAAACCTTTTGCTAAAGCTTAAGTGGCAATGGTCGAAATAAAAGGATCAGCAAAGTTATGAACCATTGTAGTGTGTTTTAACGTTATCAAATACTGATGTTTGTGACTTCTAGTTTTCATCTAGTTTTCGCTTCTTGGAGAAGCGCAAAGCTGGTCTTTCTAAGAATTTGGGAGATAGAAGAAAAAGAAGTATGGTATTTGAGTTTTGATAATTTGGAAACGACTTTATGGTCTCGACAGTCTTGTCAAAAAATGTTAAATCACAAAGAAGACGATTCTTTCGTAGCAGCAGTTCGTAGCAATCGTATGATTTAGTGAGCTGGTAAAATTCCTCCCCGTAGAAGCCAATAAAATGTTCTGAAACGTTTCCGCGGTTAGTATGTTCAATCCTTTAAATTGAAAATCGTTTTTAAAACTCAAGTTTAAATTTACTTTAGATAATATGTAAAATATTAGATATAAAAAAAATCTCGCGTATAAATCGTGTAAATTGATACGGTGTTGTTAATTTCACGGCACATCTTTATTACTACCCGTGTAATAAAAGCGCCCGACTCGTTCCTTATACTGTAAAAAATTAACATTGACTTTATTAATATATATATTCTTAGACTTAGTAATTTTTTCCAATTTAACCTACGCCACTGGGTTTCTTTCCCTCTAACATTGCATGTGCTAATATTACAGTTATTAGCTTAATCTTCTTTCGAAAAATCAAAGAGTTGCTACTGCTGGAAGGGAGGAGTTTTTTAAATGGGGTTGTTTAGTGTCTGATTAATTGAAGGTTTGATGATTTGATTGTTGTTTTGAAGCCCACACTAATCGAGACTAATCTCTATAATAAAGTGGGAATAATTACGGATTTTGTTTACGTTCCGTACATGTGGAAATTAAGAATGATTGAAATAGTAGAAGAAATTATTATGTAAGGTTAAATATATTTATCAGCTTATAGATGAAATACATAATGTATACATAAATAATTACACATAATTCCCCCAACTGTTTCTTTTCTAAAAATATTATACAACCTAATTTAGTTTATAGTGTAAATCTACTTTATTTCTTAAAGTTAATACAAAATACAGACGTGCGATCCACTCCTGTCTCAATTTTATTCTAATAACTCAGGGAAATTAGTAAAAAAAGTACCCTGTTTGTGACACTGAACCGGCCAAGCAAACGACAGTTGTTTTGGATAGTATGGACCTCTGTAACAAAAACCTATAAGTTTTCTGCAGTCGTTTTTTAGACTTAATTATTAATTAATAAATAAAGGTCAAAAAAATGGTAAATTTTCGCTTTTTTCGTCTATCGGCAAAAAGTGAAACATAACTTTTTTAAAACTAAACATAACTTTTGTGGTGCTTAAAATATGATCAAAATTTCAAGTTATTCGGTCAAATAGTTTAAAATTTATTTAATTTGTTTATCCCTAATTAAATTTTTTTTTAACAATATAAGTCAAAAAATTATGTAGTTATAGTAATTATGCGGGTTGCTTTTAAAAGAAGAACATTTATTTTAAATATATTATTAAAAAAAATAAAGAAAAAATAATTTAAAATATTGCCAAATAATTTAGCAAAAATATGTCAATTTTTTGCTTATCAACAATTAGAATATCTTTTTAATCATTGTTTAAAGATTATTTTTTTATATTTAGAAAGCCTGTATTTTTTACAAATTTGTAAGAAAAAAAAGTTGTCCTTAAACCCTTTGAAACGAAGTTATTACCTTTTTTCTAAATTGGTAGCACCTTTGTTTATTAACAATTAAGAGTCATCTGGAAGAACATACTTTAAAATTTTAACGTGCAAAATTCGAAAAAAATTGCATTTTAATGTAATCGTTCACAAAGCTCCAAAAATGTGGTCCTCAAAATCGGCCGGCTTTGAAACTAGTGAGAGCGGCGGAGGAAGAAGAATATCTGTGGTTCTTGTTTATGGATTTCGACGTTTCTTTTTTTAATTTGTACGTACTTTTTGAGTACATTACGATTAATTATTATTTAAATAATTAAATTGTTAAATAAACCATCTAATTTGTTAAAACATTTTTTTTTAGTTTCTAATTTTTTTAGTAATATTTGAGGTAATTATTATTGTAAAAGATAAATATTTATGATTAATATATACTTCTTCAATAAACTTCGTAAATAATTGATTTATAATAGATTTTAGGAAAAAAGAAAGAATTATCCTATTTAATTATTTTTAAAGATTATATTGGTTTATGTAATACTTTTAAAATAAATAATTCCAAATAAACTAGATTGTATTTCTTGCTAAACATGCTAAGCGGGTGGCTTTTGTGAAAAACGTCAATTTCTAAAGGATATGCTAAAACTTGTTGTAATCGGTACTATAGGTGGATTCCCAAGTATTTTACATCTTCGGCTTGAGATAAATTATTGTTGTTTTTGTACTGATGAACAAGTTTATTTACGCAGTGTCAATGTTATATGGGAGGACTTTAGTTTATTTACCTTTATGCGTCATTTCGACAGCCAATTCTGAAACTTGTTAAGACAGGTTTGCAGTTGCCTTAATGCCTTTTTTGGATTTTCATGTAAGGATAGAACAGCTTTATCGTCTGCAAATGTCTCTACTGTAATCTTTGAGGTAGTAGGGAGATCACTGGTTTACAGCAGATACAAAAAGAGTCCATCAATCTTTATAAAATTGTTTTTTATGATTGACTACAGGGCATATAGTTTATATACTGTTCTTTTTCAATAATAAATGCCACTCAGTCCTTACTGAAGAATCGAAGATTGCCTTTCGATATAATGAAAAGGACATCATATGTAGAAATAAACATCTTGATTAAGACATAAAAATTAAAATAAACAACACAACAAAAATCTCCAATATGTATTATATACTGCAGAAACAAGGCGTGGTATATGCAGAAAATAACAAATAATGAAAATAACAGAGATTAAAATACAAAAAAAAAATAACCAGTAAAACTTTATATGATAAGGAAAATAAATGAAAACATTAGAAAGCAGTGTATAATAGATTCAGTTAACACATACAGTGGGTGGCCAAATTATTAGGGGCACTACATACATATATACTCAGTGACATTAGAAGTGTTACATTCAGAAGGAATAATTTATTGAACTTAATTTTTTGGCAACATGGTAGATTTACATCAAGAATGAAACGATAACGTTGTCAAGAATTTTTAATAACAAGGAATCAAAAAAAAATAATAATGTGTTTGACGACTCCGTAGCTGAATACACTCCTGTATACGTCTAGACATTGACAAAATGAGATGATCGATGTCGGGCTGTGGCACATCGTTCCAAGCAACTTGAACTTCATGCATTAACTGTGCCAGAGTCTGTGCAGGATGTTACAAAATGGACAGTCTCCTTCCCATCATATCCCAGTTAAGTGGTTTGTAAGATGTCATCAACTTAACGCGCAGCTGTCATATTGCCTCGAATAAACACAAGTGGTGATCGGCTACCACAGGCAATAGCCCTTCAAACCATTACTCCAACTGTCATGTGTACATGCCTCTCAACAGCAAACCCAATATCTCGTCGCTCTCCACGGTGGCTTCTTACCATCCTACGACCATCATGCATTTCTAAACAAAATCGTGATTTATGGCTGAATGCTACATTACGCTATTCTGCCACCCAATGCTGTCATTCTCTGTACCAATTCAAACGTTGATGACAGTGGTCCGGAGTCAAAGGAAGCACTAGTCGTGGGCGGAATGAAATCAGTTCAAAGACTCGAATGTGAGGGTATAGTCTACGCACACTAATAGGTCTACCTACTAATCCAAACCATTGGTCAGCAATTTGACGTGTAGTAGCAAAACGGTCTCGCAGAGCCAGTAATCTAAAGCGCCTATCTTGACACTCTGTGGTACGCCTTGGTTGACCAGTTGATCTTCTTTGTGTTTCTCTACCTTCGTTTATCCACGTACGAGAGACACGCATAACCGTCATTGCCGCACAATTAAAGCGACGGCCAAATTCGCGATACGACAAACCCATATCTTTATACGCAATAATTCTACCCCTGTCAAAATCGCTAACATGGTGGTAATTTTAGTGTCTTCGAGCTCGATGCATTTTCTTACACTGAATACAATTAGACTGAAGAATAATAACTAAAAATTTCTATACAAACCGGTTTTCACAAATCGGTCTATTCACAAAAAAATTTAAAGATAAAACTTTTTTTTTTACAAAAAGTAGAAAAGATAAAACATCGGTATTGTTATCATAGCATGTTTTAAATATACTTAGTCATTCTGTTGCCAAAAAATTAATATCAAGAAATTATTCTTTCTGGGTGTAACACTTCTAATGTCACTGAGTATATTGTTGTATTTTCTACTTTAAATGGTTTTTTTTACCAAAAAAATTTGTGTTCATGTCTGTATTATATTTGGCAGTTCTTCTGGTATGATTATTAAAATTTTTGATAAGCATCAACACTGGTTGACTGCTTATGTATGAAATAATAATTACTGTTAGCTGTTGCATCTCAGTTGGTCATCGGCTGTTATCGCAGTGAGGCTTAAAAATATTTGCAAGTTGTTTAAAACTTTTTTAAAGTGTTTCTGTTAGGTTTTCGTGTCATATATATTTAACAGGTAAGTAATATTTGTTATTTAGTCATTTTTGCTGCCTTTAAAATCACTATTTTATTTAAGAACATTGTTCAAAATGAAAATTATTTTTTTAGTATGGGAAAAATTGCAGACTTGTCTCCAGGGAAAATTAGAGAAATAAAAACGATGTTACTGCACTCTACACTTTCCCAAAGAGTAATAGCAACTACTGCAGGTATTTTAAAGTCTGTAGTAAATCGAATTAAAATAAAATTGATTCAAACGAGGCATTGGAAAATGTGGCAGGAAAAGGATCACTACTCATCGTACTAACCGTAAAATCAGGGACATTTATCTTCTCGAATGAAAAATCTTCTATGAAAAATCATCTCTAAATACCGAAGGAATTAATGTTTTCAGAAGAACAGTCCAACGAAGACTGGCCGAAGAGAATCTGACAGGTCGCCGTCCTATGAAAAAACCACGGCTCACCGAAGCCATGAAGAGAAAGGAACTCCAATGGGCCAAGCAACACCGAAGTATGACCGTTTAAGACTGGAGTCGAGTAAATACAACTTTTTTTAACGAATGGAGTTCGTGAACAGCGAATATTTGCTTTTTTTTAGGTATGCTTCTCCTACGAATCAACATTCCAGATTTTGGTGGACAAAAGTCGTCGTCCGACGACGTCCTGGGGAGCAGCTCCATTCAGATTGCATTGTGGAGAGGGTTAAACATCCGGTTAGTATCATAGTGTTGTCTGTAATCTCGGCCAAGGGTATGGGACGCTTATACATCATGGAAGGGACAATGAGACAGCACCAGTATAAGCAAATACTTGAAACTCGGCTACTTCAACAGCTCAAAGAATGGTTCGCTGGTCAAAAAATAAAATTTGTATCCACAATTCTGCACCGTGCCACAAAGCTAGAAGTGTAACTGCATTTTTATCCAAAGAAAATATTGCAGTTCTGCCTGGCCGGGAAACTCACCTGACCTGGACCCCATAAAGAGTACGTGGGAGTTAACCAAACGGGAGATCACCAAAGATGTTAATACAACGAAGCGGTAGTAGATTAAAGCTCTTATTAAAGAATGGCATCATAACCTAAAATTAAAACACAATGCAGAAGTTTGCATTCAGAGCATGCCCCGAAGCTGTAATTGCAGCAAAGGGTGGCATCACTAAATATTGAAATTAGTGACTTTATGTAACAATTTTTTTCTGCGAAAAAAAAAAAATGGTTTTACTAACAGAACTAATTGTTTTTGTGACCTTAATATCACACTCTTTTATACAAAAAATAGATGCATGCCTTAAAGCCAACAACAGCTAAAAAAATTTAGTTAAGATACTAGAAAATTAAGAAATCATCTTATGTTCCTAATAATTTGGCCACCCACTGTAGATGATAATGATAATAAAATTAAAAATAAACATAATGATAGAATAGTATAAAATAAAATAATAAGAATTCTTCAAGGCAAATCACTAATAGTGTTAGATAGAAATTGAGCCACTGAAAAAGGCTGGCTTTAATATTTAGAATATACCGAAATATCTAGGCACTTTGCTCTACTGAGAAAAATAAAGAAGAGAAGAAAACTAGAATGAAACAACTACAATTGAAAGTTAACCGTCTTAAAATAAAGATAAACTTTTTTTCTAGCATTTTAATTGCCTATATATCATTACTTCTTTCACATATTATTTATTGTTCATATACGAAAAAGTTCAACAAAATTTGGGACAGGCAGATGTGATAGCAACAGCAGAGAAAACTGCCAGAAACTACTCTTCAATCTCCTGTCCCTGCAAATCTCATATCCTGTTTCTATTCAGGAATTTTAGCGACGAAAAATTTACCGTCAGTGCGTTGCGGTAGAATCGATTTTCGTTATAGATTTGGAAATTCGAAATGTTATTTAAAGTTAAAAATAACGTCTATTAAAGTCTTGGTACATACGTTAGTTTGTTAATGTAACTAGAGCAGAAAAACCTTGGTCGATTAAGGACCTATTATAGAAGTAAATTAGAATAATTAATAAAAAAAAAATCGTCGTAAAAAAAGCGCTAAATCGATTACAACTAATATGATGTAATTTGTCTATGCTTTTTTTTAATTTGTCGAATTTGTTATACAAAAGAACCAATTACATGATGTATTTTTAGGAATTAGTAATGTATAAAAGCACTAATATACTTCAGTCACTCGGGCTATTCACCTCCCAATTTTGTCGGACTGGACCCATTTATTTAAATTTAGCAAGTTGATATCAAAGTGTTCAAATAACAAAAGTTATATAACGCCGATATGTGCTACCCCCTAGGGATAGTTGCCACCCCTTCACATGGGTGGAAATTCGTTGGAGCAATTTATGGTTGAAAATACCGAATTTTCATTGAAAAAGTCACGTTTTTTAACGGTTTTTCGTAAATAACTCAAAAAATATGCCTTTGATGGAAAAAGTATACAAAACAAAAATAAAGCTTATACATTGTCGTGCATAAAATTAGGGTCAACCCGTAATTTGAATTTATTTCAGAAATTATTATTCTTTATTGAATATTTTCGGCTGTAACATAGTTTACTAATGGTTTTCTTGAAAAAAATTGTTGTTGTTTTTGTTTCGATAAGAGTTTAAAATAAAAAACGTCCCTTACCCTAATTGTGTTTTAAAAAACCGAACGGCCACAGTAGTTTCCCTTCGAAATCATCTGCAAGAAGCGAGAAATCTAAATGTAAGTGAATGGACTGTTATAAAGTGACTTCATGCTGCTACTATTTCTTCTCTAACTGAACCACCAATTTTCCGTGAACACCAAATTGAAAAATTGAATTTTGCACCATAACACTTGGCTTGGACAATACAGCATTGAAGTCGTGTATGGTTTTCCGATACATTGAGATTCTGTCGTACGGGCTCAGACAAAGTGGCGACGTCCAGGCGGGAGATATGCTCAAGTATGAGATGCTGTGCGACTTCCATTTGGTGGCTGATCAGTTATGACATTGGGAGGCGATTCGGGAGTTAGTCTATATTAAGAATAGGATAGATGGCAGAAAACGCATCGAAAGAAGACGAATTTCATGTCTTAAAAATCTGAGAGAATGGTTTGGATGCAGCTCAAAACAACTATTTAGAGCTACTGCCTCAAAAATTAAAATAGCTATGATGATTGCCAACCTCCGTAGCGGAGATGACACCTGAAGAGGAAGAAGAATAGGATATTGAATGCTCATAGGTACCTGATACAGGTTCTAGAAGACCATGTTTTATCGTTTGTGGTTATTCTTGGAAACAACGCAACATTTATGCATGATAATGCACGGCTCAAAATTGCTCGGATGTTACTAATTATCTTGATTTGTTTGGCCTGCCTGCGGTCCAGATATCAGTTCCATAGAACATGTTTGGGATGAGATGAATAGACGTTAACGAAGTCATGTGCTGACCCCCAGAAATTGAAAAAACCTTCGCTACATATTGGTGCAGGAATGGAAGAAGAATGTAATCCAAAATCTGATTTAAAGCATGCCTTGTCGTTTACAAGCTGTTATCACTGCCAGAGGAGGAAGTACTCGTACTGGAGTTCATAAAATTTCTTTTGTTTCAACAAAAAGCACATGAAATTAAAATTGTTCTTTTTCAATATTTAATATATCAAAGGAAAACTGTTTATTTTCATTACTTTCAATAAACTTTAAAGGAAAAAAACATTGTTTTCTTTAAGTAATCCGTTAGTATTTAGAAAGGAGAAATTTTTTTCCGAATATTTGGATCAATGTATTCAACGTTAAATTGTAAGAAAAAGGTTGATTTTTCGGGGGTAATATTACTAATATTTTTTATAGTCCATGAAAAGACCTTTAAAATGAGCACTACAAAACGTCATTTGCATGAAAATTAAGTAAGTTACAGCTCGTAACAGATGGACTCTTATGGCAAAAAATGGCAGTATAATTAATCTTATATCCACCAGAACCAAAATCAATAGTTTTTCTTCAATATTACATTATATTTTAGTGTTTTTCATTAGATCAGGAGTTTGCCTGGTTTAAAATGTATTTTTTTAAGTTATATTAAATTGTATTGTTTATTTTGAAAATTTCTAAAAAAATTGTTTCTTTTTCAAAATAACTTAAAAACTATGATATATGTAAAAATATACAAAAATGTAGTTCTTTTTCTAATAAATATTTTCGTGTTATATAAACGTTTGTACCGTAAAAAACAATGGAGATATCACCGATTAAAATGTATATCTTGGCGTAAACAACTCCTGTTTCGAGTACTTCAAACCTTAATTTTTCAAAATTAAAGATTAATTTGGCTTTCTAACGAACCTAGCCCTGTAGATAGCTTGGTAGGTAGCTAGGATATAATATCAAAGCTTGAAAATTATTCGACTTATTGACGAAAAACCAATAATATTTTTACGAGATAATTTTGGATCATGGAAAATATATGTATTTTAAAGATCCCACATATCTTAAGTACGCATAATAGTTTTGTGAGTATCTTGGTACCAACAACGATATTTTTATTTCTAAAAATGATATGAGCCGTTCACCGTGCTTCGGAGGGCACGATAAGCCTTCGGTCCCCATGGGATAGTGTACATCGACACTAGCTACTAGAAACAGTGTTAAAGATACAATTGGCCCTGGAGTATATCTATTTTTGAAACAAAACTATTATTAACGTTGGTCGTCTCTAGGGGTGATTTTTATTGGAAGAGTTTTAACTAAAGAAATATCGTTTCATAAGCAAGGTATTAATTTTTAAATATCTAAATGGAAAATTTAAACAGTTTAAACTCTAAATAGGCTTCTAGGGGTTAAAAACTGAAAACCAATGAAAGATCATTTCACACGATTTTATTAAATTGTTATTGATTTGAATTCATAAGTTAAGCACTTTACATCGTAAAAAATTATTTTTTAATGTTATTTACGTTATAAGCGGTGGCTTCTAAGGATTGAAAATTTTTATTGAAGTACAAATTATCATTGAATATATTTATTTTACTTAATTCAATCCAATTTTAATAAATAGCACACTTAAATAATTCTTTTCTTATTTTTTCCACTTAGGGATAGTTTTAAACCCTTAAAAACAAAAAGCACACTTCGCCCATATATATAAGCTTTGCAAAGGAGGGTAAGACAAGCTCAAATCCAAATTTTCAGCTAAATCCATAGTTTCCGACTGAAGGTTGAGAGGTAAGGTCGTATTTTCCGCCTGAGTTACTGGAATAATATGATACTCACATAAAACACTGAAAACCACGGTTTTCCAAATTTTTCTGATGCTCTTATGTAACCACGAAATTGTAATAAACCTTTTTTATAATATAAAGACTACATTCAAATTAAATGGTCTGAACATTGTTTTCGAGGTTTAGACACTCTTGTTGTCATTTTCCATCCACTCTTGAAAGTAGGTCTCCCCCAATTGCTTAAATCTTTCTCTCTCTTACGCCAATCTAATCCACTATTTGCCCCCACTCCTCTCTAATATCATCTACCCATCTCTTTTAAGGTTTTCTCATGCTTCTTGTTGTCTTTCTTGGTCTTTATTCCAGGATTCTCCGTGTCCACCTGGTCCATCAACATATCTCGCTATGTGACCGGCCCAGCCGATATTTAATTTTTGTTATTTCTATCACGACATCCTTCTCTTCGTTTTACGTCTTATCTCGGTGTTTCTAACCTTGTATCTTTATACATATTAGTAATATTTCAAGTATGTCTCGTTCCATTGCCCTTTGAGTTGTTTCTAGCTTGAAAGATATTTCTTGGTAAGGGATACGGTCTTATACCTATAGGCACAAACTGGTAGTAGCATGTATTTCAGACGTTTTTCTTTAAGTTTATAGAAATAAAGGTGTTTGTAAAGATATATGGTGGTTTACCGAAAGCGACTAATGTCAGTTGTGTTCTTGGGATTTGGGCTAGAGGCCAATAACTTGTATATTTTTCACAATACTATGTCACCGTATTGCACCATAAACAGTAGAGAAATACCAGACTAATTTCAGAGATGGTAAATCGACAATTCTTCAGATTGCAACCCTGAGACAAATTTTAGAAAAAACATTAGAATATGGCATAGATACTCATTACACTTTTATAAACTACAAAGCAGCCTACGACTCTGTAAATAGAAAAGAAATGTTCAAAGCAATTAAAGAGCTAGGAGTACCAAATCAATTGGCAAAAAAGTCTTGAAAAAGTTAAATGTAAAGTACGAATCCCGGGCGAACTGTGTGAACCTTTTAACATAAATAACAGGTTGCGCCAGGGAGATCCTCTCCTTTATATACTGTTCAATGTTTAAATTATTCGTTATATCCTATAAGAAAGCTAAATCAAGGAGTCATTTTTGGTTTTTAAGTACTTCACTATCCTCACCTCGTTCACGTGGAGAAGGACTGATTTCAGTTAGTAGAACCTCGGAACCTTTCTAAAAACTTTCCATGGCTCAACCAACTTACGTCTTTATAGTAAGTGAAATAAATCAGTTTATTAATTAGCTTTCAACTGCATTTTAAGAGGCGTTGTTGCAATCTTCGCGCACAGACTAAATTCACGATCCCTATAGTAATGTTTGCCAGATCATTTATATTAAGCATTTTTTAACATAGAATTTTCTAATGAATGGAAGGTCATCGTTGGCTCGATAAATCTACTTCATCGGCTGTAATGCACACGAGTTTGTAAGTTGGTAGCTCATATTGTTTTATAAAATTTAGTAAACCTGTGTAGATATCGGCTCCGCAAGTTTTTTCTTTTAGAGGCAGCACTGTTAATAATACTTCTTTATCCAATATATCAACAAATACCACATGGATGGAACTACATAACTGGGCAGAATTGATGTACTCATCAAATTGTAAAGAAAACTATATAGATTCAATATTAATATGTCTTTTCAGTAGCGATTCCAAATCTTTGCTCATGATCTCGATTCGTCTGGTTAGACATTTGGACGGGATAACTGGACCTCTTTGATACCAGACAAAATCTGTGTTTTATTTTTGAAGTCATCAAATAAAATATGAGTGGCTTTAATAAATGCTTCTTTCACTACGGTTCCGTCGTCGAGAGGTTTCTTGTGTTGTGCGAGAATGTAGGAAATTTTAAAACATGCTACTAATTGCTTGGCTAGTCTAGAGAAGATGGATTGTTCTCCCTTCAAATTACTTTACTTAGTTCACTCTCTGGCGGAAAATTATTTTGATACTTTTTATGCAGGATTTTATAATGCCCTTTTAAGTTAGTTAGCTTTAAAGCTGACATAATGATCCGTCGCAGCAGATTATTATACATGAAACAGGTCATATTACCTCAGCAGTCTGGAATATTTCGACCAAGGCTTGATTATTTTTGAATTCTCACAAAATCAACCGTTTGGGCTCTGCTGCTTTAAAGGGACTGAATAGTAGACTTATAATACTGAACTGAGTTTATTAGTCTAATTTATTAACTTTATTTATTATAAAAATATTCTAATACTTAGTTTATTAAAGTCTTTATTTGTACAATATTATACTAATTTATTTCACACTATAATTATATAATTTTTTTACAATATTTATTACAATTTAAGTCTAACTTAAAACTCGATACGATTACATTTCCAGACTAACTAACACAATGAGAATTCCTCTATTTATATTAAAGAGCCGTTGTTCTGGAATCCCCTCGGCGACCTGTGTTGACCTTTCTCGAACGGAAGGGAGCGCCAAACAGGTTTATAGCGGGTCGGAAAAAATACTAGAACACAAGTTAGAATAACAAAATGTTTACAGGTTCAATATGACTCATATTTATCGTAACAATACTTAAAAAAATTAACTACAATTACAACATTTAAAAACATAACATAACCTTATAAATAGTTAAACTAATTAATCACTTTATATTTTTAATTGTTTATACTTCTCGCGAATAAATAAGTTTTTATTTTCATGCACTATTAAGACACTACATGATTTTTGTATTTTTCATAGTTTTATAAAAATATACTTAATAATAAGATGTAATTTAAACAAATAACCACCCATTTATCTTGTCATTGATGTCAACAAAAACACTACCATTAATAAAAATCAATCTATCTAGAATCCCACATCTCTTTTATTCAGCAAAAAAAGTCAAGTCAAGTAGATTAAACTCTATTGATAAACGAAATATTACACATCATCAATTGATAGCTAGCTACTAAAAAATGGACCAATGGAATGCATTTTCAATTATTTTTAAATAATAGACGCCATTGAAATACCCAAAATCTAGCATCCTCGTACATCTTCCTTCAAATTTGATTCCAATTATCCTTCCAAATTGCTTTCTACAGCAATTCTATGGGAAACCAGGCTATGATAGACACCTAATTACTGAAATGTTGTGTATACATTATAAGTGTGAAATGGGCTGGAGTCTAGTTAGAAGGATTTTTTAGCTAACCATTGTGCAAGCAGAGAAAAAAGCCATGACTTTGAGAAAACCATCGACACGCCTTTTTATACAAAATGAAAAATTACCTGGCAATGTTACGGAGAGGAGCTAAATAATTTTAATAATAAGTAACAGTAGCTTTATTAAAGGAGGCTAAAAAGTGAGAATGTATAAATAGAGTGTTTTGATGATGTGGTTTTCATCAAAAATGATGTTTAAGTACTTTGAAATTGAAAACGAATTGATTGTGCTTTATGATTTATTCGATGTCTCGTTGTCTTCGCAAAGAATATAAATCGAAATCGATATTTATTTTGGATTTAAAAAGCAATTGGAAATAACTGAGGTTTCTGGTAAATGAAAAATTCCTGCAAGGTTACAGATTAATTTAAGGAGTCTTTCAGCATTCAGCTTTGTCTGCTACATTTTTTGTTAAATATTTGTTTACCTTTACAAACGTGCTGTTATCAATATCTTTAAAAAGTAGAAAGTATTTAAAGTTATAAAAAATTAGGTAATTTTGGTTATTTTAAAAACAACATTCAATATTTTGACTTCAATTCCCACTACTTCATCGCCTCGTAAGAAACTGAATACAAGGAACTTTTTGTCTATAGAATAAAGACTTCGACAAAAATAAAATGATTTGTGCAAAAGAATAGTATATTAAAGTATAAGTGTATATTGAGGTCTTTACAACACGCATCGAATTAGTTTCAGGACCATTTATATAAGAATACTTTACACTATTTTTTTTATTGATACACTTTGTAATCATGTATCATTACCACACATAAAATTGAAATAAGAAATAAGAATAATGTAAAATTGTTGAATTTGTGATGTAGATATATCAGTTATATAGATAGTTAGATATATCAGATCTACCTTTCGTTATTATGGAAATGAGAATAACAAAAATTAATTTGCAATCTGTCACATAAGATTAATTGTTATTACTGGTTATATATTGCTTAAAAATGAGTTCTAACATTTATTACTTAAATAGTATAGCAGAATCGCGGTTAATACCGCAAAAATCATAAGATGCGTATAAAAAAGAATACGACAAGTTCATTAAATGGATGGAAGAGTAAATGGTAACAGATACAGATGAACGAGTTGTGCTTGCTTACCTTCAGAAAATATCGAAACAGTACAAGCCGTCGACTATGTGGGCTTTTCATTCGAAATTGCAAATTATGTTAAGGATAAACAAATGGGTCGATTTAAAATCATCCGCAGCCGTGGGGACTGGTCAGGTTAAAGAGAGTATTATAAGAATGTTTCAAACATTATTGGTAGTGCCATTAATGGAAGTATAACCCCACTGGCTTTAGAGAATGTCAGTAGTATTAATTTGAACAGCATTTCCTCTGATCTTAAAAACGGAAGTATAAATATTTCAAACGATACCAACAGTACTTTTCACATTTATTTAAAAGATTAAGATTTTCACATATTTAAATAAAGCTTTTGAAACATTTGTTAGTAATATTTATTTTATATTTTAATAACTTGATGTTACAAGGTATGTATTCCTGTCCAAGAGATCAGTTCAATATGTTTTTTTTTTGTTAATGGCACTGGCAAAGCCAAAAGGCCAGTCATGAGTTCAATATGTTAAACTGTTGATGTTACCATGATAACTTTAAAAGAGCGTTTTTGAAAATTGAATTTAAATACGCTGAGGCGTACTATAAATAAACAAAACGGGATAACGATAAAAAAAATAATATCTTTTAAATATATATAGGGACCATTTGTACAAAAAAGTCCCTAATGTGTTAAGGTTAATGATCTTTCCTGATTCTCTGCAAATGATCATACCTCCTTAGTTGCTCTATCTAAACTTGATTTACCAGCAGCACGTCTCCAAAAATCCATTTCGTTTGCTTTTAAGGTTTTAAGAGTTCTTTCTTTCAGCAGACACATCCGAAAGTATGCTATTCAGCTGTGCTATTGCTCTTCATTCTTCATTGTTTCTATATTAAAATTATTTTATCCATTCGTCCATCAATCGTAATAAACATACCTAGATATGTGTATTTCGTACAGTGTTTTATTTTTTGTTGATATTTCTCAAGTACAATGCTTTGTTGTTCTCCGCCAATACAGATGCTCCACTTTTTGTAGTCTAATAATTTTCACAATATATAATTCAGCATCCTCATTATCCTTCGCAAGTACTATCTGGTCATCTGTAAATCATTCTGTAAATCATAATTGTAGTATTATTGAGAAGTATACCCATATTTTTACATTTTCGATTTTAAATATCTAAAGTTTTTTGATAAATTTTAAACAGCGGTGACAAATAACCTCTTAGCTTTAGTCCATTGTTGAACTTAAAACCTTCTGGAAGAGACTCTTTTGATTTTATTCTGGTTTTGTTGTTTTCGCACAGTTTTTAGACAGATTTTATAAGGTTGATATTTATATTCGTTTCATGGTGTGACTTTCAAAGTTTTTGTCAAGGAATGTTGTCATGTGCTTTAATGAGATCAATAAATACAAGGTGAGTTTCCAATTTCTCTATAATTATCACAGTTCTCTTTACTTCCCTTTTAATAAATTGTAGTTTTGTGGTAAGTCTGCTATATATGATATATCTGGAACTTATTTTTTAGTTTTTTAGTTTAATGAAAAAATTTATTCTTTATAAAAAGTTCTGCATGTTCTAAAACCTAAAATACAACAATCAAACATTTAATTGTTTCAATCATATAAGTGGTTTGTCAAAAATTATGAATTGTGGATATTGTTAACTCTTCAGGTGCAGACTTAATTGGACCATATGGAAAATTTTCTAAATAATCTAAAACCTAGAATGCAATCATAAGATATTAAAGTTTTTTGTCCTATACGCAGTTTGTCAAAAAAAAGTCAAACAGTAGGCAATAGAACTAAAACCTGTAATGCAATCATCAGGTAATAAAGTTTTTGGTCCTATACGCGGTTTGTCAAAAAAAAGTCGAATAGTAGGCGGTACTGTACAGTAGTGCGGTGCGTCATTTATTTTTTTTACAAATATTTGTATAGGCGTATAAATGTTTAATTCTATCATCCAGATATTTAGCTATAAGACCCTGGAAAAGTCGCTGAGTCGTTCTTATCTTAAAGGGTATGATCATAAATAACTATTAGTATCTCAATGAGAAAACAATTAGTTCCGAAATTGATATGATTGATGATTATTTAAACTGCTGGATTAAGGAATCATGTACTGTCCTGCGTCCGTTTAGTATGCCAGTAGTAATACAACGCTGTATATATATATATATATATATATATATATATATATATATATATATATATATATATATATATATATATAAATATATATATATATATATATATATAAATATATATATACATATATATATATATATATATATATATATATATATATATATATATATATATATATATATATATGAAAATTACTGAGTTCTCGGGAAGAACCGCGTTGAGGAACCGCGTTGAAGAACCGTATATATATATATATATATATATATATATATATATATATATATATATATACCGCTGTATTGGCACTAGCATAGTAATATAACGTCAGTAAAGAAGCTTCGCTTCAAACATGTGACGATGATGATATGTTATGTAATATAAAATTAGTATGTCTTGGGTTTAGGTTCAATAAGTAATATTAAATTTGGAACTAGATTTTATTGTCCATTGAAATCGTGTCCACGTTTCGGCAGGAAACCCTTGCCTTTATCAAAATTCTAAAGTGTACAAGATTAGGAACAAAAAGTTATTGTACAGTGATGTTAAAAAGTCCTGCATCACCTTACCAAATACATGAAAATAAAAGTTTAAGGTATTTTCCTTAAATATTTTTTAACCATTTACTATCTACATCAAACAAGCACTTAAACACAATAATATAAAATGGAAACACAGCAAAAATTTTGATTAAAAAAAATGTACTTTTTTATTCAATATTACAAAAATTAGGCTATTTACATCAAAATGATATTGTACATCAAATTGAAGTAATTTAAACTAATTTTATTATTTAATTGGCCAGCTCTTGTTTTTAATAACTAGTTCACATCTTTTGCGCATGGAATTTATTAATTTTTGCAGTTCATCCATGGAAATACAGTGATGCCAAGCGTGGATTAGAGATTCGATTAATTTCGTTTTATTTGTGGGTTTGCTTCTGGAAATGATGTTTGATATTCTTTGCCACAAATTCTTGATGGGATTGAGGTCTGTGGATTGCGCTGGCCAGTCTATCCTATCAATTTTTATTCACTACGCAGCATTTTATTCTGTAGTACCTCAATGTATTTGGTAGCATTCATCATCCCAGAGACAACGTGTAGGCGACCAACTCCTCGAGCGAACATGCAACCCCATATCATAACGGAGGTTGGATGTTTAATTGTGGGAAGAACACATTTTGGAGAAAATTTTCCACCAAGAAATCCTTTGACGTAGGCATTTCCAGCATGATGCCACTCTGCCACTGCTCTGCTATCCAGATTCGAATGTTCCTTGGCTCATTTCAAACGGTGCAATCTTTGCTTTTCTGAAAGCTGTGGTTTCTTCCGTGCCCCACATCCTCTAAGTCCAAAACTAAGCAGTCTTTTTCTCACAGTAGAAGTGCACACGCTTACACCTGTAGATTCAGACCACAACTTCGTCAACTGGGTGGAATTAAGGCTTCTGTCTGTCAGACTTGTTTTTCTTAACGCAGCGTCATCCCGAACAGAAGTTTTCTTTGGTCGGCCACTACGCGGTCGGTAGTCGATTTTTCCTTGTTCAGCACACTTCTTAATGACTCTAATTACTGTACATTGATTACAGTTTACTGCAGATGCTATTTCGCGACTAGATTTGTCGTTTTTATGGTGAAAAATAATTTCAAAACGCTTTTCGTCCAATAATTTAGTTTGTTTGGTCTGGGATGACATTTTGACCTTTTTATCAAAATCAAAGAGCGAATAAATATGTTAGGGTGTTTAGGGTATAGTGTTTATATAGTCAAAATATGTGGCAAATTTGTCATTAAGATACATTACATTTAATAGTACTTTAACATTTTAATAATCACCTCATAATTTTCTCGGATTATGGGATATTCCTTCAATCAGATTATTTTAATCTTTTCTGTAGAATTTTGAGCTAGTTATTAAAAAAAATTAGTAAGAATACCGATACTACTAATTACAAGCACAAACTTAAAATTATTAGCGAAAATATACAAAAAACTTGTGTTAAACCTCAAAAACTATAAGGCGGTTAGGTGATGCAGGACTTTTTAACACCACAGTAATATAAAATATATAAAAAACTTACCAAAACGTAGAACAGGACACTGATATTGCAATCAATGTGTTTAAAGCTACAGGTATATACCTACATAACAAGGAGCTGTTTTCTGATGCCAAATATGTTGAAGAAGCAAACAAAATGCGAGATTCATCTTTCAATGAATCCATGTCAAAGCAAAAAACGGCAGGTAATGAAAGCTTTACAGGGATCAGTGAACAATGTATTATGACGATGGATGAACCACAAGTAATTGCACAGTTTGGCCCAAATCAACCGTCAACATCTTTGGCAGGTCAGGGCAATGCTGTGTTACCATCTATATTTGACAATCTTCATATTCCAAAATCGACCGAAAGTCAGTTCGAGATCACTCCTATTTTAAAAATCAAAAAAACAGCACTAATAAAGGACGGAAAGCCTGCAATTTAACAATCATCACATCTTCTCCTTATAAATCCAAGTCGATAAAATCTAAAAAAGCTAAAGAAGATAAAGTAGCCATGAAAACTGAACAGCAAGAACGTGCTCAAGGTTTCAAAAGCAACCGCTACAGAAAAGGTTTTTCGGCAGTAGGACCTTTTAGAAAAGGGAATGAGAAAAATATAAAAGAAGATGAAATCAGTGTCTCTTTTGGAACATCTGAATTGGACAGTATTCCGGGAATGTCACCAACTAAAGACGATGACGCTTTGTGCATGTTTTGTGACAGAAAATATGCGGAAGATTGCTGGGACTGATAAAGAGGCCTACATCTGCGATTTTTGTAAATAAATTAATATTTGTCCTAAATTATTTGTCCTAAGTATTAAATTGGAAATTGTTGGAATGTACTTATATTTAGAACATAGATCATGTTTTCTCATATTTATTACTTTTTTCCAATTATTGGTACAACTTCGTTAATAATTGTTAAGGAGGTCCACTTTTTGCAACCATTTTCCGAACTCACCAAACGCTGGATTTTGGAAAATACATAGTTTTTATATTAATTCTTAATTATTATTAATAAAAGTTGAATATAAATGATTCAAAACATTATAAAGTAAATGGTATGTACTTTTATATTATTTTTTCTTGCTATTTTTCATACACATGAACTGAAAAACAAAATGGGAGTCCGGTTTTAGGCATTTTATTTTCCTCTCTATGTCTCTCCCTAATATATATATATATATATATATATATATATATATATATATATATATATATATATATATATATATATATATATGTTTCTGTAGTTTTTAGAGCCTTACCTATTAAGATGTGTTTAAAGTTACCGCATATTTAAATAATCTGTATTTATTCCGATTTATTTGTGGATAAATTTGAACATACGAAAAAAAATAGTAGTAAATATTTTGTAGTCAATTTGACAAACTTAATATATAAGTAATGCGACTACACTCGCCTGATACCATTCCGACCTATACTGGAATAGCATAATTCATCTGACAGCTCGCGTATTCACCAAACCACGAAATAAGCTAAAACTGCAACGTGGTAAAAATAAGATCCATCATGGCAAACGTCCCTAAGGGTTCAAATGGGGCGAATAACGTGCTACCCTGTAGCAAAGTAATTTCACGAGCCACTGATTCTGTCACTCCTCTGCCTCTAAAACGTGATATTATGTCCCATGATGCATGTCTCTCATTCACTTCCACGCTTCGTGCCATCTTTCATCTCACTTTTTTGTTGTCGCATTTTTCTGTACTTTATATCTGCGCTTAACTTGGTGGAACGGGATTTGATGTTCAGGGATTGTCAATAATGTATTATAATTTATAGCCATTTTTTTGACATTCTATACATATCAGCGGTTATGTTAGCCAATACACTTGTTCAAATATATATGATTTGGTCGCTTCTATTAATTTTTGCAAGTATGGTGGACAAATGAGCTTCATAAAACAGGTATTTCATATAGAACGAAACAGTCTCTGATAGTTATATGTGTTTTTAAAATTAGTTTCTTAATATTGTATGTATACTCAAGTTTATTTGTACTCTTTTTTGCCTGATGCATTTATTATTTTCCGTTTAATACCTTTTAACGGGCATCTTAAAAATGATCATAAGTTGTATATATATATTTTTCTTCTGTTTATAGTCATAGATATCACATAAGATACTATCTGTCTGTAACACTTGGCCATAAGACCTTTATATCAATATATATGTAAAGGTGTTTTAAATAACAGTCTCCAAATACCATTAACATGAACGTATTCAGCTCTTATTTCATAAGGTTCATTAGACTAGACAACATCTTTTTAAAGCTGCTAATATTTTCTTCATATTTGTTTGTTCCGATATTTTTGGGGAATATCAAACCTGTTTCCGACAAGGAAGATCTACAACTAATCAGCTATTCAGAGTGAAATAAATTCTAAACAAATCGTGGAAATATGATATTGACGTCCACAATATTTTCATAGATTTCAAAAAGACCTACGACTCAATTAATAGACAAAAGTTTTAGCAAATATTACATAGCTTTAACATCTCCCAAAAATACATCCGACCAGTAAAAGCAACAATGAATCATCAATAGCAACTATCAGAATACAAAATAAGCTCACTGCCAAATGTGCTCACTCACAAATAAATCAATACTTTTGCCGCCTATACATCACATTAGCAATATGTCTCGCCGAACAGAAGAGGCAGCAGAAATATATTCACAATTAAAAAAAGGAACAGAAGAGCTAGGAAAAAAGACGCACAAGTGAATTAGAGGACAATATTGAAACTGTAGAAAATTTCACACAAATCAGAAATTCAATGAAAAATAGTAAAGAGAGACAAAGCTTACTTTTTAGTCGCTAATGTGTTCTGTTTCAAAAAAAGACACTGGAGATCAAAAATCGGGTCTACAAAACTATTATCAGATCAATAGTATGTTATGGATGCGAGATATGGGTAATGACAGAAGACGCAAGACGAAAGCTGGAAGTATTTGAAAGAAAAGTTTTAAGATATTTGGACCTATTAACGAAAACGGAGTATGGAGATCCAGGTACAACCATACTCTACCAACTTTTCAAAGAGACACCTATCTCAGAATTCGTTAAACTTCAGAGACTTCAATGGGCTGGTCATGTAGAGAAAGTGAAGACCGAAAGATTGCCAAAAAGAGCTCTAGATAGTAAAATGCAGGGCGCAAGATTAAAAGGAAAAGGTGGAAAGATGAATTGGCAGCGGACGCGCAAAATTTGCTAGACTTGAGAACCTGGAGAAGATCGGTGCGGGACCGACAAGGTTGGAGGCTTAGTTTGGAGAAGGCCAAGGCTCAATTTGGGCTGTAGCAGCATTGGAGAGAGAGAGAGAGAGAGAGAGAGAGAGAGAGAGAGAGAGAGAAAGAGAAGCTCTCCATGTGTTATTATAATTCTTTTTTCATCATCCATCCTCAAGAGTCCACTGCTGAACATAGGCCTCTTCCTCATGTTTCCAACCCCGTCTATCTTGCGCCGCTCTCATCCAGTTTTTATTGAGTCTTCCTAAATCGTCAGTCCATCTTGTAGGTGGTCGACCGACGCTTCTCTTGTCTTCCCTTGGCCTCCATTCCAATAACCTCTTTGTCCATCGCCCATCTGTCATTCTGGCTATGTGTCCTGCCCATCTCCATTTAAGTCTGGCTATCTTCTCGATGATGTCAGTCACTCCGGTTTCATTAATAATTCTTTTTTAGTCCCTTTTAAATTTAATTTCTAGAAGCATTTTTCCTGATTTCGCAAAATGGTTTTGGACCTTCAAAATTTTTTGTAGCAAAAACTACTTATGCATGATACTACAAGCTAACTTGGGAGAGGTGTATAAATCAAAAGCATGGATGCTCATAAGGGTAGTTATTATACCCAAACTTAGCAAAACCAAACAGAAAAACATTCCTTGAGGCCGATCAAGGACAGTATGTGTTTAAAGCAGGATTCTCAATGGAAGTTCTTGCACCATCTTGTACAAAGCGTGAAGTAGGGACGTTCTAAAAAACTAAAAGTATAACTGAGAAATATCCGAACACTTTACACTATCACCGATTTGGGGGTTGCTATTGTGCAAAAATAGCTTCCTCCACTTCCAAGGGTGCCTTACAGAGGACTTTTTATAGGTAGGACGTTATTTGTTTCCTCTACGTTAAATCTAAAGATCTGAACTCTATAAAACATTTTAAATTCTTTGATCAGTTAGGTATAGGGAAATTAAATTGATATTTTATTTATTTTTAACTAATAATATTTTATAATAGTGGTAGTACTGCAATAATCCAAAATATTATAGTGAATGGTTGGTATTACTCACCTGTAAAGGTTGGTAGCCATGTAGATATACTGTTTCATGTAGTCTGTGTTGGTAATTCGAAACGTGTTCACGCTTATTTATTTCAATCTAAGAGTCTATATTTATTTTAGAAACTGCATGAAAAATAACTAACAAAATACAGACATTAAATAAAAAGTAAAAAATTAAAACAATATCTATTAATGAAAGGTTCGATTCGTAACGACTGACAAAATTTATATGTCATAAATATCATCCAAATAATAACAATAATAAATCATCTGTTTAAATTTTTATGACACTTCTCGTTTTAATTTTATTATTATAATTATGTAATAACAATATAATTATTATTTTTAAACATCTTATTTAGTTTACATATTACCCAAAACTAGTTTCAACATCACCAAATATCTGTTGTTCCGAGTCTGGGAAGCCCAAGATAAAAAACAATTAACGCTCGAATTTACGAAAAATTAAGAAAAATTGATCTGAATTCTGCCAAGAACCCCATAGTTTAGTGGAGTATTGAGTTATACTTTTATAATAACTAGTTAGTGTTTATAAATTTTTTTAAATATTTTGTGCCAAAACTTTTATGACATACATTACGGTATTTATATTTACAATAGTCGTGTGTCGAAATATTCAGTAGAGGTAAATTTATAAACATTTTTATTCCATCAAGAATATACCTTTGTAATCTAGGCAGAGTTTTACACAATTCTGCATAGAGCAATTAACATACGGGCTTTCGAACTGAAGCGGATCAATATATACACAGATTTTCAGGCGGCTATAAAAAGATCTAGGGTAGACTTTAGGCTAGTGTGGGAAGACAAAAGCAAACTTGCAAGACTGCAGACTTGCCAGAAGAAAGGTGGCCGTAGCAGCACAAAAAAGCACCGTTTGTGACTAGAAAAATTTGGATTAGAAAATAACTCAAAGCTCACTGGACAAGAATACCCGATCAAACACATAGCAAAATCTTAATTGGACGTACATGTGCTTAAAGGTTGCAGTACTGCGAAAAATATGCAGGAATCAGCTTAGAGTCGAAACAAACTTCCTTTCTGGACATGCGCCAATCAAGAAACATCTGCATACCACGGGACTGTTTTATGGAGACTTATGCCTAGTCCGCACAATGCTAATATTTTAGTTGAGTAGCGAATGATTTAGTAACTAAACGTGCCTGAACAACAAAAATTTAGTCAAGTAAATTAGTAAGTAATTTAGACCTCCCACTATCCCTCAGTGCTCACTGGTTCACCAGCTAAACAAATCCGAACCAGTCTAATTAGGTGAGTTTATTAGTTGGCGGAAAAATGTCGTTTCACTGGTGCGAAGAAACAACTTTAAAATTCGTATAATAATTAAAAAAAATCTAGAACTACTTGTAATTTTTTTATTGCAGGAATAGCATTTCTTAAAAGGTTATCTTTCCGCTGTATTTGGCAGTATATTTTTATTAATAAAAAATTTACACAACTTTCAGACATACCTACTAAAATTACTAGTTAATCTCATATATCGATCCATTTTCCTATCCATAGCTTCTTTTTATTAACCAAACAAATCTCCTTATCTAACTCTTCTAAAGTAGTCGTTACGAAGAACTTAATTAGTTTATTTACTTTATTGCGTTGTCGACAACTTACTTGTGAAATGAAAAACAAGTGCAAACGATTTTTGGGCAGTAGTGTGTATTTTAGTTACTAAATTACTCGCTACTCGACTAAAATACTAGCACAGTGCGAACTAGGCTTTAAGCTGTAAATTTTGTAGCAGAGGACAGGAAATAATCAACCATGTTGACATACAACAACCTTGCATCTTCTTCTTCTTTGTGTGCCGTGCTTGTATTCAAGCGCTGGCTATCGCCATATTGACAAGCTGATTAAATGATTCTCGGTCGGCAGCTAGATGAAACAGTTCCTCGACCGTTCGACCTGTCCATTGTCTAATGTTACGCAGCCAGGACAGTTGTTTTCTTCCGACCCAACGTTTTCCTTCGATTTTGTCCTGAATGATTAACCGGAGTAAGCGATATTTAGGTCCTCTCATTATATGACCGAAGTATTGGACCTTTCTCATTTTGATGATGTTGATCAATTCTCGCTCTTTGTGCACGGTCTCTAGCACGCGTTCGTTAGATATGTGTGCTGTCGACGGGATTCTGAGCATGCGACGGTAACACCATAACTTAAACGCTTCTAATTTGTTGAGATTTTTTATTTTTGTTGTTCAGGTTTCACATCCATAAAACAAAGTGGACCAGACGTAGCACTTCAATACTCTTAGACGTGT
This sequence comes from Diabrotica undecimpunctata, assembly GCF_040954645.1. NCBI lineage: Eukaryota > Metazoa > Arthropoda > Insecta > Coleoptera > Chrysomelidae > Diabrotica > Diabrotica undecimpunctata. Next base: position 54,212,633 of record NC_092804.1, on the reverse strand, counting down.
GGTGAACGACAGACTTCTACTGCATACTACAGAACGCCAGTTAATAAAGTTTTTTCGTGCGAGCTCTATTCTCGTCGAAATTTCCTCGTCACTTTCAACCCTGCAGTCAATCCAGCTACCCAGATATCTAAAGTGTTCCACCCTTTCCAGGATTTTGTTATCTAATCTTAGTACTGAGTCTTCGATATTAATTTTTCCGACCACCATCCATTTTGTTTTTTTTTGCGTTGATTGTTAAGCCCTTTTCAGTGCATTCGTTGTTTACAGCATTCAATAGGGTTTGAAGATCTTCTAGACTCTCTGCCATTATTGCGGTGTCATCGGCGTATCTGATGTTGTTAATAATTTCACCACCGATCTTAACACCTTCGCGGCGATTATTTAACGCTATTTCAAAAACTGGTTCAGTGTAGGCATTAAACAACATATGTGACATAACACATCCCTGTCTAACAAGCTTGCATAGAGTTTCGAAATTCTGGAATGAGTATAATAATTGGAAGATTTATAATAAGCCATTTTACTGTAGTACGACAGGATTATAGAAGACGGTGGGCATGATTAAGAAGAATTAAGAATTAGAAATAGTCTTATAAACATCTTGTATATCTAAATGTTTTATTCTTCTCAAGATTCTGTACCTTTGTTACGTTTTATACAAAAAACTTAAGAATCCTATTAATGACCTTTGCAAGTTTTTCTATTGTCTAATTTTCAAAAGTTAATTGTATTTTTTTAACTTACGACTACTCCATAATGCTGTTCAGACTCTAATGAGTGGATTATATATAGCACAACTTAATTTTTACCGAGAGGTTAGGCACGGCCATAAACTCGTACTTTTTCTAAAATATTAATACATAAATTTCACGACTGTGCTAGGGGCCGTAAAACCGCTTAAAATTATTTCTGTTGAAAAAGGTGGAATGACCACAGTAGACGTTTATAGTTGGATAATTTTGTTTAAAAGATAGTCGATGAAGGTTAACAAAAAAATATTTTATTAACAAACGCTAAACATTTATCGTCTTTAAATTACATATTTAAAAAAATATATGATTTTCTTAAAAACAGTATTAATGTGCGAACAACCATGTTATTTACAGAAAAATTTTACATCATTAGATTTATTTTAAAATTAAATACTAGACTAGCTGCTCTAGAAAAAGGTTATCTTCTTCTTAACATGCCATACACCAAAGTGCGTAGGCGACTATCTCATTACTAGAATTCTGTTCTTGGCGGCGTGACACAGCTCGCCTGTATTGTGTATTCCTGTCCATTCTTTAATATTTCTTAACCAGGATAATTGTTTGCGGCCGGCTTCTCTCCTACCTTCGATCTTCCCTTGTAGGATTAACTGTGGATTAACTGTGGTACTAGGTACAAGGTAACCAATCTTGCGTTTTTTAATTAATTTAAAGAGTTCTCTTTCCACGCCGGCTCTCTTAAGGACGCCATCGTTTCGAACTCTATCCACCCAAGGTATGCGCATCATTCTTCTTAATGACCACATTTCAAATGCTTCAAGTTTGTTGATAGATGTTTTTTTCAAAGTCCACGTTTCCATGCCATAAAGCAAGATGGACCATATGTAGCACTTGACCATTCTGTAGCGTATTTCGAAATGTAGGTTTTGATTACATAGGAGCGGTCTGAATTTCACAAAAGCTTGTCTTGCCATTTGTATTCGGGTTTTTATCTCTTGTTGTGGATCCGATTGGTCATTGATTGTGGTGCCAAGGTATTTAAAAGTTTTCACGCGTTTTATGCGATCGTCACCTATGCATATTATCGGGTTTTCTGGAGGGTTTCTGCTAATGACCATATATTTCGTTATACTATCATTAGAAGTGTTGTTGATAGTAAGACTTAAAAGATAAATGGCAAAGGAAGCAAGTTTGTTTCTTGAAAATTTTAATGTAGGATCAAGAAAGTAGTTACAGGAAATAAACACAAATATTACAGTGGATGGTGATAGGTTAGAACACTGCTCTAGTTTGAAATCCTTTGATGCCTAAATATACGTAACAGATCTGTTAAAGTAGGCATGAAGGCAAGAGTGCCTGAAAGTAGGTGCTTCTTCGCACTCTTCTTATTCTCCAAGTTCCATCTTCTATCGAAGGTTAGAAATCATCATAGCTATGCGGACCTTGTTGACTACCGCCCTAAATATTTCTGTACTACTGCATTCAAACCACTCCCTCAAGTTCTTTATCCACAATATTCTTTGTCTTTCCACATTTCACTTTTCTCGAATTTTACCTTGCATAGTAAGTTGCAGTATTGAGTGTTTTGGCCCTCTCATCACATGTCCTAAGTACTTAAGTTTTCTTCTTTTGATAGTCAAGAATATTTCAGCTTTATTTCCTATTCTTCTAGTAACTTCTGCATTTGACATTCTTTGAGTCCATGATAGTCGTAGGATTCTTCTGTAACAGCAATATTCAAAAGCGACCAACTTATTTAGATGCATCTGCTTCAATGTCCATGCTTCCAAACCATAAAGAAGAGTAGTGAATACGTAGCACCGAAGCATCCTTAGACGTAGTCCTAAATATCCCGACAACAAAGAAACTTTTAAAGTTTAACGAATGAGGCACGTGCTATTTCAATAAGTGCCTTAATTTCTTTGGTATGGTCTACATTTAATGTTACCCATGTTCCTAAGTATTTGTAGGTATCCACACTCTTAATTACAGTATCTTCTACAATCAATTGGATGTTTGCATCTACTGATTGAGTCAAGATCATGCATTTAGTTTTCTTCAAATTCATCCTTAGTCAATATTTATGGCAGCATTCATTAAGGCGTTGCATTAAGTTGAGTCAATCATTGTTGTTATTCGTCATTATTACTGTATCGTCTGCATCGTCTGCAAAACACAAGTTATTCAAAACTTCGCCATTAATAGATGTACCTTCTATTGAATCTGAGCGCGCTTCTTTAAATACCGCTTCACTGTAGACATTAAAGAGTAGTGGTGACAGCATGCAAACCTGGCGGACTCTTCTCTATATTTTGATATCTCGGGTGTTCTGATTGTCAATAGATTAGAAATATTTTTCATATCACGACTGTCAACATTTTTGCTTTTTAATATATCTGCAAGCTTTTTATGTTGAACCCTATCAAATGCCTTCTCAAAATCTACAAAACAAGTACATGTCCTGATTCATATCCATGCATCTCTGGGCCAGCACATTCAACCGGAAGAAAGCATATCTTGTGCCCATACCATTTCTAAAGCCAAATTGTGTTAAAAACAGTTAATTTAAATTAATCACTAATAATATGTATATATATATATATATATATATATATATATATATATAGATAATCACTAATATTTCATATATTTGTTTTCCAGTCCGATTACATAACTACAAATAAATACATTTTTGGGCGTTCTGACAAAAATATTTTATTGACTTCCTTAGTTTTTGGTTTCCCGTTGATATTAAATGTTTGTCGTTATTAGATTATAGTCATTTTTATCTTTAAGAGAGGGTAATAAATCTATAAGACAGTCTTTCTGTGTTTTACTGAAACTTCCCCACAAGCAAAAAAACTCATCTGCCACTTTTCTTAAATTTTCATCTTCGGCCGTCAGTAGCAGTTCCCTTACATACATATTCCGAAAAAAAGGTCGACAAATCTGAATATAAGACCCATAATCTGGTAGTATACATTTCAATAGAATCTGTACTGTCAGCGGATATTTGTTATGCTTCCCGTGGTGCCAGGTTTAAGCTTAATCTGGGACCGAGACCTCGCGCCCTTCCGGGATGGAGCAGAGACTGACTAGCCAAATTGAAAAATTACATGAAGTAGAAAAATAAATCGAAATATAATGCATATATTCGGGCAATAATTATATTCTACAGAAAAAAATACAAAACTAATAAATATGCATAAAAAAGACACAAACGTCAAGAAATGTGCGTTTTACAAGATTGTTCAAGAGTAAATCTTGTTTGATATCTTAAACGGCCTACACACGTAAGGCCGGCTCCACACATGGGATCCAACGTTGGCGCCAACATTGGAGCCGACGTTGGGTCAACTGTGTTCCCACGTTCGGTGAGGCATCCACACATTGGGTTAAGTATTGGGCTGATATCAGTCTGTTCCTTCTAGAGCTAACGTCAACATGTCCGATATGGAAATTGCAGCGGCTGCGACTGTCGTGATAATGAGTGTATATGATTATGTTTTGCTACAAAAAAGACGAATTTTGTCTACAGCGTTACTTAAAGCTATTAGATCTTTGGAGATGCCGGCAACTGCAGACTGAATATATGAGTGTAAACTTGACGACGAGGCTTTGAATCCCATTTATTCTTTTATTAACTCAATTCCCAAATGTCTTAGCCTTCTATTTTGGCTATATTCCTCATCAAACGTGACTTTCGTTAATATCCGATATATGAAAGTACATATTTTAAAAGTTACATAACCATAAGACGCGATGATCTATTAGGACAAAATGATCTATATTTCAAGATTAAAAGAATATACTTGTGTAAAATATTTAGATAAGTACATTTTTTTGGGTGCCTGAAAGGTACTGAAAAAACCAGATATTTATATTATTTATTTATATAAATATAGAAATAGCCTTTTGAGCATAAACCTCGTTCTGATAGACCACCGACGTGTATCGGAGTGCTAATCCTAAACAATTTAACGGAGGTGGCTTAGGTGACCGAAGATCGATTGTTACATGTTGTAAATTTGTTTTTTAATGCCATCATGGAATGGAAATTTTTGTTCGATGAAGTAATTTTTATTTTCTAAAAAGAATGCTGTGTAAAATGGCAGCACAAGCGTTTTAAGAGAAAAAAGAAGACGAGGATTCTTTTTATAAACTGTGGTTTGTCATTGATTTATATTCTTTTGTTTTGCTAGATTGTGTAAAATTAGGTACCTTACTTTATGCAGGATGCAAACATTACGCGCCAACAACTAAATTATGGGCAAATAACATAATTATCCGCCGATTGGAACACTCCTGTAGCGCCAATGTGTTGTCGGTAAAACCAGTATTGGTGCCAATCCCTTTGATGTGTACGCAAAAACCGACAGTCCACGAAAAACTCCCAACGTTGAAGCAAGTCATAAAAACGTTGGCGACAACATTGGCTCCAACACAGTTTTGTCAGTACACACATTGGACCAATGCTGTTGGGGCCAACGTTCGCACCCATGTGTGGAGCTGGCGTAAGGATTTATCGTACTGCTTGTTGGAACTTAGGTTGCATCAAAAATCGTACTGCTTTCAGTACCGTCTACACATACGTGCAATATATGCACGTATTGCACGATTGATACATGCAATGTATCGTGTTGCAGCAGATCGAATTGTGGCATAATTGCAGAGTATTTGTGGTTACAGTAAATAGAACAATGTTGTTAATAATATTCTTCTATAGTTGTTATTGCAAGCAAGTGGCTACACTAGATATTTGGCAACAGGATGTTCTTATGAAGATCTTAAATTTAGAACCGGAACTTCACCTCAAGCGTTAGGTGAGATTATACCAGAGACCTGTAAGGCTATATATGGTGCACTGAAATTGAATTATTTAAAGGTAAGTAAAAATCAATTTTTTATACAATATATAAATGTATATATCATATATTTTTACAAAACATAAAAATTTTTTAAAAATATATATTTATTAACTTAAACCTTTTAATCCCTTTCAATTCAATTTGTAGCAGTTGGTTGAAGCAAAATATATTGTGATAGATTTGTTTTTAGAAGGTTATTAACATTATTTGATGTCTCCTGGATAAATTCTTGACCGTGTTGAGGCAAATCTGATGGTCCATAGCTGATTTCCGTAGCGCAATACTGATGAGTTTGTGGTAAAGACAGACCCAACTACTGTAGGTTATGTCGCTGACGTTATCGGAGTAAATGTGTTAGGTATGGTATGGTTATGGTTATAGGCTTGAGATTGTTGCAAATTCTTTGATGGAAAGTTTATTGTACAGTCAAAGTCAAGTTTTCCCTGTGCTCCGTAAAATATAATTTCTGACCATAACTTTTCCGCTATTAATCTTTGGGAACCATTTAATTTTTTTAATTGAAAAGCAAATTTTTTAACAGTTACAGTTGATTCATCATTAACGTCTTCATTAACACACAATACTTTATGAGCAGCATCATAAAAACCCAACTTTTTTTCTTGCATTACATTTTTGTTCGTTTGTCTAGTATACGCTCTTTTTTGTAATACTGATTTTGGTTTTAATGATGGGGTTGTAGTTCCAGAGTGGGAGTTTAATCCGCTTTGTAAGACATCTTCCTGAGTATCTGTAGTTTCTTCGGTATTGGCAGGTGTAGTGGATAAAAGAAAATCCTTTTCAGTTTCTTCATAAATATTATTTTAAAACCAAAGAAAAAAACAGATATAACTGAAGAGGAAATCGAATCAGCGTTGAAAGGTATGAAAAACAGCAAATCACTTGGAGAAGATGGCATTGTAAGTGAAATGCTAAAATTAATAGGAGAATGCGTCATAAAAGCTTTAAAAACCCCTTATAATACCTGCCTCTTTGAAGGAGTTACACCAGAAAAATGGAATAGTGCTATTATGATAATATTGCACAAAAAAGGCGATGTAACAGAAATTGGAAACTACAGACCTATAAGCTTGTTATCTCATTTACATAAGCTCTTTATAAGAATAATAATTACTAACAGACTGAAACCTAAGCTGGATTTTCACCAACCATTAGAGCAGGCCGGATTTAGGAGTGGCTTTGGAACGAATGACCACCTACAAGTAATAAAATCCTTAATAGAGAAAGTTACAGAATACAACAAGCCATTAATATTAATATTTATAGACTTTGAGAAAGCGTTTGACTCAGTCCAGCATAGCTCCATGTTAAGAGCTCTTACAGAGTGCAGTATTGACCATAGGTACACAACTCTTCTTCGGAATATATATAATAGCGCAACAGCTGCAATTAGAATGTATTATGGCAACACGAGTACATTTCCCTTCGAGAGGGGTATTATACAAGGAGATACCATATCTCCAAAGCTATTTACAGCTTTGTTGCAGAGTCCTATGAAAACAATAATTGGGAGAATATTGGAGTCAACATAAATAAAGAATTTCTGAACAACTTGAGATTTGCAGACGACATATTCCTTATTACAGACCAGGTAGATCATGCCTGCCAGCTTCTTCAAGACCTTCAGAGCTCGTGTACACGAGTTGGACTTAAAATTAATTTCTACAAAACACAATATATGACCAACCTAGTACTGGCGAAAAACATCTCAACTAACGGCACGCAAATTAAACAGGTGTATAGCTACAAATATCTGGGCCACGAGATTATATTAGAAAGAGATAATCAAACAACGGAGCTAAACAGGAGAATAGGACTGGCATAGGCGGCTTACGGAAAACTGAGAGAAGTCTTTAGATCAGATATTCCCATGTGCTTGAAAAGAAAGGTCTTTGATCAATGTGTACTCCCAGTTCTAACGTATGAAGCAGAAACATTGACCCTTACCAAAAAAAGTAATCAATAAAATACAAGTGGCACAGAGAGCGATGGAGAGGTCAATACTGAATGTAACCCTCAGAGACAGAGTATCAAATACAATAATTAGGAGAAAAACTGGTGTTACTGACGCAGTTCAAAGGATTACAACATTGAAATGAAACTGGGCGGGGCATGTTGCCAGATTAAAAGATGGAAGGTGGATGAAGAAAATTCTGGAATGGAGGCCTAGACACGATGCTTATCGTAATCGAGGACGTCCTCCAACAAGGTGATCAGATGACATCAAGCTCAAGGGTGCTCAATATAGAATGCATTGGAATTACTTACGGGAGGCCTATGTCCAGCAGTGGACTGAAAACGGCTGATGATGCTAAATAAGGGCAATCCATTACTGCGTGGAAGAAATAGAAAGGTAGAAAAGAACGCACCGTTCAATTGCCATCTTCGCAGATAGCCACGGCAGCGCTTAAGGCACTCAATTCTGTATAGGTCAATTCTAAGCTAGTACGGGATTTTGTGGTTGCCCTAAATAAACTAGGAGACCGTAGAAAAATTACTGGCTAGAGCAAGACCTGCATCGGTTCTTTCTACATAAAAAGTGCTAATACACATTCTTGTTAAAAATTATTTCAGTTACATTTTTTATTTGAAACATTTTTTTCTACGACGTACAGATTCTTGGTAAATCGATCTTGTCCGTATTTTTACCCTTCAAGGGTGGTATTAGGGGGTAAGCCGGGTAGTATTCTTTTTTGCATATTCTTGGGGTTTCAAAATTAACATTCTTAGCAAAATTTAGCCTGTCTGTATGACTTTTATAGGTTCAATGGCATTTTCGTCTCTGGCGTCTGGAGAATTTGTTTATTTTGATACGTTTATTTTGATGTTTTGATTTCCTCTTTAAAAATTTCTCTTAAGTGTATCGACTTTTGTAAAAAGTTTAAAAAGAAGTCATTATTGAAAGTCACTAATCTACAAATTATGGCAAATTTATGTTTACGTTTAGGGAGTTGGACGATCGTTAAATATATTCTATGATTAAATATCAAACATTTCTTTACCAGTTGTTCTTAATATAAAATTTTAATATTAAATTATTCAACATGTAATATGGGCCTTATTTTAAGTGGTTAATAATTAAAAATGTTAACACAATGTCCCCTTTCGAATGGTATATAGGTGTATCCTAGAAATAATCATTTTTGCGTGGTTGACAAATTTTCGTAATAATTTTTTTATTTAAAATTTATCGAAAATTATAATTGTTTTAAAAATCCGGAAAAGGCCTGGATCTAATATGTATGTACAGCGTTAACAGGCCTTTTAGGCCCATTGCTGGATGGATAATTTCCATCGTTTTCTATTCTTAGCTATCAGCTTTCAATCTCTGATTCTCATCTCTCTGACATCTTTCATCACTACATCTCTCCATTTCTTTCTTGGTCTTCCTCTCTTTTTTTTGGCCTCAGGTACTCTACAAACAATATTCTCGACTAGTCTATTACCTTGCATTCTTTTTAAATGACCGAGCCATTCTAGTCTACGTTTTTTCACCAGTTTTCTTATTGTAGAGTTAGCATACAAATGGTACACTTCTGCATTAATTCGTCTTCTCCATTCTCCCTTTACTACTTTTCCACCAAACATTCTGCGAAGTATCTTTCTTTCCCATGCTTCTAATGTGTTCTGTATGGTTCATAGTCCATGTCTCGGCAGCGTATAGCATTGTGGGTCTAATTATAGTTTTGTATACTCTTATTTTTATATTACGAAATATATCTTTGGCCTTAATTATTTTTCTCATGGCTCCAGCACACCTGTTGCTCTTGGTCAGTCTCAGGTTGATTTCAGTTTCTTCCTTACATGTCTGATTAATAAGAGTACCTAACTACATATATTCATCCACCTTCTCAAATTCTACAACTGATCCATTATCCACCTCCAATTTAAAGGAACCCCCGATGTTTATTTCTTTTTTGCTCGAGATCTCCATGTACTTCGATTTATTAATATTAACTTTCAGTCCCATTTTAGAGCTTTCCCAAATCAGTCTTTTTGCTATATTTGATAGTTCTTTTCCATTTCTTGCAATGAGAACCACATCATTAGCGTATGCTAAGCATTGGTGCTCCTTGTATAAAATAGTTCCGGGCCTATTTATCCCACTAACCCTTACAACTTTTTCTAGAACTATATTGAATAGCAATGTAGACAACAGGTCTCCTTGGCGAACACCTTTTTTCACTTCGAATTCTTCTGAGACTGTACCGTTGCATTTCACAGCACAAATGGTTTGTCTAGTTGTCATTTTTACCAATCTTATAATTTTTTCTGGCACTTGGAATTCTTTTAGTAATCAATGAAAAGTACTTGTGCTGAAATGTTGTATTCATAGCAATTGATCACGATTTGTTTTCCCTGGCATTTCTTACTGGTATGCTCCTAGATTCTTCTCTAATAGATTTCTAATCGTTTTTTAATTAGTATGGCGAGCACTTTATATATTATCTCTAATAAGGGTATTCCTCTATAGTTTGCGCATTCAGTTCTATCTCCCTTTTTGTGTATAGGAATTATAATCGACTTATTCCATTCTTGATTCATTTCTTTGGCATCCCAAACTTCTAGTATTAGATCACCAAGTTGGTTTATTAAGGCCTCTCCTCCATATTTTATGTTCTCTGCCACAATGCCGCTCTCCCCGGGGCTTTTTTGATTTTTCATATCGTTTATTATTCCTTCAATTTCTTCTATTGTGGGCTTTGGTATTTCTTTTATTACTATTTGAGGTTTAGGAACATTAGAATTTTCTTCAGTAGTCACTCTATCATTTAGCATCTCTTCGAAATATTATTTCCACCTTTCACATATTTGGTCTTCGTCCACTATCAGGTTTTCTTGCTTATCTTTTACATTCATTGTTTTTCCCTGATACTCAGTTTTAATGTAGTTTACCTCTTTGTAAACAATTTTTATTTTATTTTTCCTATAATTTTCTTCAATACGCTTTATTTTATGATCCATATTCTTTCGTTTCCGCTCCCTTACTTTACTACCTTTACCTATCTTTACTTTTTTTCGTTGTTCGACATTCCTTTCTAGGCTGTCTTGTTGTTGCAATCGTAAACTTTTTGATCTCAAATCTGATCTTTTTTTTAACTCTGTTCTATATTCGCCATCGAACCAGTGGTTTTTTTTAAACCTTTTTGTTCTTGGTATGTTCTTCGACGTTGCTTCCTTTATAGTGTTTGTCATTTTCAAGAACTTTTGTTATATGTTACTCACAGTAGTACTATCTTGTTTTTCGTAGGTTTCTTGTATATCATATTAATAATCCTGCGCTAATAATTCTAACCAAAAATTGATCTGAGTCTACGTCAGCCCCTCTGCACGTTTTCACATTTGTTATTAAATTGACGAACTTCTCTTGTATTAAGATGTGGTCTATTTGATTAGTTTCATTTGATCCCGGAATTATCCACGTTCCTTTATATATATTTTTGCTGCTGAAATGCGTACTCATTATTTTCATCCTGTTTTCAATTGCGAATGTAATCAATAGTTGGCCATTATCATTTGCATTCAAATGTTTTCTTTCACCCCCTGTTATGTTTATATATATATTGTTGTGATCTTCTATATGATGTCTTATTATTGATTAAGACTAATTTAATTAATCCAATTATTTAATTAATTAGTTCACTAATTTATGCAGAGTCATACAATTCAATTACTATTAAAAATTCTCAGGGTGCCTTTTTAATTTTGCTTTATATATCTCTTCTAGTGGGTTCAGTATCTCCTAGTTGCTCATAATCGGGATAAAACAGGAAACGGAACTAACATTAAAACAACATAAATATGCACACAAATTATTATTTATTTCAGTAAGCAATACGGTGAATGTTAATAAATAACTTTTTGTGGGCAATTATCTTTCTCAACAAACTCCTATACTCTAAATTTAATTTTAATTAACAAACTATCTATTGATCTGCTTTATAATAATATCTACAAAAAAATTTACCATATAAAAAATATAATTTATTCACAAAAAAATAACTCTTTAAAACTTGGAATCTTAGTTCGTATGCTTATATTTGATTTTATCTTTAGAATGTCTTAAAGTTTTCTTTCATTCAAATTATTTGACTGACCTTTAATTTTTTACACCAATGATGTCTCCTCTCGATCAAACCACAGTTCCTTCCTTGATTGATTATGTCCGGCTACCATCAAATCTTTCCAGTTCTCAGCATCGCTCCAAAACCGCATACCAGCAAACTACTCCTCCGAAAACACAAGCCCAAGCCTCTTTTGACCGGGACTCTTTATTCACAAATTCTCTTTTCTTTCTCAATTAGATCTCGTGGACTATGCAGACTCTAAAGAGGTATTAATCTTCTCGTTTTTGATCTGCTCTCAGCTTCCACCTTTTTCACTAACAAACGAAAAACACTCCTACTCCGATTGACTACACGAAAAAACACGTCTTCTCTTCTGGTCTGCCGGTAACATAATAATCCTTTTCAATCTCCCCAGACAACCTTCTCAAACTTTCTCATCCCCCATCATTCCTTTTTAACCAATCATAAGCATTCATTTTTCCCACTAATTTTCGATTTAGAAAATTTCCAACATAATATTTAAAACAAATAAACTAATTTCACTCAAATTACTTTTCAGAAACCATTAACAATTTTGCCTTTTTCAACCGAAATAAGCTTCCAAATTCTTGTTATCTCATATCTAAATCTAATTCTTATTTACTTTCGAAAAATGTCCACCGCAAAATACAATTACAAAGTTTATTCCTTAAATATATAATTACACGAATTCCATTGTCCTTTCACTATTCACTTAGTCCTTCAAGGAAAAACTAGTTCGTCACGGAAACAATGTCTTTTCTTATTCTAACGGTTACAAATAAGTACAGGGTTGTATTTTAACTTATATGCCCGCGGTATATTAAAATAAAAAAAAAAACTCTTTATTCTATTTCTGATCGATAAACTGATCCATAACAAATCCCCGCCTTGTTTTGAGATACAAATATTCTTTTTTTTTAAGTGTAACCAAAAAAAAATATTATTTTCTCTCAACACAAACTTTTTCTTTTGTAGTCATTTTATCCTATCCTAAATTTTTATTACTCCATCTTAAAATCTATACTATTTTTATTCATGGTATTTGTACACATCCTGGATATTGTAAACTCCTCGTATCTTTTCTGATTCTACATGTCTAAGAACATAGCTGTTTATTCCATTTTCATTTTGTATGATGTATGGACCCTCGAAAATAGGCATTAGCTTTGCACACACGTCCCCCGTGAGATTTGATACTCGTAACGCCCTTACAAGCACCTTTTCTCCCTTCTGGAAAGTCACTGGTCTTCGTTTTCTATTCTGGATTTGCCTTTGGAGATATTTTTCATTACTGCGCTGCAGCCTCCTTCGAACAGTTTCCAATACTATTTGATACTCTCTCTGCTCCGGTTCTTCCCATGTCCGTACTGGCATAATACCCTTCATGACATATTTCGGCGTCTCTTTTGTCACTGTACTTGGAGTGGTGTTCAAGTAGTTTTCGATTTCTGCCACTTTTCTATCCCATCGTCGATGTTGTCCAATGGCAGCAATGCGGAGGAATTTTGTAGTCTCTTGTATAAAACGTTCTGACGGATTACTTTTAGGATGTCGGATACTGACAAAATTTGTCCCTATTCCCCTGTCTTGCAACTGTCTCTTGAATCGGTCACTCCGGAAATACGTAGCATTGTCTAAAAGAATTTTCCTTGGTGTTCCTACGGTGGCTATAAAATTGTCTATTTTTCTCATAATTTCTTCCCCCTTTGTCGTACGGCACGTGTATAGCTTTACATATTTCGAAAAAATATCTACCATCACCAAAATATGTTTGTTCCTCTGCGTGGTCATTATCAGATCACTTAACATATCTATTGCTACAATGTCTAATTTTTGGTGGGATACAATATTTTTAGCCACATTTTCATTTCGGAAATTTCTGCTTTTATATTTTTGACATGTTTCACATCTTTGGGTAACTTCTTTTGCAATCCGGTAATCTTTTCGGCATATATAGTTTTCGCGAAAAACCAGCCAAACCTTCCTGCTGCCGATATGTCCATTGTCCTCGTGTAATTTCTGTATCATCCTTTCTGCCAATGTCTGTGTTATCACGTATAGTTCCTTTCCATCAATTCGTTTGAAAAAGATACCGTTTTCACTCTCCGCTCTTTTTTTTTCTCTTTCTTCCAGGTCTTCTTGATTTGTTCTAATTTCGTTTAACGAAAATACACCTTCCTCTTGTGTCAAAATGTTCAGTCCTACGTGAAAAGCAATTACTTCCTTTTTCCCCGAGTCTTCATCCCTTGTGAGAGCGTCAGCTATAATGTTGTCTTTTCCTTTTATATATCGAAACTCAAAGTCATACTCCTGTAGTAACAAAATGCCTCTATGTATACGATTGTTAACCAGACGATTTTTCATTATATGTACCAAAGCTGCATGATCAGTTTCGATTGTGAATTTTGCTCCCAACAGTTAAAATCTTAACTTATTTACGCAGAAAAGTACGCTAGCAAACTCTAGTTCAGTCACACTGTATTTTCTTTCGTGTGTTTTTGTCACCCGGGAAATAAAACAAATCGGCACTTCTTGATTGTTTTGTATTTGCGACAAAACTCCCGCAAATTTTTGTATGGATGCATCAGTTCGTAGTATGAAAGGCAAATTGTACATGGGATGATATATTTTCGTTCCTTTCGAGAATTCCTCTTTTAAAATTTGAAAAGCTTTCTCTTGTTCTTCTTTCCAATTCCATTTAACACCCTTCTTCAATAATTTGATCAGAGGAATTTCCTTCTGGCTTAAATCAGGAATTAGTTTTTTAAAATAGTTGATCGTCCCGAGAAAACCTCTCAATGTTTTTAAATTCGTTGGTCTTGGGTATTCATCTATGAGTTTTACCCGGTCCTCGGCTAAACTAACTGTTTGTGTGTCCAATTTAAATCCCAAATATATCACTTCTTTTTGAAAAAATTGACATTTTTCAATATTCAGTTTTAATCCGGCCTTGTCCAATTCTCCCAAAATAATCTTTATGTGTTCCAAATGACTTGATGTATCTGGTGAAAAAATGAGTAAGTCGTCGATGTAGTGCACTATGAAATCTTCATATTTATTTAATATTGTATGGAGAGCTCTTACCAATGCTGCACACGCACTTTGTAATCCAAAAGGTACTACTTTAAAACGGTATACAATACCATCGATTGAGAAAGCGGTGTAATTTCTACATCTCTCTGCTAACGGTATTAACCAAAAACTATGTTTCAAATCAATTTTAGAAAACATGTGTGTTCCCGTAATTCTCCCAAAAATAGCTTCGATGTTGAGAGGTGATTCATATTGAGATACCGTGTGTTGATTTATATTCCGGGCATCCAAACAGAGCCTCAATTCTCCACTGCTTTTTTTTACAATCACGATTGGGTTGATGTACGGCGAGTCACATCTCTCTATGATTTGATCTTCTAACATTTTTTTAATTTCTCCTTTCACCTCCTGTCGGTATTTATATGGGATCGGATAAGTTTTCGATCGAAAATTTCCTAAGTCTTTAACCTCAAATGAATGTTCATACTTTTTGGCTACTCTGTTTTCTTCATTTATTAAATCTTCATACTTTCTCAATATTACACGCAATTCCTTTTCCTTTTCTTCTCCACACATCAATTTTCTTTCTTTTTCCTCAATTTCTTTGCACATATTTATCTTGTATTCTGCCTCCTCCATTTCGCATACCTCTTCAAATACCACTGTTTCAATTGTACCTCTTTCGTCTTCTTTTGGTAATCTTTCTTCTTTTTCTTCTTCTGGGCTCATCTCTTCTTTTGAGGACACCCACTTTTCACTTTCTTTTGCTAATCTCCTCTTTGTTCTCTGTCCTTGCTTCATTGCCAAATTCATTTCCACCGTTTGTTCTTTATCTAAATCAATTTTCCGTTTCTCATTTTTCTTTTCCATTTCCTTACTGTCCTGTTCTTCTTCTTTTTCCTCTGTGATTTTCATCGTGTT
This sequence comes from Diabrotica undecimpunctata, assembly GCF_040954645.1. Lineage (NCBI taxonomy): Eukaryota > Metazoa > Arthropoda > Insecta > Coleoptera > Chrysomelidae > Diabrotica > Diabrotica undecimpunctata. Next base: position 54,196,994 of record NC_092804.1, on the reverse strand, counting down.
ATTTTTGAAATCTATCACCACATGTTTTTCTGCCAACTCATCCACTCCTACGATCATATCATGCAACATGTTTGGCATCACAACACATTGTAGTGCATAAAATTTCTTATCCAATCGTACTTTTATTCGTATTCCTTCATTTATCGTTGCCAAAGTCCGTTTATTTGCGCCCACTAAATTTACCTTGGGAATTTTGTAAATCAAATTCGTTAAATTAACTTCCTCTATTAGTTTTCTGTTGATCAGTGTAATTTCCGATCCAGTATCAATCATAATTTTAATCGGTGTCTCGTTGATAAAACCATCTACAAATTTCAGATTTGCTCCACTTGTTTTGTCCTTATTTTCTGCCAATTTAATAAATTCCTTCGGGTGACAAAAAATTCCTGTTTGTTCCTTTGTCTTTAGTGAGCGCCTTCGTGAAAAGACGCTTGCTGTTCTTGTTCGCTTCTACTTCTGTCGCTTTGTCTCTCATCCTCACATTCCTCTATGTGTGTGTTGTTGACCGCTCTTCTATTTTCTCTTGGTCTCTCGGACCCGTATCGGTTTCCGCGATTTTCCGGTTCATTCGTTCTATTATTATTTCGGTTTTCCTGATATGTGCGAGTATTGTTTCTATTCTGGTTCTCTCGATATCTGTTTTCGTTCCATTGCCGATTTCTTTGTTCATAGTTTACTCTTCCGTTGTCTCTACTTTCGTTTTCCCTCCTCGGGACAAATTCTCTTCTCGTGTACTCTCTCCTAAAGTTTTGTCCTCTATCTCTATAGTCTTGATTTTCTCGTTGTCTATAATTTTCTTGCGTTCTCCTCATTTTTCTTTCTCTTAATTTTGCTTCTCGTATTTGTAAGAATTGACATAAACTGTCAATATCTTTGTAGTTTTGTAGAGTTATGTGATCTTCTAAGGTATCTTCAAAATGTCTGGCTATTAGTTCCACTAGCTGTTCGGACGAATAGTTGTAATGTAAGTGTCTTGCATTGTTGTATAGTTGTAGGGCATATGTTTTTTCTGATATACCCATACTATCCTGGTATCTCCCATTTTGTAATTCCTTGTTTATCTCTACCTGTTGTATTTTCCCCCAGAAATAATTCAGAAATTTTTGTTCAAATGTTTGCCAATTTTGTAATTCTTCTTCTTTGCTATCAAACCATAAACTTGCCTCATCTTTAAGATGGTTCCTTATCGTTTCCTTTGCTGTTTCGAAATTACCGATATGTCGTAATTTCTTTTTTAAATTGTTGATGAAAATTACCGGGTGTAATTTTTTTACGTCCCCGCCAAACTGTATTTTTATCTCGCTTGTTCCCTGGATAAACATTTCCCTTCTCTCCCCGGAATTTTGTTCCTTTTTGATTTCCTCAATTTTTATTTCTATTTCTCGCGTGTCTTCTTGTAAAACGTTTTCAAATTTTGTTTCTAATTTTTCTAATTCCTTTTTCTGGACAGTCTTAATATCTTTCATTTGAAGTTTCATTTCTTTAATTTCTGTCTTCATTTTCGCATTTTCCTGTACAATTACTTCTATTTTCTGTACCATATCTTCCTTAATACTTTCTATCTTTTTGTTGTTTTCTTCTATTGCCTGTTTAGTTTCCTTCTGGTTTTCTTCCAGTCTGCGGTTATTTTCGTCCATTATGTGTTTTGTTTCCAGTTGATTTCTATCCATTTTTTGTGACTGGAGTTGCATTAGTTGTAATATTTTATCTATTCCTGATGGTTCTTTTCTTTCCTCCATTATTGTAGCATTTCCTTCATTATCCGATCCTTCATCAATAATTGTTTCCTCTTCTATCTTATCCTCTTTCCTTTCTTGCGTTTTGCTTTGACTCCTTGTGGTCGACATGTTGTTTCTTTTTGTTACTGTTTTTTTTTTGTCCCCGCCAAATGTGAAATTTTACAACACTCTCTATGTTGCAGAACACGACAAATATTTCTTCCCCAAATATTATCAATTTATCACATAAATTTTAAATTCATCAAAAAATTATATCAATCAAAAATAGAATAAATGTAAAATTGTACCTAGATAAAATAACTCAAATAATTTCATAAATTTTCAAATAAATATATCAAATTCTTTCCGACGGGCAAATAAATTCTCTCAATCACCTGTTTTCCGTTTCTGATCCTTCAAATTCACAACTAGAGATACTTTTAAGCCCCACGTTGGCTCGCCATGTTGTTGTGATCTTCTATATGATGTCTTATTATTGATTAAGACTAATTTAATTAATCCAATTATTTAATTAATTAGTTCACTAATTTATGCAGAGTCATACAATTCAATTACTATTAAAAATTCTCAGGGTGCCTTTTTAATTTTACTTTATATATCTCTTCTAGTGAGTTCAGTATCTCCTAGTTGCTCATAATCGGGATAAAACAGGAAACGGAACTAACATTAAAACAACATAAATATGCACACAAATTATTATTTATTTCAATAAGCAATACGGTGAATGTTAATAAATAACTTTTTGTGGGCAATTATCTTTCTCAACAAACTCCTATACTCTAAATTTAATTTTAATTAACAAACTATCTATTGATCTGCTTTATAATAATATCTACAAAAAAATTTACCATATAAAAAATATAATTTATTCACAAAAAAATAACTCTTTAAAACTTGGAATCTTAGTTCGTATGCTTATATTTGATTTTATCTTTAGAATGTCTTAAAGTTTTCTTTCATTCAAATTATTTGACTGACCTTTAATTTTTTACACCAATGATGTCTCCTCTCGATCAAACCACAGTTCCTTCCTTGATTGATTATGTCCGGCTACCATCAAATCTTTCCAGTTCTCAGCATCGCTCCAAAACCGCATACCAGCAAACTACTCCTCCGAAAACACAAGCCCAAGCCTCTTTTGACCGGGACTCTTTATTCACAAATTCTCCTTTCTTTCTCAATTAGATCTCGTGGACTATGCAGACTCTAAAGAGGTATTAATCTTCTCGTTTTTGATCTGCTCTCAGCTTCCACCTTTTTCACTAACAAACGAAAAACACTCCTACTCCGATTGACTACACGAAAAAACACGTCTTCTCTTCTGGTCTGCCGGTAACATAATAATCCTTTTCAATCTCCCCAGACAACCTTCTCAAACTTTCTCATCCCCCATCATTCCTTTTTAACCAATCATAAGCATTCATTTTTCCCACTAATTTTCGATTTAGAAAATTTCCAACATAATATTTAAAACAAATAAACTAATTTTACTCAAATTACTTTTCAGAAACCATTAACAATTTTGCCTTTTTCAACCGAAATAAGCTTCCAAATTCTTGTTATCTCATATCTAAATCTAATTCTTATTTACTTTCGAAAAATGTCCACCGCAAAATACAATTACAAAGTTTATTCCTTAAATATATAATTACACGAATTCCATTGTCCTTTCACTATTCACTTAGTCCTTCAAGGAAAAACTAGTTCGTCACGGAAACAATGTCTTTTCTTATTCTAACGGTTACAAATAAGTACAGGGTTGTATTTTAACTTATATGCCCGCGGTATATTAAAATAAAAAAAAAAACTCTTTATTCTATTTCTGATCGATAAACTGATCCATAACAATATATATATATATATATATTATATATATATATATATATATATATATATATATATATATATATATATATATATATATATATTATATAATTCATCTTTCACTTCTTCTCCTTTTTCTTCTGTTGCAGCATGTATATTTATCAGCGATATCATGTTCTCTTTTCCTTTAATTCTAATTGCACACATTCTGTCAGATTTTACAACTAATCGTTTTACCTGCTCCACGTCTTCATGTACCAGAAAACCCTCTCCAAAATTCCTATTATCGCCTCCACTTGTATAAAACGTGTATGGGTTAATCTTTTTAATATTGTTTCCAGTTAAATGTGTTTTCTGTATTGCTATGATTTGTATTTTATATTTTTTAAGTTCTTCTATTAGGTTAATTAATGCTCCCTCTTCGTATACTCCTAGTACATTCCATGTCGCAATATTTAGGAACATATTCTTATTTTTTATTTTGCTTTTTATGTTTAAACTCATTTTTCTGTTCATCGCTAGGGCCCGTTGGTATAATGGGCCATCTTTTTCTTTTTCCACTACTATATGCCGTTTTTTGGGTCCATATCTCTAGAATTTTCTCGTTTAAAAGTACCATTTCCGGCCCATTCCCATTTTATGCCGTCTACAGTTAGTTTTTTGTACCCTATCTTCACATTTTTACCTTCAGCTCTTAATTCCTTGCCTTTATTTACAATTTGCTGCCTCATGTGTCTTTCTTTTTCGGCCAGGTCATCGTTGATAAAGATCTTTTCTCCAGTAAGAAATCTGAGTTTGCTTTTTTCTTTCATTACTTTAATTTTTCGCCATAATTATTTATTTGTACCAGACATATATTGTTTTTTAGCTTCATTGCAGATTCTATTTCGACATCTTCTTCTAGGTGCTTTTGTATAAAATCTTTTAAGTTATTTTTTAAGAGTCTTTCATCTGTTGCGTTTATTGGTAGACCCGTAATTATTATGTTATTTCTTTTCATCTGTTTTTCAATTCTTTCTACTTTGTTTTCAACCTAGGTTAATTTGTTTTTTGTTTCTTCCAATTCTTGAGTTATCTATATATTTTCTTTTTTCAGTGCTATTGTCTCTTCTCTATATTCCTTATTTTCATTCCTGATTTCTTTTAGTTGCCCCATCATCTTCTTGATGCCTGGGAAAAGGCCTGGATCTAATAGTCATGTAAAAGGCGGTCGAAGTGGGGGACGCATTGAAATAAGCATAATATGAAAAGAAAATTCAAAGCAAATCAAGTAACTACATAAAACAATTTTAAATTACTCAGTTCCTCGGTAAAATTAGATAAAAAAAAATTCTAGAAATAGCAACGAGTTGGTCGAAAAATATTGATAAAGCTGTATTACTCATGTTACGTTCCAAATTTAAAGTAGAAAGTCCCACCTCTATTTTATCAAAATTTAAATAATTCAGGACGTGTAAGAGCGGTTGCCTATAATATATTATAAGCAAGGTGGCGAAAATAAAATTAGTAATTTTCAAATAGGGGTAATGTCTGGCAAATTGTGCTGAAGTTAAGGGAACACGTCCTCTTTTTTGTGAAGAAACTAATTTAGATCGATCTTTCTAGAGTTATCTTGGAAGAATTGGGATCATAAAATTGAAATTTTTGAATCTCGGTATTATTCGGTGACCTCCGTGTGTCAAGTTGTCAAGTGTTCGGAAAGACGACGGAAAGAAAGTGATTCCAGGTTTGACGGTGTTACTGAAAGGTTGGGCTAGATTAAAAACGGCATTTTGTTTTTTGCTTTTGCTGCTGTTCCATGTGGGATCTGGACTAGTCCGAACCGTGTGGATATTCAAGGGAATTTGCTGCCTTCGTGGAAGGGTTTTTTTTGGAATATCCACGATTTCGCTAAAAAAAGCGGATCTACAGTACACGTGAATACCGGGAGTCGCATTTAGATCAAGAAATTAGCCTTAATCACGAGTCCAAATAGCCGACTACGCTTCGGTCCAATTTGGGATATTTCAAACCCCTAATCTGGCTAAGAAGGGGTTGGTTTGTTTGTTTTTTTTTCTGCTTCTTCTTCTTCGTATTTTTCCGTCGGGCTGTAATTTTCAACTTTTCAACATTGTCACACAAGTCTATGTACAGCGACAATCGTATGGGATTTTGGATTGAAGACACGCTGAACTGTAACTGGAATTCCACGCGGTGAAGTATATGAAAATTCGAGGTATGGATCGATAATTAATTTTCAACGGAAGATTTAAGCACCGTCTAATTTGTTTACGGGATACAATAGTTTTTTTTTAAAGATTATTTGCGGTTTATTTTATTAATTAAATATTTACACATACCTATTTTAATTTTGTAAACTGCGTCTAAGGGGGGGTTATATATTTGAGATTTATTTTTTTTTATATTATTTTCTGCGCACGCACTTGAGCTCACGTGGTGTCCTATTTGCGGTAATTATTTTTTTTTTTTGGTTGGTATTGAACCGCACACCCCTTAGCGTCCGGTACTTTTGATACGTCTTACCTTTCATTTTGTTCTGTTAAATAGAAATAACTTATGAATTTTTGTTAGGCAAGTAGAAGCCGCATTTTTATATTATTTTTTATTAAGCCTATGGTAAAGTTAAATAATATTGTAATATGTATTTATTTTCAACTATCTTGGGAATCTATTTATTAAAATTGACTAAATTCTAATCTGACAATTTCATTTATTTTTTTTTTATTTATTCAGGTTGTATACTGTTACTTAGTATTTTAGTAGTAAACCTATTGGTAAGTTGGTGGTTTATTGAATAGTAACGTAGGGAAGGCTGTGGGCCAATTTACCTGGCGCCCCTGATATAACTTCGGTTTTTTTTGTTTTGTGGACCGCACGACCATCTCCACTGTTTTGTCTAGCCGCGAGCCATTCCCAGACTGTCACCGTATAGTACTTTTCTTTCCGGGTGTACGTCTGATTTATATTTGGTACATTTTGTAATTTTTTTATATAGATTCGGTTTTGTACGCCACATATTTTGGCTCCCAACGTGGGGCCCTTAATTAATTAACCTTTTTTTGTCAACCCCTTGTGTAGATTCCTTTTAATTAGTTAACCTAACGTGTTTGGGCTTTAATTGACTAACTTTGATTTATTTACTTTACCACTGGTTTTGCACTTAGTAGTAGTCTTAGAACTTCGTGTTTAGTGGAAGTGTATGCCAAGAAGTGCTTACTAGTTTTTTTTTGTGTGACGTGAAGTTGGAAGAAGCCAAAAATGGAACTTAAAAGAAGATACTTTGAAGTGGTGTTGTGGAACTTATGGAAGAATTATGGATATATTAGGACTTTGAAATATTTCTATTTCAGTTGGAGTTCAAATTTATTTTTTTGAGAAGTTGGACTTCGAAATTCTAGATTGTGGTTTAACTTACTTATGTTAGGGAATGTAAAATCTTTTTTTGAGATTATGTTGTGACTTGTAATTTGTTCTGAAACAATGAAATTTTGAAAATATTTTGTGAAATTTTATAGATTGAATAAAGCGACTATTACTTTTATTTTGCTTTTGGTTTGCTCCCATTAATAAAGTAAACTGTACCTGTGTGTTAATATTTTTACTTATATCTTGATTTTGTTTGAATATTTGCTCCTTTCGGTTGATACATTTTTTTTAAATTTTGAACTTTGGCAAGATGGTGCGAAAACTTGTACCCAACTACTTAAGAAAAGAGGAACTGGAATATGAACTCAAAATTCGTGGAGTGTCTACTGGCACTGTTGAGTCTATGAGGTCTAGTCTGTCTGATGCACTTAGTCGTGAGGCAGCAAATGAAAGCTTTAGATATCCTGAGCACCCATTCACCTTTTCACAGGATAAAACTGCAATCGAGACTAAACTTGCGGAGCTGAATACGGCTGTTGGAAAGTTTGCCGGAACTCCTACTTGTGCTGAGTCCTTGAGATTGCGGACACAGATTAACCATGTCTTGGGGAGAATTGATCTTATGGTATTGCCAACAGGTGATGATGCAGACGCAGCCCAGGTTGTTAAGTCAGACTTTCTTGCTGAGATTTTGAAGTTGTCACAGGATTTACATGATAAGCAGCATCCAATCGGATCTGGTTCGGTACCAGTAGCGCTCGATGTGATTTCGGTTTTAAATCAGTCTTTTCAGGCAGGGGTAGGACAAGTTCATGCTTCTTCTCCTGGAGCGATGTCACAAGCTGGTAATAATGTTCTTTCAGGGTCTGTCTCTAGTTTTTCTTCTGAGATGATACTTCCTCATAAATGGGGAATAGAAAAGTTTTCAGGTTCTGCTAGGGGTATGTCTATTTCTGCATTTTTTGAGATGGTGAATGAATTGAGTCTCGCTCGTCATGTACCAGATAGTATACTTTTGGAATCAGGTATAGATTTATTTTCAGATAAAGCCTATCAGTTTTATAAAGATGTTCGTCTACGTGTAGGGAGTTGGGCTGAATTAGTTGAAGAGTTTCGTAGGGAGTACCTGTCAGCTCACCATGGGGAAGCGCTTTTTGAAGAGCTTCGGAGGAGAACTCAGCATTCGTCTGAGACTATTGGAGTTTACTTGGCAATAATGAATAGTTACTTTAATCGCTTGCGTTGTCATGTTCCAGAGGAAGTTAAATTGTCTATAGTTATTAGGAATTTGCATCCGTTCTATCAAGATAGATTACGTGATCCTTTGCCAGCTACCTTGGAGGAACTTCGTGTTCTATGTCGCAGTATGGAGGAAAGACGTGATTGTATTAGGAACTATGTTGAACCGAATAGTAGGAAAATGAATACTTTGGAAAAGGACCTAGCTTATATCAGTGTGGATGCTGAAAGTTTTAGTAGTGTTAGTGAGGGTCCTGTTGCTTCATCCGAATCGGAGTCGGCTAGAGGAAAGTTTAGGACTTTAATCTGTTATCGTTGTAATCAGTCAGGCCATAAGGCAGTAGGGTGTCTAATGAAGAAGGAGGCTGTTCACTGTTTTAAGTGTAAGAAAGAAGGGTTTACAGTCAGAACTTGTCCTTCGTGTAATTCGGGAAACGGAAGGAAGCGCACCTAACTGGTCGAAGAGGTGTTGCCGACGTTGACTCGACCAACCTACGTCCTATTTTAGACTTTATTTTACATCATTCCGAAGGAGATGAACGTCCATATTTGAAAGTTAAAGTCTTAGGAAAGGAAATTTTGGGATTATTGGATTCTGGTGCTTCAAAGACCATTGTAGGAAGAACTGGTTGGAAATTTTTACAAAACTTGGGTTTAGAGTTGGATACTTCGAAGAAGACCGTTTGTAGAGTGGCGAATGGTCAGATGTGTGAATCGTTGGGGGAATGTTTAGTACCTTTCATGGTTAGGGATCGCTTGCGTGTCTTGCCAGTATTAGTTATTTTGGACGTACCGCACATTCTGATTTTAGGATCTGATTTTTGGCGTGTTATGGGTATCGTTCCAGATTTGAGGCATAACGAATGGTATTTTTCGGACGCTCCAGCAATGGTAGGTTCAGTGGATCATCTCCGAGGTCAAACTATTTTGACCGATGCAGAGAAGTCGCAATTGGATGAAGTTATTAATAGAAGTCGTGAACTAATGGGCACTTCTCTTGGTTGTACTGATGTCACTGAGCATGTGATTGTTTGTAAATCTGCACCCATAAAACAACGTTACTATCCTGTATCCCCAGTAATCCAAAGCCATATTGATAAAGAGCTAGAAGATATGTTGGCGAAAGGAGTAGTGGAGCGATCGAATAGTGCTTGGTCGTCCCCGATTCTCTTGGTGAAGAAAAAGGTTCCAGAAGGTGAAGAACCAAAATGGAGGTTCTGCGTAGACTATCGAAAGCTTAATGCCGTAACAGAGAGGGATGGCTACCCATTACCGTACATCTCTAATATTTTAAATAAATTGAAGAACGCGCATTATCTTTCCACCATAGACATTAAGTCGGCGTATTGGCAGGTACCTGTTGCTAAGGCTTCCAGGCCTTATACTGCTTTTACGGTTCCTGGTCGAGGTCTTTTTCAGTTTTGCAGAATGCCTTTTGGATTACATAATGCCCCGGCTACATGGCAGAGGTTGATAGATCGTGTCCTCGGTCCGGAGTTGAAACCCTATGTTTTTACTTACTTGGATGACGTGGTCATCGTGACAAAGTCTATTGAAGAACATGTAAGGATCTTAGAGGAAGTCTTTAGACGCTTGAGAAAAGCTAAGTTAACCGTTAGCTGGGATAAATGTCAATTTTGTAGACCGGAACTAAAGTATTTGGGTCATGTGGTTGATAGGAATGGACTACATGTTGATGGTGATAAGGTCAAGGCTATGCTACGTATCCCAACACCCACATCCGTCAAGGAAGTTCGTAGCATCATAGGCACATTTTCCTGGTATCGAAGATTTATTCCTTCCTTTGCGACACTACTAGCTCCAATTACAGCGATATTGAAGAAAGGAAGAAAATTCAATTGGACCCCGAGTTGTGAAGAATCTTTTCAGAAAATAAAAGAATGTCTAGTTTCTGCTCCGATACTTAATTGTCCTGACTACAATTTGCCTTTTGTTGTCCAATGTGATGCCTCAGGATATGGAGTGGGCGCCGTGTTATTGCAGCCAGGCCCGGATGGTGACGAAGTAATTAGTTTCCTGAGCAGATCACTAACGCGTCAAGAAAGGAATTTTTCCACGACGGAACGGGAATGTTTAGCTGTGTTATGGGCAGTGGAAAAACTGCGTCCTTATTTGGAGAGTGTTCCGTTTACGGTCGTGACTGATCACGCATCCCTCGTATGGCTTCAAAATTTGAAGGATCCTACTGGAAGATTAGCTCGATGGGCGGTAAGATTGCAACAATATGACTTTAAGATTGTGCATCGGAAAGGAAAAGAACATGTTGTCCCCGATTTGTTATCTCGGTCAGTTCCCGTGCTTGATATGGTTGAAGAGGTTGTACCGCTTCCTAGTGGTGATAGTTGGTATGATAAACTTTGTAGAAAAATCGAGTCTAATCCCTTGAAGTATCCTCAGTGGAGAATGTCTGGTGGCAAACTTTATAAATACATCCGTCCCAGTCATGGATTTTTGGTCGAGGAAGTGGACAATTGGAAGGAAGTCGTTCCTAAGGGTCAACGATTGGAAGTGCTGAAGTTGTGTCATGATAGTCCTTTAGCAGGTCATATGGGGATCCTGAAAACTTATAAGCGTATTAACGAGAAGTATTTTTGGCCGAAACTGCGGAGTGATGTGTCTCGTTACGTTGGACGTTGCTCACTGTGTGCCATGCATAAGGTGGAACAAGGTAAGCCCAAAGGCTTTATGACTCCTCAACCTAAAGCTACTCAACCATGGGAGATAGTAGCAACCGATCTTATGGGACCTTTCCCAAGATCAACTCAAGGCTATAAGTTTATCTTAGTGGTAATGGATGTGTTTAGTAAATTTTCTTTGGTATTTCCGTTGCGATCCTCAAAAGCCGTGCATGTCATTAAGAAAATAGAAGAAGAAGTTTTTCTCGTATTTGGAGTTCCACGTCTGTTACTATGTGATAATGGTGTCCAGTATACTTCGGGTATTTTCAAGAAAATGATGGAAACCTATGGTGTCTCAGTTCGTTATAATGCGTTGTATCATCCACAGTGCAATCCATCTGAACGCTATAACCGAACCCTTAAAACAATGATGGCAACTTATATAGCTGACAACCATAGGAAGTGGGATGAAAATTTGGCCAAACTAGCATGTGCTACGTGCACTGCATACCACGAGTCGACTGGTCAAGATCCCTACTTCATAAATTTCGGTCGGAAGATGGTAGTGGATGGACGAGATTTTTCCCGAAAGGACAAACTCGGAGACCCGGAGGACGAAGTAGCTAAAATGGGATATAATCGATCGCGTGGACTCCAGGAATTATTTGTTGATGTTAGAAAACGTTTAGATAAAGCTTCGGCTAAGTGTGAGAAGACCTATAATCTACGGAGACGTCCAGAGGAATTTCAGCCCCATCAGTCAGTATGGCGGAGAAATTTTGTGTTGTCAGATGCCGCTAAATATTTCACGAAAAAGTTAGCTCCTAGATGGATAGGACCCTACTTCGTGAAGAAGAAAGTTTCCCCCTGGACATATAGTTTAGAGGATGAAAATGGCAAGGATCAAGGTATTTGGAATATTAAGGATTTAAGGATTAGTAACCCGACTGGTGATCCCGATAGGATTTAGGTCGGAGTAGAACGGACTAGCAAAAGTTTTGTCTAGTCTAAGTAAATTTAGTTAGTCTTCTGAAATTGGTTGTATTTATTTTTTTTTGTTGTGTCCGTGAAGGATGACTGAGTGTTGGCTATGATCGGTTCTTAGGATGTATTTGGATGGTCAACCGATTCGTTTTTTTTTGTGTTAGGTAGCCAATACGAAGTCGTAGGGTTGCGGTAGCCTTAATTTCTTTTGATTTATGGAATTGAATGTCACTTAGGTTTGGTCAGAAATATGTTGTCTTCGATGATATGGCGTTGGGATTTGTTTTGATGTTAGTAAGCCATTCTATTTAATTGGGATTTTTTCGAAGCCACATAATTATGTTTTGGTGAATCTTGTTGGATAATAGCTTAGTTTTGGATGATTCACTAAATTTCGTTGTATACGGATTTAAATTCTGGAAGACCTATCTCATTTTTATTTTAATGAACAATTGGAATTACACTACTGTTTCGGTAGATGTTTCTCGCAGTATCAGTAAGAGTGGAATGGTGGAGAGTTTCTTATGGACTCATGTTATGCGAGGTATAGTGAAGTACTAGCGATGCCCCAGAGCTGGGAGGTCGCGAATAAGGGCAACATCCAGTAACCGACCAAATCAGTGTTGTCAGATTGACGTTGGAATTTAAAACTATTTTACTTGATCTCATACGATGAGAGATGACTGTTGTGTGGAAGTGGAGTAAGTGTTGTAAGTAAGTTGTTGCTTTGTGCGTGTGGTTTGAGATTGGTATGTCTTTCGTTGTCCAAGTACTTACGCATGGTGAAGACGGTGTGGATGATGATTGTGTTGTGGACTTCGCTCGGAGTTTAGGTAGTGCGTCGCTAGCGCGAGGGAAAATTTTCTTCGTCTAGTTTTTCCTCGTAAATTTTCCTCTGGGAAAGGGAGGTGTTGTTACGTTCCAAATTTAAAGTAGAAAGTCCCACCTCTATTTTATCAAAATTTAAATAATTCAGGACGTGTAAGAGCGGTTGCCTATAATATATTATAAGCAAGGTGGCGAAAATAAAATTAGTAATTTTCAAATAGGGGTAATGTCTAGCAAATTGTGCTGAAGTTAAGGGAACACGTCCTCTTTTTTGTGAAGAAACTAATTTAGATCGATCTTTCTAGAGTTATCTTGGAAGAATTGGGATCATAAAATTGAAATTTTTGAATCTCGGTATTATTCGGTGACCTCCGTGTGTCAAGTTGTCAAGTGTTCGGAAAGACGACGGAAAGAAAGTGATTCCAGGTTTGACGGTGTTACTGAAAGGTTGGGCTAGATTAAAAACGGCATTTTGTTTTTTGCTTTTGCTGCTGTTCCATGTGGGATCTGGACTAGTCCGAACCGTGTGGATATTCAAGGGAATTTGCTGCCTTCGTGGAAGGGTTTTTTTTGGAATATCCACGATTTCGCTAAAAAAAAGCGGATCTACAGTACACGTGAATACCGGGAGTCGCATTTAGATCAAGAAATTAGCCTTAATCACGAGTCCAAATAGCCGACTACGCTTCGGTCCAATTTGGGATATTTCAAACCCCTAATCTGGCTAAGAAGGGGTTGGTTTGTTTGTTTTTTTTTCTGCTTCTTCTTCTTCGTATTTTTCCGTCGGGCTGTAATTTTCAACTTTTCAACATTGTCACACAAGTCTATGTACAGCGACAATCGTATGGGATTTTGGATTGAAGACACGCTGAACTGTAACTGGAATTCCACGCGGTGAAGTATATGAAAATTCGAGGTATGGATCGATAATTAATTTTCAACGGAAGATTTAAGCACCGTCTAATTTGTTTACGGGATACAATAGTTTTTTTTTAAAGATTATTTGCTGTTAGTTTTTATTTTCATATTTACAAATACTTTAACAGTTTTTTTTTAAAGATTATTTGCGGTTTATTTTATTAATTAAATATTTACACATACCTATTTTAATTTTGTAAACTGCGTCTAAAGGGGGGTTATATATTTGAGATTTATTTTTTTTTATATTATTTTCTGCGCACGCACTTGAGCTCACGTGGTGTCCTATTTGCGGTAATTATTTTTTTTTTGGTTGGTATTGAACCGCACACCCCTTAGCGTCCGGTACTTTTGATACGTCTTACCTTTCATTTTGTTCTGTTAAATAGAAATAACTTATGAATTTTTGTTAGGCAAGTAGAAGCCGCATTTTTATATTATTTTTTATTAAGCCTATGGTAAAGTTAAATAATATTGTAATATGTATTTATTTTCAACTATCTTGGGAATCTATTTATTAAAATTGACTAAATTCTAATCTGACAATTTCATTTATTTTTTTTTTATTTATTCAGGTTGTATACTGTTACTTAGTATTTTAGTAGTAAACCTATTGGTAAGTTGGTGGTTTATTGAATAGTAACGTAGGGAAGGCTGTGGGCCAATTTACCTGGCGCCCCTGATATAACTTCGGTTTTTTTTGTTTTGTGGACCGCACGACCATCTCCACTGTTTTGTCTAGCCGCGAGCCATTCCCAGACTGTCACCGTATAGTACTTTTCTTTCCGGGTGTACGTCTGATTTATATTTGGTACATTTTGTAATTTTTTTATATAGATTCGGTTTTGTACGCCACACTCAAGCCAATAGAACGAGCAGCGAGACATCAAAAGAGGGCAAAGTTTAAAAAAAAAAAGCTTTGACCGACGATGTATAACTTTCAATGGACAGTCAGAGCACCTAATATGCACCAAGAATCGCTGTAAAAAAATTACAGTAAAAATACTTTAAACGCGTTTTTCTCGTTTTTAAATCTTTTTAACATTTTACACTGTTTTGTCTAGCCGCGAGCCATTCCCAGACTGTCACCGTATAGTACTTTTCTTTCCGGGTGTACGTCTGATTTATATTTGGTACATTTTGTAATTTTTTTATATAGATTCGGTTTTGTACGCCACACTCAAGCCAATAGAACGAGCAGCGAGACATCAAAAGAGGGCAAAGTTTAAAAAAAAAAAGCTTTGACCGACGATGTATAACTTTCAATGGACAGTCAGAGCACCTAATATGCACCAAGAATCGCTGTAAAAAAAATTACAGTAAAAATACTTTAAACGCGTTTTTCTCGTTTTTAAATCTTTTTAACATTTTACACTTTACGCTATCTAACGACAAATACACTTACTTCGTTCATACATTCTTTAAATTGTATTAAAAATTTTGCTTGTATTTATTATTTCAGTATTGGTAACTTTTTTAGGCCTGGTACGTTTTTTGGGTGTTGATGTTAGAGGTGTATTAGTTTTTACGGCCTGAAAGATAAAACTCATAGTTAAAATATGTAAATTTATAGCTGCAGCTATACGCTAAAATAAGAATATACATATTTTAAATCCATCAATTCAAACTTCATCATAGTCATTGAACAATTAATATTTCGGTTTGTCAACAAGTATAGTGTCGAATTGTAACCCTGTGTTAGGAAAAGATATAAAATAGATTTAAAAAAATAAAAACATCATAATATAAAATGTTATCTAAAATGTATTATTTCCGTTGACAATGTTCAAAAAGGAACTTTAGTCTTTGCGTACGACTTCTGTTTTTTCTGTTGAAAAATGAAATTTCATATTCAAAACTCGAGGTGAAATTCACTTAAGAAAGAGTGAGCATAGAAGAGATGAATTCCAAACTCAAAAGCCCCAAAAATTGTAAACTTTAAAGCCGCATAGGGGGTGGTTAGGTGGAAACATCATGGAAGGGCATAAACATAAAGACATAAACAGAACCGTACTTTCCGTATATTATAGTCCAAATTCATAGTTTTTTTTGTTTTATTGATAACAGCATCAACCACTTTGGGTTCACAATTAGGTAAAATTGTCATATTTTACAATTTATAAATAGGATTTACAAAACATTAACAGTTATGTTTTATTTAAAACATCAATATAAGTAATTAGACATATTTGTAAATCTACAATGTGCTCCTAAGACTGCGTTTATATTGTTAGGTATTGAGTGTTTTTGTCCTTCGCTAATATATTTAGAACACTCTATTAAGATATGTATTACATTGATATCACAGATACATAAGTCACAAATAGGGCGATTTGATTTGGAGATTAGGAAGCTGTGAGTTATTTTGTTATGACCTATACGTAAACAGATTAGGTTAACAAACAGCTTACGATTTAAGTTTATCTTGCATCAAGATTCGGTTAAGGACTTTACGATGTGTAGAGTTAATTTTGAAAGATTACATTCGTTTTCATATTTGTTTGTCGCTTATTTTAAACTGTAATACAATGTTCGCAGCTATAACTACTGATCCCACACCATTAATAGTTTTGGATGAATCTGTATAGATATGACAATGATCTGGGAAAGAAGCAAGTATGTTGTTAAAGGATTCACTAGGGGAAAGGTGTGACTGTATTTGTGTGATCAAAGTGTGATCAAAAAAATTTGGGAATTGAATATTATGGAGACAGAGATATCTTCTGATTCTCTCGAAAAACGGATGGTTCGCCCTTTTTTTATTTATATAAGGATCTGATTTTAATGCACATATAGTTGGTGCTTACCTATAATAACCCTTAAATGCATCGTGTAAAATATTCTATTTAGTAGGTAAGGTATATACTTTTTACTTTTATTATGCTCCCTTGTTGTTTTTACTGAATTCATGAGAAAAATGAAAAACATGTTTTGTTGCCATTTTACTGCAGTGCGCACTCAAGAATCCCTGACACAGAATATTTACATTTAATTCTTTATTACAGAATGCATCGTCATAATTATTGGTCGGAAAAGGATCTACAGGAATATTGGGCAAATTTCACTGGCCTGACTAGTGAAGATGAAAGTGATTTTCTCGAGACAGATAGAATTGCAGACACTGAATTTGAACCTAATTATGGCGACGAATTTGATGAAGAAACGTGCAATGGGGCTAAAGATATGGCGGAGGAGATAAATACAACAGAAAATATGGAAATGCTAGAAAGTGACCGAATATTCCAGGAGAATGAAAGCATGCCATGTACGAGTAACTAAAAAAAAACAAACGTAAAAAACAAATGAAAAGGTTTCTAAAAGCGTAAATAAAAAAGAATCTAAAATAAATAAAAAAAAAGACTACTATAGAACACATCACTTGAAAGAAGTTACTTTGCCTCAATGATGATCAATTGCACTTTCATGGAAACACAACTCTAAATCAACAAGTGATGTAATAAGAAACGCCGTTTCAATTTTTTACTTACTTATTTTATTTACGGACGAGTTGCTGTTGCGCATTACTAACGAAACAAATGTATGTCGTACAAACAAAGCCAGAAAGAAACGAAGTGTTTACTTCTGTTGACATTAGACAGTTAATTGGTATAATTATATATATGTCATGAGTCGATATACCGTTATATATATAACGTTTTTCTGAACCTGAACATGACACACTTAACAAGATAAGGCCACTAGTTAAAACACTTAACAAACATTTTTCCAGTGTAACACTTAAACAACATCTAAGCATTGATGAGCAAATGTGTTCCACCAAAATTGGTACTTGCCAAAAAAACCGCATAAATGGGGATTCAAATTGTTTATGCTGGCAGGAATTTCCCGATATTCGTCTAATTTTGAAATTTTTACAGGGCAAAAAAATTCTCTAGTATGTTTAGAAGAAGAACCCGATCTTGGAGCATCCGGTAATGTAGTTGTTCGCGCGCTTTATTCCAGAGCATTAAAATTTCATTCTTTATCATGATAATTATTATACAGGTGTATCCCTACTTGTACATAATGTAAAAAGGAGAATATTATTATTGGGAACAGTTCAAAGGCAACAGATACCATATTGCAAATTACCAACAGATAGGGATATGAAGAATTGCTCCCGTGGTGACAGTCATAAATATACTGCAACGGTTGACGACGTAGATCTCTCATCTACACTATGGAAAGATAATAAAAATGTCGTCTTGCTTTCCACTTTTGCAGGTATATTTCCTATATACAAAATAAAACGCTTTAATAAGACTGCGAAAAAATCTATCGAAGTAGACTGCTACTTTGTAATTGAGGAATTTAACCGCCATATAGGAGGGGTTGATCTCATGGACAGCCATATTGGAAGATACAAAATTTCTGTAAAAAGTAGGAAATGGTACCTCCGGCTATTTTATCACTTACTTGATTTAACAGTTGCCAATTGCCAATTGCAAATTGCAGAGTGTCTGTGCAAGATGAGCAAAACCACAGCAAAAAGAGGGAGACCAAGTACATTGAAGGCTAACATCGGAGACAAGAAAAAGAAAGAACTAGCTTAGTACATTCCCCCCAAAGATATTAGGAGGGACCAATATGGACACTGGCCGACTATAGAAGATAACAAACAACAAAAGAAAATATCCCAGGGGTTTACACATACAAAATATCAGAAATGTGGTGCGGCACTGTATTTCAATAAAAATAATAATTGTTTTTATAATTTTCATGTAAATTAACAATGTATATTTTATATCCTAACTTGAATTTGTATGCACAATGTAGCGTTTTGGCAACAAACTTGTTATTGTCAAAAACAAATTGACATAAACATAATTTTTTTTGATTATTTTTTCATCATTTCTACTGCTAAAGGCCTGTTTTGATGTTTGACATCAATAAAAAAAATTATGCATTTCTTCTGAAATTTAAAGGTTGCTCCACGGTTAAACATTGTAGACTTTTAATGGGGCTAGTACAGAATGCTCCTGTAGCTATTCTGGTGCTGTATATTGTATGACTTTTAGTTGAGCCAGAAGTATCTTCTTTGCAGATGAATGTACAACTGATCCATTTTCGAGTTTTAATAATTGTACTAGTGATTTGTAAATATGAATTAAACATTTCAAATATGAACCCCAATTACGATTGCACAGTGTTAGAATTAAATTGAGACCAGATTGACAAAAGCGAAAACGTTTGGTAAACATTTTGTAAAAGTATTTCGAACACATAATTTTGTATCAAGCCCTACAGCACTCAAGATATGGGAAGGGACTTAAATGAACCGATTTAAATGGAGTAGACAATGTAGAAAGTTACACACAGAGAATTAAAATCTACCATCATGGAAGATATCGACCTGAAAAAATCTCCTAGCTACAACCTTATAACGGAGGAAACTGGTACCCAATAAGGGTAGCAGTTGTATTTTACAGATATTTAATGCTATTCTAAGGTTTAGTTATTTTCCGCAACAATGAAACGTATCGGAAGACATAATGGTGCTTAAGCCAGGGAAAAAACCTAAAGAGATTACATCATATTCGCCAATCAGTCTATTGCCAATGCTATCCAAAATATTTGACAAATTGTTGTTAAAAGGACTTCAATCCCCCCCTAGAAAATAAAAATATCATACCTGATTACCAGTTTGGTTTCCGTCGAGCATATAACACTATCCAGTAGATATATGGAATTGTACAATAAATCGACAACGAGGTCTAGTATACTGTAAAATTAAAAGGCATCTATCATCATAGATGCTATGGAAAGCTGGAATTTTATCTAACTAACAGATACTTCCTAGTTACACACCAAGAGGAATGCGCTGACTTGTATCCAGTTGAATCACGTGTAACCCAAAGCAGTGTTTTTGGACCTGAAATTAACCTACTGTTATACTGTTACAAACTGTCATTAAGATCACTTTATATATACAGGGTGAGTTTTTAGTGCGACATCGGTCGATAATTCCATTATGGTATAGAATATCCAAAAAACTTATTTAGAAAAAATATAGGCAATGATATTCTCTATACTTGGAAAATATGTGGAATTCTACAGGGTGATTAATAACTACGTGGCATAGCAAACATACAATTTTTTAAATGGAACTATATATTTTTTTTTTTCAAATTTGTATTCTTCTCGTAATTCTTGTTCTTCTAGTATTAGGTATTGAATTACTATAGAGAGTATTTAACAAGTTGTAAACATTTTTATTTCCTAATCCCTATGAAATCAACACCATGTATATAAAGAAGTAAAGCATAAACAAACATTTATGTTATATAATAAAGTAAACAATATATTGTAGTTTTTAAATTTAGTTTAATTAAAATCATTGACAAAAATTTGTATACAGGGTGAACTACAAAACAGAATTACGATTTTCTCAATTTTTCTAAATAGATCACCCTATATTTTATTTTTGAGAAATATTGTATTTATAATACCAACTGTTGGCCACCGAAATTCTGCAAAATTAGTTTTTTCATGTGGGGCTATATAAAAGACCTTGTATACCAGAAGCCTCCAACATCGCCAGATGATATGAAAAATCGAATAAGAGAAGCTTTTAATAAAATTAACTTACAAATGTTAAAATATGTGGCTCGGTCATTAGAATAAATTTTTGCAAAATAATTTATATGTTTTGTACGTAGATCGATTTCATAAGACGTCAATTATTTTTTTTTTTAACTTGTTTATAACAACTCGAGAAATACAGGATGGACTTAAGTAATTTTGATTTTAAAATATTTTTATAAATCCGACATTTCAATCATGTTTTGTTTTGAAACGATACAATTGATTTATTGCCAACAATTTTGGTAAATGACGTATAATATATATTATACCTCATACGTCACTGGTTTATAAATTTTTAAAGAAATATATATTAAATATATTTATTTAATAAAGAAATAACATTGTTTATAAAAAAATAAAGGCCTTAGAAAATTTATAAAATGATATATATTGCCTTTAATTGATTTAGAGCGTATGTATCACTTCTACATATTTCGTAATGACATTGCTTCGTTGTATCATATTGCTATGCTAATTTAGGCACTTTTTTTATTTATTTTAGTATTTTTTTTTGTCAATAAATAGATTTTCTTTGGTCTTTTTTATTCCAATTAGGTATGTGTTCCCATGCACTTTATTGTTATTTATATTATTAACCTAACCTAACATGTTTGTTTACAAACAACTGTACGGAAATAATAGCTGACACAATTTTGCGATAAAAGTCGTATTGATGATTTAAATAGTTTTTTATTGTTCGTGGTGGGTGTAGAATAGATCGTCGGATCGTGTAGTATAATACATCATTAAAAAAGAGAAGAGGTAGCGAATACATTAATACAGAAAAAACACACGGCAATGCCAAAAGGATATTATATCTTACCTCCGTTGTTATTGGTACGATTGGAGCGTGTGATGTGTTAAGTAAAGGTAAGGAAATAACGAATATATTAAGATAGAAAAAACAAATAAGGCAGCTATCAAAAGGGCAGTACACAGTATGTTTAATATTAATGAACGTATAGCGACATAAGAGATATCATAGGACATTATGAATAAAAATATATTAACTGTAAGACAATTTTGATTTATTGACTTAAAGAAAGTCTCTGGCTGAGTACAAAATAAACGACAGACCGAATCCTAACATGCGACATAGCAAATGAAGGGGAGGATATAACGGATATATTAAGATAGAAAAAACAAACAAAGCGACTACCAAAAGGGCGTTACACTGCATTTCGTTATTAATGAAGGTATAGCGATATACGGGAAATCACATTACACTATGGATGAGAATCGACACACCATAAGGTAAAATTTGCTTTATTGGCCTGAAGAAGGCCTCTGACTGAGTACAAAATAAAAAACTAGCCGAATCCTAGCATATGTAGTAGATATAGTGTATATAGCGTGCCATCAATATATATATATATATATATATATATATATATATATATATATATATATATATATATATATATATACAGGATATAGTAAAAAATGATCACAAGAGTCAGAAGAGTATCAGATCATACTTTATATTTACTTGGTTTACATGAAAAAAGTTTATTGTTTTAAAAATTTAACGAGTGACTACAGATTGCCATTGATTGAACTTTCCGTCGCAGAATTACTATACTCTGTTTTTTAACCAGGAGGAGTAAACTAAAAAGACAGATTCACACCCAAGAAAGTTACTAGAAAAGTCACCAAATACATCTTCTTTTTTGGGTTTGAATAATAATTTTTCGAATTCACTTCCAATATATATTATTTAGTATTTCTAATTACAATAAAAAAATGTTGGACTGTTATGAAGAAGTTGAAGAATTTTTTTATTATCAGTTTATTTATCACATTTAAGAAGAAAATCGTAAAAAGAACGTATACGAAAGCGATATATTCGTGATAAAATGATATCTAAAGTCCAATGGAATTTTACAATACTACTGTTGAATTCTGCTTATATTCTAATACAAGCTAAAGTAATGTGCTAATAAAATTAGCACATTACTTTAGTAAGTCTTGATTTTAACAATAACTATTCTGCAAAAATAACCTGTTGCCAGTTTTATTTTTGCTAGCGTGGCTGTTATTTTCATTCCAGAATTATCAATTTTGATTTGTTTATACATGTTTATAATGTATTGTTTCTCATTTGAAGATATATGACCCAAATCTACCCGACGTTTTTTAGGTGTAGAGGAATAATTACCACTAGTACCGTTCGCGTCATAAAAAACTGGTACAACTCTTATATTCAAAAACCGTGTTAAGTTGTGTACGTTGGTCTTGTCACATGTGTCATTTTAATTTCTAGGGCACTGTTGCCAGTTCAACGAAAATATTATGTGAAACCAGCTAAAAGCAGGGCAGACCGCCAGTTTTGAGTATACTAAAAACTAAAACAATATCGAACATTCTCTATCAGTCAGTCACATTTATTTAAACATGCATCCTAAAAAATTCTCCTATTACTATTGTAATTTTCCATAATCTCAATTAAGTACCCACACATTGATTTGTGTTTTATTATAATTTATGAAAATATTTCAATTCAAAAATAATGATAGATAATCAATCTAGACTTAACTTTAAATTATTATCATAAAACATTACAGTGAGATATTGGATTATAACTGTCACGTTTTGAAAAGCGTTTTTTCGTCCCGTATATTTTATAGTTTATAATACGTAGAATAAAGTATAATTTTAGTTTTTCACATTTATTGTTCTTGTAATAAATAATAATTTAATTTTGGTGGTTTGCCTGTTACTAAACTTATTGACACAAAATACAATTCGTGTTCGGTAGGTAATTGAAGTATAAAATTACAGTATGTGCATTCCAATGTTCCCTGTGCCAATACCCTAGGTTTAAAGATCCTTCAAACATTTTGGATATTAGCTCAACCCTATCTCTGGTTACTAAATTTATTAGATACGGTTTTTTGTTGTTAATGATAAAAATAATACCTATCTAAAAACTTTATACATTCTTGAACATTATTTTTATTCTATTTAGGTTTTGTGCAATTCCGTTATCTGTGATGGCAATAACGAATTGATTCACGGACCATTGTGTCCAGTCTGAGCACAGGTTTACATTGGGAAAAAAAAGTGTACCACTTTTATATGACGGGAAGTGTACTTGGCATCGAATCCATATTGTTATCTTAATAACACTAATATGTCGCTAAATAGTTCTGAAAAGAACTGTTTTTTATATAAATACAAACGAAATATCTAAAAATGTAAGGAATAACGCAGAAAATACAAAAAAATCGTCGATATGAATATTGAATTTTAAAATTTCACAAATGTCATTAGTGTCAAAATGTCATAATTTAATGGAGTAAACTTGCCTGCGGTTGGACCAATTACAAACAAGCATTACAGCGCGGAAAATTTGAATTACTCCTCCTGGTTAAAAAACAGACCATAGTATAAAATAAATCTTACAGAACTGTCGTTACAATATTTCCACTGTTTTCTTTGATTGAGTGTATTGTTTTAGTGTCGAATCTAATTAACAAGATTTTTGTTACTGCACATATTCTCATTTAATTTTTTTTTTCATTTGTAATAGGTATTTAATTTCTGTATATTTTTTCTGGTTCTACCGTTGAAGTAAATAAATATATAAACAAATAAAAATAAT
The DNA here is from genome assembly GCF_040954645.1 of Diabrotica undecimpunctata. Taxonomy (NCBI): domain Eukaryota; kingdom Metazoa; phylum Arthropoda; class Insecta; order Coleoptera; family Chrysomelidae; genus Diabrotica; species Diabrotica undecimpunctata. Next base: position 54,173,268 of record NC_092804.1, on the reverse strand, counting down.
TTAGATACTAGTTTCCTACGCAAACAATCGCACGAATCATTTGATTAAACAAATGTATGCTCATATGCTATATTAGACATATATTATTGGCTACCGCTATTATTTCATTTAACATACCTTGTAGATTATCATCTAATCAACTAACAGCATCAAAACAAAGCAAATATAAACACTATCATAATTAAAATCGAAATTAATAATAGAAGTAACTGAAGCGGTAGCTAGAAGAGATGTAAAAAGGTATTGAAGCACCTTCTTATAAAAATTAAATGCAATTAATCATACCTTATCTGAACCATTATTTCAGTAGAATGCAATAAAAGCAACGCTTTTAGTTTTGTTTTGTAGATAGTGCGAAGAAAAAAAATTAATCGATTCCAGATATGGGGATCGTTCTTTTTCATTTAATTGATCTAATACGATATAATATTTTTTATATATTTTTTTGAAAAAGAAAATATGTTGAAATAAACCATAACTATGTGGATCGTATTTAACAGAAAATTCCCACAAATACATCAAATTAAAATTGATAATCAGTTTCCTTCTTAAACATCTCTCGATATTTTTTTGATTCAGTGTTTCGTGTTTAATTTTTTGAATTATTTTTTTTTCTGGTTTTAAGATTTTCCTTGTCTTTTTTATTCAACTTTTATTTGGCAAATATGGAATTGAAACTTGTATTTCAATTCTTTGTAGTGTTATCTTTTGTAAAAATTATATATAATAGTCGCCAAAAAGAAAGCAGAAGTAGTAGCTATAGTCTGAGCTAAAGCGAAAGCGTATAAAAATCTATACGATGACTTTTATTAGATAGCTCAAAAGAAATATATATATATATATATTTATATATATATATATATATATATATATATATATATATATATATATATATATATATATATATATTCGCTTTTTCCTCGATTTTATCTTTTATGACTGCCGTTAACAATTTTAATGTATTATTCATCAGACTAATGCCTCTATAATTTTCAGAATCTCTCGAGTCTCCCTTTTTAAGTATCGGTAGCAGGAGACTTTCCTTCCATTCCGCTGGTACTACTCCGGTATTATATCGACGAATAATTTTAGGAGCCATTTGCGTAGTGTTGTTCCTCCATATTTTAGCAGTTCATTGTTTATCTTATCAGGACCAGGTGCTTTTCTTTTTTTTTTATTCGTTCTTGTAGCTCTTCTTCTGATATTAGTACTCTATCGCGAGTTTCGTTATTGATCCTTTCTCTGTTCTCTTCTTCTCCTTCTCCATATAATTTCGTGAAATGCTCAGTCCATTGTTCCTCCGTAATGTTATCTATGCGTACAAATTCATTCACTTCTTCTCCTTATCATCTTCCACACCTTTTTCTGTAATCCATAGAGGTCGTATTCCATATCTTTGGTAAATTTCTCCCAGTGTTCTTTTTTCATGTTATCTATTTCTTGGTTTACTCTATTACCGATTCTCACGTAGTCTTCTCGTGCCTCCGGTGTCTTCACTCCTTTGTATGTTAGAAAAGCTTGTTTCTTTTCATTTGCTAGTGCTTTCACCCTTTCGTCGTACCATGGTGTTTTGTATTCCCGTTTATTTCTGTTAACTTTTCTTTTACCTAAAGCTTCTTCCGCTGCTTGTAGGATACATTTTTTAATAATATTCCAGGTTTCTTCTATATTCTTTTTACTCTCTAGGTTATGGAAATAAATTGTTACAAGTTAATTGCATAACTTTAATAATGTCCGTAAAATTACTATTTCTTGAATATAAATTTCCCTAATTTGATTTTGTCAATTTCGAGTTTAATATGTGTTCAAGATATTTTAACTCATTATGGTAACATTAGGTTTTACGAACAGGTTTAGTTGGACATTTTTAACATTAAAATACTTTAATATTAAATAATATTGCATTTTTAGATTTTTAGGACAAAATCTGTAGCTGGTACCATAGTTCAAAACTTCGTATTATTTGAGTTATTCTCGTTTTTTCAAAAATTTTAAAACAGATCAAGACAAACTTTTTAAAGTTTACAGCTCAATATTTTACAAACATAATGTCTTAAAAACCTTTGCTCACAAAGAGTAGGTAACATTCTTTTAGGAATTTCTAAATGAATGATGTTCACAAATGAACTTTGCACTTTCTTTAAACTTCAAACCACAGTAAGTCAATTATTTTAAATGAAACACCCAGTATTTTATAATTTTAATAAAAAAAGAAGTAAATTTTTTTTAAATACTATTAGAGTTCCCCATACGTAAAAATAATACTTTTGGTTGGCTTACCATGAGAGTTCCGACTACCTTATAGTCGTTTTTCACTGATGATGATCTGATAGGGTCAAAAACGTTCTGAAAATTTATAAATTCATTCTAGATAATTTTAAAATTTTATTAAAAATTTTATATCATTTTACAAAGGAACATTTAATTTCATTGTAAGTTTCTTCATCCTTTTGTCAAACACTAGATACGAATAGAAATATTTAACGAGAATATAGATCGAGGGGACATACGTGCGACAATGAATAGAGGCTTCAATGAATTCATGTTTAATTACCGGGTATATTAAATATTAGCATATTATGGAAGTCACTATAAAAAGCAGTTTCGATTTTCTTTGAAATCTTGTATACGAAGAACAGGCGCTGAATAGGAAAATCGACATCATTTAGAGATCCGATTACGATTTATTTGAATACAGGTATGGAAGGAGCATAATGCCCGGATTACACAAGGCTAGTTTTTTAAGCTAGGATAGCAAGCTAGCGCTTTTAAACTAGCAAGCTAGTATTACTAGCTTCATGTATACAGAATTAGCTTTGCGTGTAGGCTAATAAGCTGTCGAAAAAGACAGTAAGCCAGTGTCTTCAGCTAGGAAAGTCTAATAGCATGGAGTTCTATTTTGTTAAGCTACTTGCGTCCCCCTCGACTGGTTTTACTATCTTGGCTTGTGTACCACCCTCGTCTAGCCAGCAAAGCTAGTTTTTTCGAACGGCAAGTGCGTAGTGTCGATCTGTTTTATTTTTTCAACGAGATAACCTCGTGCTTTAAAAACTAATATTCCATAATTACGTGTCGAGATTAACTTTAATATTGTACAAATGTATCGTGAGGAAGAATGTCTGTGGAACGCCACTATTCCATTACAAAAATAAGTCTATTCGTGATTTAGCACTACAAAAAATAATTGGCAAATTATTAGAACCCGGAATAGAAATGCCGTAGATGAAAATACTCCGACGAATATCAGGGAAAAGTCTGTTGGATAGGGAGAGAAGCGAAAACATAATAAGAAACAGGAGTGGAACGAACACATTAGTAGAATGGCAGAGGATAGAATAGTACGAATAGCACGAGCTAAGTTACCAAATGGACAAAGAAGTTTTGAAAGACCAAGAAAAAGATATTGCGAGAATTTAAACAATTTAGGAGGCTAATGTTGAAGAAGAAACAGGCTTTAAAGCCTACATACAAAAAGGAAGAAGAAGAAAAATAAGACAAAGCCAATGCCATATTATCTCAGTCTCGCATGGAAGATCTAAACTACGTAAACACCACATTTACATAACAGACGCCTAGTAGTCATTGAGGACAATGAGAATCTTATTGATTTAGCATTCCGCAATGCATAATTTTTATTATCTTATTTCACATTCCGGTATGCATAATTTTTTATTATCTTATTTGTAATTTAGTAGTACTAACCTTTACGTTTTCTTTTAATGCCCTAAAGATTTTTTCACATATCTCAGGTATGAATTTAGATGTGGAACACCTTGAAACCCGATAAAAGTGACTCAGTCGTCTGTAACTAATGCCATATGAAAGAAAATCTAAAGTGATCCCCAACTTTATTCTTGCTGGTAAAGCCTCTCTCATGATTGTATGCTGTCGTTGAATTCTTGGCATCATAAGACTCAACAGAATATCAAACACATCTGACATCATTCGTAAAATACTGATATACTCTTTTGTCTTCATTGCGGAATTCTTCTAAAACCAGTGCAAATTCCTTTTTAAAATCCATGGTTTGTCCAAACGCGTTATTCCAATAAAGCTTCTGTTAATTCATCAAATGCAATTTGACACAGTTTCTGAAGTAACTATTTCAGTCGAACAGTGTTTTTTTAGAAATGTTTACCATTTTTAGTGGATTTGTTGCTCTATTGATCTCGCAACAGTACTAGCTACTAGCTGAAAATTTTCTAGTCAGATCTATACCGGACAGTAACTAAGACTTAGATACCGTGATATCTAGCTTGCTATCCTAGCTTGAAAAACTAGCCTCGTGTAATCCGGGCATAAGCAGCCTGTAAATTTTTTTTTATAAATTATTTTATTTATAGAAATTAAATAATTGTTAAGAAAGCCTTAATGTATGTTCCGCCAGAAAGAAGAAAAAGGGGAAGACCACCAAATTCCTGGAGAAGAGCAATTACAAAAACAATGCAATCTAGAGGCTTAGAAGAGGGCGATTGAAGAGATAGGAAAAGATGGAGGCTAAAATGCGGGAAGCGGCAATCGCCGTAGGATTCCCGTTATATGATATTGATGAAATAATTACTAAGGATTATCGGAAAAACTTAAAACGATAGGAAATAAATTCAAAATTTCAACATTAACAACAAACACATTGAGATCTATTTTATCCAAAACTAAACCCAACAATAAACAAGCAGAAACAAAGAATTGTTAAGTATAATAAGTAATTGTATGTATACCTTGTAAATGTGATCATTTTTATTTAGATGAAATATTAAGACCATTAAACATTAGAATAAGTGAACATCAATCTTACAATAAAAGTAGAGAATTTAATAGATATCAAATATGTAAACAGGCATGGGAAAATAAACATAGGGTTCAATGGAAAGATTCAAGTATGGTCCTGAGAAAAACATATGGTAAAAAGCGAAAAATTAAAGAAGTTGCTCTAATTATGCTAAATGAGACCAATTGCGTCGAAAATTCCTTGGAGGAATGCAGTAGAATCTGGTTACCCATATTAAAAGAGAAAATTAAAAGAGGTTATAATTCATTTGTCTTTTTAAATAACACATATAAAATCAGAGTTTGGTGTTTATTGAGAGTAGTATCATTGCACTTGGTTGTTTTTTTAAAGATGTATTACATACTGTGACTTTAACTTGAGAATACCCATCAGAAATACCCATCAGTTGATTTCATGTAATCGAATGAACTATCTTACAATAAAGTCGTCCCAGGAACGCAACTCAGCAATATTGCCAATATCATTGTAAAGTCGTCTACTTTAAATTGTGGCTTATTCTCAACGAAAATATAAATTGTATTAAGATGCCACAATAAAATAGCTGTAAATAACAGTATTATAACTTATTTGTTCGCTTTAAAATATTTATTGCAAAATGGATATTTTAGAAAGCAATATTTGTAATAGATTAATTAATACAGATGTTCTTTAACTTTAAGCGGTAAAATTATCGCTTTAATCAAGAAAAAATCAAACATCTAAGAAACTCCTGTATATTCTAATAAAGACTTCTCGATTCCTACAGGTGCGCCTCTGCGTACAAACAGTGCAGAAAAAACTACTCATGTAATACAACCCTTTTAATTTGTGACGCAAAAATACAAAACGGACCCATAAATAACGAAAGCACTTATACGTTCTCGATACAAGAAACGGATAGTAAATCAAAGTGGCAGATATTTATTTTATTTTGTTGGCTACCCTGGCAGGTCAGCGTCGGCAGCCCCGCTTCATATTCGAGATAAAATGGCGACTGAAGATTTGCCGCAACTCCTTTTGTTTTATTTGATTACTCAAATTTAATTGGCAAATAACTGCATCGAATGTGCAGGTGTATTGTTACTCGTATCAACAGGGAAGAAGGTGCTAACCAGTCGAGGACTATAAATTATGAAACTAGAATTTATTTATTACAATTTTATCAAAAATTGCAGTGTTTTTATTCGAAATTCCGTAGCTACATATCAAACGGTTGTCTATTAATTAATTAGTCTATTTTATAGGACTTAAATACAGCGAAAATAAAAGTAATCACCATCACCCAATCTAAATCAACAGAATGCCATCTTTATATAGACAAGCAAATAGAGTTTGATGTATCTAGAGTGAGAAACTGTTAGTTGTAAATGTATTACTTTAACCGCTAAATAATAATCAACTTAGCCATGAAGCTATTTAAAAAAAAAATAGTAGATAAGCCTTTCAACGAATGAAAACAATTCAACATTTCCTTGAATATTCTACATTTGTTCATAAAAACTTCAAATATGGAGATAAATAGCATCTTCTGCGTATCAGATTAGAGGAAAATGGTGAGGGAAAAAGGGTATAAGAAATCTAAAGATTGAACTACTTACTATTAACTTAGTAAATAAAATAGCATCAAAAAAAATTTATTTTCTTCTTTTTATGCTAGTTATTTATACCACAGTTTGGCATTTTTTAGCATCATGTATACACATCATCATGTATACACTAAAAGTCATTTTCGTCTAGTCATTGAATCCTATCTATCTCAAGTAATGAGATACACTTTACACGTTCTAAAGTTAATGTAATTATACGGAAATCTGGTATATAGATGAATTATAAAACCATATTTTGTTGCAGTGTAGGTGTAAATCAATACACGTGTGATCGATATTCTTATCTCTTCTTCTTTACTTGCCGTCTCCTCTCAAAAGGTTGGCAACCATCTTAGTGATTTGAATCTTCAATGCCGCGTCTCTGAATAGGTTGGCAGAACTGCAGTTAAACCACGTTCTTAGTTGTTTCTTACTCACTTACCTCTCATAACATGGCCCAAATATAGCAACTTTCTAATTTTGATCGTATTTTGGACTTTTTTCTTAATATTTTCAATACTTCATCGTTTGTAATCATGTCCACCTAGCTTAATCTAAACATTCTTCTGTACAGCCACATTTCGAAAGCCTCCAATATATCGGCGATTAGTTTCTTTAGCGTCCATGCTTTCACTCTGTACAGCACATAGAATATGTTACACCATAAAAGTCTAATTCCTAATCAGAAAAACAAATCTCTGTTACAAAAAAAAAATTCATTTTCGTAAATTCTTATTTTCGCTTCTAAATCTTTCGCCAGTGAAGCGAATGTTGTAAGGTTGGCCAGCCTGAGCCGATGTAGTAAACAGCGCATTTGAAAGAGCTTTGTTATTTTTGTTCATTTTCGGCGAATTTACCTTTTTGTGTGATATTTTGGTAGAAGTAAACTGAATAAGTATGTGCTGAACATTTTGTGACATAAGGATTGACTTTATATGAACCAGTAAGGTATTTGTTCCAAATATTTAATATTGGATAGTATTCGAACACTTGATTGACTTTTATTGTTTTCAGGATACTAGTACCAACTTTATAGACCGTGTTCTTGATAAACTATAATTTACAAACTATAATGTGTCAATAAATTAGCATAGTGTACACCACAGTGTAGATAATAGCATAACTAACTGTTAAATTGTTTATTTATTTATAGCTGTACTGTAAACGAACTTTAAACTCAGCAGACACAGGTAGTGAACACAAACTAGTACTAGCAAAAATAAGAATGAAAATAACACCAAAACATTTTCTACAAGAAACCACTGAGGAAAAATTCAATGAAGAAGCACTGTGAAACGACTTTACAAGAGAAATGTACCAAAGGAGGCTAGCATAGAAGAGACAGCTGAAACAAATAGACGACATTGAAGATATAAACGCGAGCTGGCAGGAAACTAAAACCAATATTGAAAAGGAGCAATAGAAGCTGTAGGAGAACGCAAAGTCATACTGAACAAAAGAAACAACAACAATACACTGGTTCAGAAAATAAATAAAAGAGGAATGTAAAGAGAGACGAGAGACCTACACGAAGTTCAAAACAGCAAATACTCCAGAATCCCGAGACACCTATAGAAGAATATGAAATGAAACAAAGCAGTAGGTAAAAAGAAGAAAAAGTGAATATTAGAACAGTTTACAAAAAGGATGGAAAACGACTTCTACGGTACACAAAAACAAAAATAAAGATTCATAAGAAACCAATGGAAAGAAATGGCAGAATTGGAGGAATATAATAACATACCAGCAAATGAATGGGAAAGATACCTGACGGAACTGTTTAAAGGAAAGGAAAATAATAATCAACACAATAACGTACCTGAGTTACGACACGAAATAGAAATCAGCTTTCGGGAAGTAGCGTTAGCCATAAATTCACTTAAAAATAGAAAGTCACCAGGACCAGACAGAATAGCCAACGAGCTTCTAAAACACGGAGGAGAAAGTATATCCCTAGAAATGACAAAACTTATACAAAAACTAATATTGCACTGCAAGATACCAGACGCATGGAGAAACAGCATAATGATACCAATGTTCAAGAACAAAGATAAAGAAGACTCCAATTATAGAGGTATAAATCTACTGAACACCGCACTTAAGCTTACCACAAAAGACCTAACCAACAAAATCAATAAACTAACAACTTTATCAGATGAACAACAAGGACTTAGATCCGGAAGATTCTGCGTAGCCGCCGTATTGTACTCGGCCACCGAGTACAATTAACCAGTATATCTATGTTTTATAGACCTGACAAAGGCTTTCAAACGCATCCAAGCCGAAGACGTCTTACACCTACTGTATAAAAGAAACATACCAATCAATATTATACAAACCATCGAAAACATCTACTTCAGTAATTAAATACAGGTAAAGATAAATGAAAAACTAACACAGTGTATACTAGTACAAAGCGGAATCAGACTGGGTGACTCTTTAAGCCCACTTCTCTTGAATATAATAATGGACGAAATAATACAAGCAATACCTAAAGGTCATGATTACAGAATGGGAACAAAGAAATCCAAATATTATGTTATACAGACGACGCCGCATTAATCGCCGAGACAGAATACGAGCTGCAAAGATTAACACACATTTTCAATACAACAGCCACGAAATACAATATCATAATATCAGCAGAAAAAACCAAATGTATGACAACATCTAAATACCCACTACGATGTAAAATCGAAATTGATGGGAAAATAATAAAGCAGGAAGCAAGGTCTAGATATCTGGGAATAGATATGACTAGTTACGGAGATGTTCAAGAAGAAGTACGACAACATAGCTTAAAAGCAAGTAAAGCGGCGGGATCTCTTAATGACACAATCTGGAAAAACAAACACCTAAGACAAGACACAAAAACAAGAATCTATAAAGCAGCAATTAGACCTTTATTAACATACACGGCGGAGACAAGACCTGACATATCTAAAACGAGACGACTACTAGAAACAACAGAGATGAAAATACTCCGACGAATATCAGGGAAAAGTCTGTTGGATAGGGAGAGAAGCAAAAACATAAGAAGAGCATGCAATATAGAAGACATAAATGGATAAGTGACAAAACGGAAACAGGAGTGAAATGAACACATTAGTAGAATGGCAGAGAATAGGATAGTACGAATAGCACGAGATAAGTCACCAAATGGACGAAGAAGTATTGACAGACCAAGAAAAAGGTGGTGCGACAATTTAAACAATTTAGGAGGATAATACTGAAGAAGAAACAGGCTTTAAAGCCTACATACAAGAAGAAAGAAGAAGAAGAATTTATAGCTGTGACAGCTGTTTATACATTTACTTGATAATTGGTGCTTTTGTCAATTATTCATTTGGTCTGTATGTATAATATTGTTTTTTTTTTAATGAACAAGGAGAGAGTATAAACAGGCTTGTGAAAGCAAAAAGAAGTATTACTTGAGAGTGGCAGAGGATCTAAGAAGGGCACGTGACTCTAAAGAGTTTTGGTCTTTGATGAGAGTTTTTAAAATTAAAAATAGTTCGCGGTTGGTATGCACCAATCACCTCAGAGGCATTTCGTCAGTACTTTTTTGGTCTTCTAAATCCAGCACTTTAGTCGGACCAACCAAGTTATTGGCGATGAAAATATGGATGGGAGTTTTAATATGACGGAATCAGATACAGCGCTCAGAAGCCTAAAGAGTAATAAAGCACCCGGCACCGATAAGATACCGAGTGAGTTTTTTAAAAATCTTTCTGATACTAGCAAAGCAAAGTTATTGGTTGATTTTAACGCAATGTTTAATCATTGAATAAAGTGTACTTGAATGGTATAAGATGGATATTTAAGATTGAATGTAGTGTACTGTATCTCAATGGTAAATCTGGCAGAGCTGATAAGAGGAAAATGTGTGCTTTGCGTAATGGGAGGGAGGTGGAAGATATTCTTCATTTCATGGGGCGATTTTCGGTACTACGTGAATGCAGAATGAAAAGTGACTTCGAAAAAGTAGATTGGAAAGGAAAGAATTGTTGGAATTTATAAGAGGTTTGGGCTGAAGAGAACTAGTTAAATACGCAAAGGATGTATGGAAGTATAGATATAACCTTATGTTGGAAGATAACTATTAACCTCGTGACATGTAAATATGTAAAGTTTAATCTAATTTTTTATTTATGAATTAATGAGTGACCTTTTCGTCTTTATTAAATCGATTAATACTCAATACTCTTACAACTATCTTAGTTAGAAGATCATTTCAGGATATATTTACATTACTGATAACTTAAGACTGATATTTTATATAATAGTCTCCCGTTTTATACCGCTGTCGCGGCTTTGGGAGTATAGCAGGGTAGTCTGCTATATCTAGGGCCTACGGTATACAAGGAAGGTAACATGGCCAGTGCTACGCTTCAACCGTCTATTATTACCCCTGGTTTTACCCAAGGTACTCATTTTTATTCAGGCTGAGTCGACCTGGGGCCTATAGACATTTTTTTTAAAATGTCTAGATGTTCTTGCCGGCGGTAGGATTCGAACTCCGGACCACCGGCTTGCGAGGCAAACATCCTACCGCTTGCGCTACGCAGGCCCAGACTGATATTTTAATTATTGTTAATAATTTTACTATTATTTATAACAAAAAATATTTTATATTCTGGTCAACCCCTTGGACGACCAATGGCCATGGGGGAATAAATGTTTCTTTTAATAGAAGACCTATTACCTTAAACAAATAGTTTACTAATGAGGATATTTGAAAAAAATTATGGGCTATTAATTTAATAAAGAGATATTTGTCTGTAGTTAAGATGTTTTGTTTTGTTTATTTTTTTGCAAATGGTTATTATGAAGTTTATCTTAAGTTAATATTCCATCTTACTTGTATTTTTTCTTTTTGGTATATAAGTGTAAGTGTATTTCGCGGTGTAGTGCTTTTTCCCACATTTTATAGGAATTCTGCTGGCATTTGATCGACCCTAGGAGTTTTTTTGTTTTTTAGTATGTTTAATACCTTATGAATTTCTCCAAATGATAATTTTTTAACGGATATATCCATTGTCCTATACATTTCCTTTTTTTGCGATTCTGTTGGAATTGTATTATGAAAGTTTCTGAAATATTCCGTTCATTCTTCCATACGTTTTTTGTCTTGAACTATCAAATAGCATTCGTTATTCCTTGTTGAAATAAAGTTCGACCTGCAATTCAGAGGAGATTGCTCTATAAAATTCTCTAGAACCGGGATTGGGTCGATACGTTTCTATTACTTGAAATTTTTATTGCTCATAGTTTCTTTCGTTGTTTTTTTTTTCGGCAGTCATCGTATTTCTTTCTGCTATCGGTTGTTTGATGTTGTAATTAAGTCTTCTTTATTATTTTCTTATTTGCCTTTTTTCGAGTTAATTTCAATCTTCTCAGCTATACCATTTTCCCCCTTTCCTTCTTTTAATTTGCCCAAATATCTTTTCGGCCGTTTTGGTAATTATTTCTTTAGTTGTTTACCAAAAAAGTTCGATTTCATTATATTCTACAGCGGCGGCTCGTGGCCTCCAAAAGTAGTGAAGATGAGGAAAGCTTGCCGGAGCCAAAAGGAGTTTTGGTACATACTTCGCGCCCAAATCTCATAAAAAATTCGTTAAAAAAAATGTTTAGAGTTTATGGCCCTAATAACTTGAAAACAGTTTTTCTTGTTCAGTTCTGCTTGCCTGGGGTATTTTAGTTCTGAACCTCGACATTTCATTGAGGGTTTTTTGGCGATTAAAACACCACGCCTGGGGTTGGTGAGTTTCGATTCAGCCGCCCACTCTAAGTCAGATGCTGATTGCAGCCGACCACTCTGGATCAGACGCAGATGTTTAAAATACTGGTTGGTCGACAATGTAAAAGAACATCCCTTTTATCTTCATTTTTCCAATGCCTAAATGGAGTCTCTAATATATTACACACCAAGTCATTAATTTAGCCACCATTTAATATAGTCTTCTGTAGGTCATAATGCAGGGTAGAGTCGATGGCAAAAAGGGGATAGGTAGAAAGAGGAAATCATGGCTGCGAAATATTTGAGACTGGACAAACATGACTGTAGACGATTTATTCCACGTTGCAAAAGACAGAGAAATTTTTAGAAATGTGGTCGCCAACCTCCGTTAATGGAGACGGCATAGGAAGAAGAAGAAGAAGTCATTAATTGGATTCATGTCTCTCTAAAATTATTTTTGTCCAAACGAAATCCACGAGAACACTTTATATCCGAAATCCGAAACAAACCATAGAGAAATGTATTAATAAAGTGGACTAAACAAATAAAATTAATATTGTGACTAAACTAAACTAATAAATACTATACTATACACTATACTATATAAAAATATCTATATAATGGACTAAATTTCAAAATATTGTCGCTTAGAGAAATTTCCGAAAAATAGGAATACCAAATACACATCCAACAGTGGGTGAAGACGAATAATATATTTTTAAGCGGAACTGCACGTACCAGTTTTCTCAGCTATCACTAAGGATAGGCTGACGTCACGTTGCCATGGCAACCGTGAACGCTGATGCAGATGGATTTTGCATTTCAAAAATTATATTCACCTCTTCCTGAATCCTATTATACATGGCTAGTGACACAGGTCAGGACTTGACCGTCAAGTACGTACCGCTAATAAAGCTAGTTGTCTTTTTTAATTTTTAGATTAATTAAAAGAGAATAAATAATTGATTTCAGAATTTAGATATAATAATGTTGTTTTCATTTTTTATTTATTTGTCTCAATTTAATTATATTTTTTTGGTGAACCTCACCTTCACCTACTTCACCTGGTCGGCCGCCGCTGATATTCTGTTTGTAAGTTCCGGGTTTGTTCAATTTTTTCTCTATATTTTTGTTGGTTTACCTCATTTGACAATTCGTCTATGTTCCATTGTGAGTTTTCTTTCGATTTATTGTTTTTGTGTGTAGGTATTTTGTATTTGACTTTTGCTCTGACTCAGTAAAGATCTACGTTTTCATCTATTTTAGTGAGGCTTTTTACACATAGTATATTGTTTCTGTGTGCAGCATCTACAGTGATATGTGATCTTTGAAACACATATATGTTTGTGAATGTTTTACGTGGAAACATGGATGACTTTATTAACATGGTTAATATTATCCATCAAATATATCTTTTTAATTTCTGTCATTTATTTTCAATAACTGATTTAAGATAATTTATCTCTTAGTCATCCATTGAAATATAACAGTCTTTAAATTGTAGATTTTGGGAAACAATTTTTTTTTATTCAGTGTTAAGAATATTCCCTCTTAAGGCAAAAGGACGTATCTCAAATTTTTGTTATTTTCTGTTCTTTTCACTTAAATGGTACTATGTACTAACCGGAATATAGTACTAAGCAAAAAAGCCGTATCTCAACTTGAAACAGGCTAAAAACGCTAAGAAAAAAAGGCATATCTTAATCAATTGTTCAGATCGTAAGCCAAAAAGTCATATCTCAAGTGACTTATCAAAAAAGGCATTTCTGTGAGTTAAGGCACTTTGTTTTAGAAACAAATAACCTGAAATGACAACTTTCCTTAGCGAATGGGACCTATCTCTGAGATATGCCTAATTCGCTAAGGATTGTACCACGTACCAGATGGCGAGGTGAGCGCGAGAGTACCTAACTCAGCTGATTCATTTTCATTTGAATCTTAGTGTTTGTAGTTGGAGGTTATGTTTGGTGTTTGTGACAATTGCTAAGTTTAGTTACTTGGGTGCAGAATCAAGTCTATGTTCATCAATAGTTATATTGTTAATTGTTTATTATTTAATTATTTATTTGTAATTTACTAATCTCAGTTCCAACAATTGCAAGATTGAAAGATAAGTAGTAGAAAACTACAAATTTACTTTCATTTTTGAATCAACCTAGGGTTGAATTGAAGAGACAAAAAGAAAACTGGAAGTCTTCGAAAGAAAAGTCCTAAGAAACATATTTGGACCTATTAACGAAAACGGAATATGAAAATCCAGGTACAACTATGAACTCTACAAACTGTTCAAAGAGACACCGATCTCAGAATTCGTTAAACTTCAGAGACTTCTCTGGGCTGGTCATGTAGTAAGAATGGAGACAGAAAGATTGCCGAAAAGTGCCCTAGATAGTAAAATGCAGGGCGCAAGACCAAAAGAAAGGCCACGGAAAAGATGGGAGGATGAAGTAGCAGCGGACGCGCAAAATTTGCTAGACGTGAGAACCTGGAGAAGATCGGCGTGGGACCGACAAGGTTGGAGGCATAGTTTGGAGGAGGCCAAGGCCCGATTTGGGCTGTAGCGCCATTGGAGAGAGAGAGAGAGTTGAATTGTTTTTGTATAAATTCGGCTTAAATGGTTGCTTCTAATACAATATCTTTAGGTTACAGCTTTTATTAATTGCCTGACAACGTATTATGAAGAGTATAAATTTGAAAGTTTTACACTTGCATATTTTTAACTAAACAGAAAAGTAATAATAAAGTTAAGTTAGGCCTAGGCCTACCTAACCATATTTTGGCAAAGCCGTAACAAGCTATTTATTTATTAAGGAGCTGGTATTAACAACTTATAACCCAAACTAGGTTCAATCTAGTTAAGAATTAGGAATATTGGGGCTGCATATCAGAAGCATTAAATTTATAGCACTATTATTTATAACAAATTGCTTTCATGCATTAAATGTTTTAATGTAATATGTTTTTTTCAGATCGACAATGAGTGAATCTCGTGTTAAAAAAATGGTAATGTTGGCACTAAACAAAAAGACTAAGAAGAACTTTACGTCCCAGAGTTCCAAAAGCTTGGTAAGGTACCATAACGACCCAAATTATATACCTCCAGCAACGCAAGTAAGTGACTTTTTAATAATTTTAGAAGAAAGTACTCAAATCCTTTTTTCATGCTTCGAGCTAACAGGACTGAAGCCGTTACCGGTAGAATAATTTGGAGAGGAAGCTTATGAATCTGTAAATTCTAAAAAAGTTCTTAAAAGTCACAGTAGTAATGTTGAAGCCTAACTTCAGTAACGAAACCAGTGAAAATATAGAACTAGAATTTCTTTTAAATCCTGAATTAACAGAAAATGAGAGTAGTGTTATGCCTAGAACAACAGTTCAACCACTAGTCCAAGTTGTAGTTATTGAACCTAACCCCAGCAATGCAACTAATAAAAACTTGGAATTAGTCTCTTTAGAAAATAAAAATAGTGTTAGGCCTACTACAACTGATCAATACACCAAAAAAAGTACAATCCGAAAAAGAAAAAAATATAACTAAACAGTAGATGAAAGGAAGAAACAAAAGCTTAGTGTAATGGTGGAAAAACATTCAGTAAAACCAGGTTGTAATCCTGAATGCCTTCACAAGTGTTCCCAAAAAGTTAATGAGGAAAGGAGGCAGTTTTTGAATGAATCTTTTTGTGTAATAGTGTGTAAAGTTTTTTTTATGAGTACTTTGGGCTATGACAAAGTTAATGAAAAAGTATTCCCTAACATTTTCCAAAGCAACAAGATGTACAAAAGAACCTCACAATAAGATTAACAGTACATCCATTCTTTTGGACCCTCGATCGCTTATTATTGCAGGGAGCATGCTCCTAATCGTTATATCTTACCAGTGAATTAAGCTTCACTGTATGTTTAAAGACTTCAAAGCAAAAAATCCTTATTTTGTGTGTTTATATGAAAAGTATAGAAAAGTAGCTAAAGACATAAATATATCAATTGTTAAACTTGGCCACGAGGAGTGCGAGTTGTATCAGAAACTTAATGAACATGAAAAATCCCATGACAAAGGAAAACTGGATGAGTCGTGTGAGAGTTGCACTAAATGGAAAGCTCACAAGGAAAAGTCTAATAAAGAAAATTTATAAATATTATCAAGAAAATTATACAGCGTAGACAAAGAAAAGGAAGAAAATGTAAAATCCATAGTTTATTGCGCAGATATGGAAAAAGTAATTATGCTTCCCAGGCTAGATATGTTTAAATTTGCTATATTTACACATAGAGTATCTGTGTACAATGAAACATTTGTACCAGTGGAAAAAAAGCAAAAACATTGCAAATCTTTTGCTGCTGTGTGCCACGATGGCCTGTTTGGTCGGACCAAAGACAAATTAATCAGTACTTTTAACCAATTTCTTTTATTTAAAAAAGATGTGGAAAACATAACAATATGGTTAGATAACTGTTCATCTCAAAACAATAACTGGTGTATATTTTCTGCTTTGTTGTACCTAATAAATGCATAGGAAACAAACACTTCACAAGTAACTTTAAGATATTTTAAATCAGTTTATACATTTATGGAAGCAGATTCGTTCCATCACAGAGTGGAGCTGTCCATGACACGCATGGGGAACAGATTATATTTATGACTTTACAGATTTTGTGACTGCAGTCAAAAATGCATCAATTGGAACTGATGTTCATGTCATTGATTTAAAATCTTTCTTGTTTGGGATGACTTCTCATCTCAATACAAACTCAACCAAATTGTACCACGACCGTACCTGCATAACATGGTAGAAGTAGTTTTTCAAGAGGTAAACAGTCAGTTAAATACAAAAATGATTTTGATGAAAAGGAGTACAAGGAAATCAATTTTCTAACCTCAAAAATCACAAAAAAACACATTTTCCCTAAAGCGAACTCTCAAGTAACTTATAAGGGAATATCTACTGAAAAGAAGAACAAGATAATCAAAAACCTAGGAGGAATCATAGGAAAACCACGAATGAAGTTTTGGGAAAATCTTCCAGTGTCTGATTAGAACTGTTAATTCGTGGAAAAGTTTTTTTTGCTTTAATTGAGTGTGTAAAACATTAAAAAAAAGGCCTGTTTAATAAATTTTTCAATTTTATAAAAAAGTTTTGCTATTTAATTAAATCTTTATTGAATTCAGCCTATTGTTGGTTTCTGTACTTTATTAAGTTAAATATTTTGGTAAATGTGTTTAAGTTTCAATTGTTCGGAAAACTCCCTTAAAACTAATTAATAGTGTTAGCACTAAAAAGGTATCACACTGACTGATTTGTTTTCAATAGAAATGACCTTTTCGATTAGTGAAAATTATG